>NC_058103.1:19491060-19794090 GCF_020171115.1 Neogale vison
GCTTAAAATATGCCTAGTAAGAATAGGAAAAACTTACAACTCCTCAAAGCAACATGGTTATTAGTCCTTCCCTCAAGTAAACTTTGATAGGTGTTTGGGAATAATTCTTTCCAAGTGTGTGAAGTATACTATATATTATTCTAAATGCAGGAACAAACACTCTGTTTTATTAGAAAAAAGAAAAGGGATCTCTGTGGAGAAACTATTTGAAAGATTAAAAGAGCCTTTCCTGAAGTGTGGCTTGGTGGCAAAGAAAGGGAAATGCCACCCCATCCAAAGGTCACCAGAAGTAAAGTGGGAAATAAATCAAAACAAGATTGACTATAAACAAACATATTCTGGGGGTGCCTGGGTGGTTCACTGGGCTAAGCCTCTGCCTTCAGCTCAGGTCATGATCTCAGGGTCTTGGGATTGAGCCCCCATTAGGGCTCTCTGCTCAGTGGGGAGCCTGCTTCCTCCTCTCTCTGTCTGCCTCTCTGCCTACTTATGATCTCTTTCTCTCTGTCCAATAAATAAAATCTTTAAATAAAATCAAATAAATAAAATCTCTAAAAAAATTATTCCTATCATTGGACAAAACTGAAGTACTAGAGTACAAAATGAAGAGTAGTATTACCAGAATAACACCAGATTTTTCTCCAGACCAGCTGAAAGTTATGTAGTTTTCATTACTTATGAGGTTAACCATATTCCTCATCTTTATTCCTTAATATGAAAAAGAATATATGAAATTAAGCCTGAATGAATCCTTGTTAGCTCGATCCATTGTGCCATCCATAAGAGCTACAACAGAAGGAAGTTACGCTTTAGAAAACTATGTAGTACATTTCAATGCTACACAAAGCTTTATTTTCTAATATGAGCTGTTACTTGTTACTAGAAAGAAAGCAGAACGAGATATAGCCCTTTGGGGAGATAGTTAAATAAGAAATACATTTCCAGATGATATCACATGCAAATAGCACTCTGAAATCACTAGACATCAAAATTAATTAGGCTGAATGCATTGCTTTGTTAGGTATAAATCTCTAACCTTACCTCAGTGCTGGGAAGAATGACTCTTGCGGCAAGTATGTCTTAGTCTGTTCAGGCTGCTGTAAGAAAAAAAAAAAAAAACAACGTAGACTAGTAGCTTATAAACAGCAGAAATTTATTTCTCACAGTTCTGGAGGATGGGAACTGTAGGATCCTGGTGCCTACAGATTCAGTGTTCTGTAAGGGCCTGTTTTCTAGTTCATGGATGGCACCTTCTGCTGTGTCCTCAAGGATGCAAGAGGCCAGGGATCTCTTTAGGAAGAGCGCTAATCCCATTCACGAGGGCCTCACTCTGTGACTCTAGCACCCCCTAAAGGCCCTACCTCCTAATACCATCACGTTGGGCATTAGGATTGGATCTCCTTTTTTATAGACATCAATCATATTGAATTAACGGCCCACCCTACTCCTGCGTGACCTCATCTTAACTGATTACATTGGCAGTGACCTCCTTTCCAAATATGGTCACATTCTGAGATACTAGAAATTAGGATTTTAACGTATCTTTTTGAGGAGACACAGTCCAACTTGTAACAGGAAGGACATGCAGTGGCACCAGAATTGTGTCTTTTCATTAGGCTGATGAAAACTCAGTGTGTAGAGTGGTTGCTGCAAAGTGGGATACATATATTGGAGGGGGGTGTAGTGAAAGGTTTAAAACTTCTATTTGTATTTACCTTTATCCTATTATTTTACATTTCCGTAGTGGTCTGTATTATTTTTAATGCATTAGTGCATAATAGCGCATGTGTGCATGTTACAAATAAGTGGCATACTTTGGGGGGTGAGTGCTTAGAAACTTTCATTGATGGTGGTTGGAAGAACATAAAAGGTTTTCAAGCCAATGCCATATTATAAGGTGTAAGTGACATCATAATTTCAGAGAAAATCTCTGTGGAAGATTTTAATAGACCCAGAATTAAATTGGGCAAGGAATGACATTATCAATGCAGAAAAAAAAAAAAAAAAAGGAAAGAAAGAAATAGTAAATTCACACACAGTTTGAAAAATGTCTTTTTCCAGGGCACCTGGGTGGCGTAGGTGGTTAAGCGTCTGCCTTGGGCTCAGGTCATGGTCTCAGGGTCCTGGGATAGATCCCCAAGTCTGGCTTGTCCCTCTTCCCCTCCCTTTTCCCCTCCCCCCATTGATGTGCACTCTCATGCACTCCCATGCATATCCACACTCTCTCTCAAGTAAATCAATAAGTTCTTAAAAAAAAAAAAAAAAGAAAAGGAAAACTGTCTTTTTTCAAGTCAGAAGTGAAATACCAGATTACAAGCACAGGAGCCCTTAGTGCAAGGAAATGAAAACAGTCTTGAGATGAACAGATGTGAAGAAGCATTTAGAAAAGGAAGGGGCAATTTGGATGTTTGTCCTCTCTCAAACAACACAGTGGTTCTGTGACTTGATTTTTCTTACGTCCAATGCCGAGATGATGACTTTGTCCATCAGCAGAGGGATGTTCTAATGTGTCTTCACTGGAATGCCACGGAAGTATTTCTTTCTCATTTCATGTTGTTACCAAGTTTCTATAACTGAGTGTAATGATTGTTACCTTGAGCCATTCTAGAGCTACTGTCATGTTTCAGTGTTGCTAAGTAATACCGTATTTATTAGGAACATCTTATTAGGTAAGTCTAGGAAATTGGAACCAAAGATGAGCTTGGGTGCCTCTGCTTCCTTTATTTCTGTGGCACTTCTTTGGGGTCAATTATGAATAATCATTTTGTATTATTGGATTTCTTTTTCTATTTATGCATATCTCTGTAATTGTCTGCCAGGGAACATTGTCTAATATTCATATTAAATTTTTCTTCCTTAATTTCTTGCCTCGTTACCCCTACTTATATTACTATCATCCTCCAAGCATTATTCACTTCCTTGTGGTTTGTACCCTCATCCCTGAATATCAGTGTTTTCTTTATTTCTCTCTCACTTTATTTTTGATCACTTTTATTTGGATCGAGTTACATAGTTATTTGTTTCCAGGTAGTATTTTCTTATATATATTATATATAATATATGATATATAATATATTCCTAAGTATATACATAAGATATATATGTATATATATCATATATCGTATATACATGAACAAGATTGCCTACAACTGCTTAGAGTCTGAAGACTGAAGAGTTTATTTTCCTTGTTTCCCACCCATATTGAAATTCTGTTTCAGAAAGATCATCTATTATAATATAATAAGCTTCATTGGATCTGTAATTTCACTCCTTTGTATAATTACAAGTATCACTATTCTTTCTAGTTTTACATTTCTTAGCATGATCTTTTATGTCTATGAGGACAGAAGAGGGTCAAGAGAATTCTGATTGGTCACTTCTCATGCCAGTGGTAGCTAGAATACTCCTTTTCTCCATCCTTTCTAATTACTTTCTCATAGATACTAAACTATATACCCCTGAGCATCTAGCAGGATTAAACACTGATCAAAGGCAGGCTTAGCTGTATCCCCAGGACAAGCTGATTCAATGAAGAAAAGCGTGGGCTCTGGGAGAGCTTTTGGAAAGAGAAATAAATTAACAATTAACATTTTAACAGCACAGTAAAAACTGCTTAGTGAAAACAGACCTGATGTTTTATAGTATTTGAGGTATTTGGAGTAATGGGGTAGGTAAGAGAAACTGTGTTCCAATAAGTAAGAATGCAAAGGTGTGAGATGGGAGCTTCTAGTCCATTCTGTTTGTGATATACAGCTGTTCCTAGGACAGACTTTGGTTTCTTTTGAGCAATCATTACGAATGGTATAATTCTATGTGTGTTGCTTTTAGGTTTAGGGTTACAGTTGTGGCTCAAATTAATTATGAATTTTTGTGAAACTCATTCCAATTGTGTTAGATTACTGTCACCCTTGTATGAAAAACATTCTCTCCTGACCAGGTCTGTTAGTGAATGTCTTTATTTATGAAACTTATTTTCTTACTGATCTGGCAAAATTCTGTTTGGTTAGAATATACTGAAATGTTTAAAGTGTGAAGTATTCTTCTTTTAGTTTACATAGTGTTTATTTTTTTAAAAAATCTTTGATTAAAGGCATGGCTGGGTTTGTTTGTTTGTTTTTTTAAATTTCAGGATAATATATGTCTTCTGATGTTAGGTAAAAATATAAAGCCATGGCCATACTGAAAAAAAAAATTAAAGAAGACATTAACAAACAATAACATTTGAAAAGTTTAGGTCTTTGTATGGCAAATACATACAAAATTACATTTTTGCCCAAAATGTCTAGTTAATTAACACAGCTTTCCAATTTCCCATGTTCAATATGTCTATGAAATATTATTTATGAAAGTATAAGTCACTGGACATTAAACATGCAAATATCCATGAGTAAATACATAACATTCTCTTCCTTATAAGAAATGCTATGTAGATTAAATAAGGAGTGCACATTCTATATTGAATGTCCACTTTATCATGCAATTTGACCTTAAAATGTGAGTGCCAGTGAGGGTCCCGTGAGTTGCTGCAGCAGTCTCTTCATTGTTAATCAATAGACTAGGTTCAGGAGAAGTAAAACGATATCCATAAAATGATGCAATCATTACAAATCTTCTAATTTCTTCCTATATTGCCAAAAACATAATCATCACATGAAGAGTGCCTGTTTTGCACAGTTTTAAATCTATGTCTGGAAGAGCAACATAGTATGTCATATATAAACCACCAGCAGGGATTTTTTTTTTTTTTTAAACACAATTCATTAATGCTGGCTGCTTAATGCCAGTAATGATTCTTTTATTGACTTTTGAATTCCAATACCTACCTCACAATGTTCGCTGCTTAGTTGGGACTCAGTAAATGTTTATTAAATGAATGCATGATGCATACTTTTGTGTCCGGCTGTGGTATCTGGGTGATTTTGTGACTTCATCCAGCTTGATGATGTTCCTTATGCCAGTGCAATTTTTCATATGCTCATGTGTATTTTATTTCTCATCATATTAAAAGAAGTTTCCCTTTCTTTGTACTTTGTAGTTCCTCACATATCTCTCCTTAGCATTATTTGTAGATAGCTATGGTCCACTCAGCACCATTTTATTTATATTTTTTAAGAAGGTAAAAAATGAACTCTTAGATTTTAAAACCAGTCCTAACTAAAAATCATTTTCCTTGCCACATCTTGTAACTCAGATCATGTGGATTGTGACTTAATGAAGCATTTTTTTCCTGAACAACTTGTATTTCAGTGAGCAGATTTCTTAAAGTAAGGACACTCTATTCTTTATCATGCCATTAAGAATGCTGGGACAAAAATTTTCTTTCCATTTATATACTTGAGTTCAGTTGAATTATTTTGTTGGGTAAGTATTTTGTTGCCCAGGCAGCTGGGCATATTTCAAAGGTTTTATAAGATGTATTATATTACACCATAACAAGTTTAATATATATTATAACATACATATGTGTGTGGTCAATACATATATGCTAAAAATATGAGAGGTAATCTGTAAGGATAATTATGGAATTATTCTTTGGTGAATCAAGACTTAATGGTAATATTCATGTATGAGACATGATTTTAAACAATAGTATTAGCATTACCTTTTTTCATATTCCAGGTAGCTTTTTATTTATACAGTTCAGTGATGAAATAAATTCATAAAGAAGTAAACAAATCAACGCTTTACTCATGAAAACCTTTTAAATCCCTTCCCTAGCTTTGGCTGTATTTTGATAAGAAACCCTTGAACACTGTCCTTGGTGCTGACCTTTCTTTCATTGATGTACACAACTCACAGAAGGCACTGAACACATGCTTAAGCAAATACACAGATGGCACAAATACCAGATCAAAAAGTTATTTGATAGTCTATACTCATTAACAGGTAACTGAACAGGGAACCAACATTTCAAGCACTTCTTCTATGCCAGGCATTTTATGTCTTTTACTTCCTTGAAAGAACCTATGGTAACAGAATTACTATTATTTCTTCTAGATGAGAAAACTGAAAATGAACTATGTTGAATTAATTTCTCTAAGTCATATGGCTTGAAAATATTGTATCTGGAATAGAATTTAGTTCTTTCTGATTCTGGAATGCATCTTCTTACATTAAAATAAATAAATGGATAAACACAGTTAGTTCGAGGGAGACCTGTTTTGACAGAAATCCATGCAAAGCAGTCTTGCAGATTTTTGCTAACCAGAAGCTCAGTGTGGACTATCAGCTGTTAAAATAAACCTGCACAGTAAGTAATTCTATTATACACAGTGCTGGTCAGACCACATAAAATGTATTGTATTTACACGCCTCTCCACCCTCATATACTAGAAGGTATTCTGAAGAAGAAAACCTCATGAGATGAGTCCTGAACTGTACACATAGAAGATAGTTAAAGGACTGCAAATGGCTCAAGTGTATAGTCACTGTAGGGATAGCAGGGGCTAGATGACAGGTAAAATGTCTGTCATCATGCATGTGCTAAATGGTCATTTTGAAGGAGAAATTAGCTGTGGTCAGTATGGCTTTAGTGGATAAAAATGGAATCCATGCTTTGAAGTAGAAAGGATAACTACTATTCAGAGCAAGGAAGCACTTTCTAACAATTTGAACTAAGGCAGAGGTAATGGGGCATGGGATATTAGCCTAGACCCATGTGGCACTATTCTTAGAAGGTTACATTTCTATTAATATTTTATATACTATAGTACTAATAGTGGCATGCTCTTCTCCCTTCAGAAGTACTTGAATGTGGAGGTATTAGTTTCATTAGTATGGGGATAAATTGATAGTGAAACATCTGCATTATTTATATTGCTGTCTAATGCAGAAAATATTTGTTAAGTACAAGAATGTAGAGGTGTTTGATGCCTGTGGAACTAGATGTTTCTCAAAACAAACCAATGTACACTTTACTTTTTTCCCCCAGAAAGAACTTGACCAGGGATTAGTCAAGTTCAAATTTCAACTTTAATTGGAATGAAAGCAGCCAGAATCAGGCTCATAAAGAAGAGCAGCCTAGAAAAGGAAATGATACTGCCAAAGTGTTCATTTTGGTAACTGACATGGGAGGTTTTTACCCTCTTTTGAAAATCGGATAACAATATTGAATTAAATACAAACATACATGGACACAGACTTTACACTCAATTTCAGGAAAGCAATTATTTCTCCCTAAAGGGCTCCAAAGACTAATCAACAGGTTTGAAACAGTGGGAAGAGGTTTGCAAAAAGAGAAGAAGAAACAGGTTTGCAGGAAAAGAAAAAAATCAATTCAATTAGATAAATAATTTTGGCAGAGGTTCTAGGTAATATACTATAAATGTGTGGATCAGTTAAAGGGGTTTGAGACTTTTGTTGATGCTACTTGGCTTCTCAGGGATCTCAGGGAAGATTCTAGAACATACACTAGATGCGGAGATTAGCAGTTAGGGTAAGTCAGAACATTGGTTGGAGAGAACAACCCAGAATGTGTGAAAAGATAGATTTGTCAGGCATATTTGGAGTGGTGAGCCATTGGGGTGGGATAAGGTAAAGGAAATAAAGTCAGAAAACTATCAAGTCACTTTCTCTGCAAAAGAGAACACCCATGGATTTCCAAGTTGAATTTCCTAACATCTAATCTAATAGCCTTGACTCAATGCTTGGAACATAAACTTTGTTAATAACACATACTGATTGATATATATATATATATATATATATATATATATGTCATAGGGCTGTGTGTATTATATGTATATATGCCACTTGTGCATATATGTGCAATTGTGTGTATATGTATGTACATGACGAAAAAATAGCTCTAAAGGATTTCTAAGTTGTCAGAGGTCCTTGTCCTTTCTAAGCCCCAGATGCTTTCCTTGTCTAAAGGCATCAATGCTGTGAGTCCTGAATTATTCATGGAAACATAAGGCCTGTAATTGTGTGTATACATTTATCTCTGACTTTTTACTTCTATCATCTCTGCCCCATTCCTTGCTTTACTTCCTTGTTTTTCTGCTTTTCTTTTTCTTTTTTTCCTGCAGCTTTGGAAAAGAAACATTACAATGAGCTATTTTATTGCTTTATTCTCTCCTTTAACATATGGCATTTGCTTAACCTCTTGGAGAATTGTGATTTCTTGGCCCTGGAGTTCTGATGCCAAAGATAATGAGAAGTGTTAATCTACTGCTCTGAGGCCAGGAAGCTAACAACAAACACTGTGCCATGCTGGCCTTGACAAGGTGACAGAGGGTTCACACTTGCCTCACATGCTGGCACGTCCCAATTTTGTATTACAGTTTGCTTTTGCTCTAGGAATGACTTCGGTGCTTAATATTTGCGGGTCTGGGAGAAATGGTGATAGATTCTAGAAATCATACAAATGGTGGTGGACAAGTGTCTATCATTGTGTTTAAAAGGGAAAGTAAAGACTCAGATATTTCAATTATTTACTGATCCCTACTGGGATTTAGTGCCCTAATGACTATTTTCAATTTCTGTTGCTTTGCGTAGCAATCTGTAAGGGAAGAGTCCAAGAATTTTTGCCCCAGGTGAGTGTGTGTGTGTGTGTGTGTGTGTTCAAGAAAGTCTCCTCTTCTTGTCAAAATTGCAGCTGTCAACCATTCCCCAAAGGCGTTGCCAAGAATCAGCATGCAGGGCTGGAAGCTGCCTGCCAGTGAGATGCGGCACCTTGCATATGTGCTATGCTCACACTCCGACTCGTCTGTGTGCACGATTCTAGCTTGTCTCTGAAGAGGGACAGGGTTATTGGGAAATAAAACTTCTCTTTGAGATGCATAAAAAGAGAGAAGATCCAAAAAGGAAAAGAGCTACCCTTGATAGAATGGCAGAGAGAGGGGTCTTTCTGTGTCCGCTATCGTTGTGGTTTTGATGTCTAACCCTTCTGGAGGGGATTGCTGCAGGGATGAGATAAAAGCCGCTGCCTTCCCAAGTGCTGTCCATTTGCATTGATATTTACATTCTTTGCCAAAGTGACATCATTACCATTTGCTTAGTATTTGCACCACAGGGATGTTGTTTTACATAATTTAAGACTTGGAAGTGATGATAATGTATTTCAGATGGGGAATGGAGGCCACAGGGTGCTGAATCTCATCCCTTCCTTCTCAGAGACCCCAGTGCATAAATGAGTCCCCAGTCCATATCCCTAAATCACATTAACAGCACTGCTTATTGGGCGCCAACAATGTGTCTGGCACTGGGCTAGAGTATGACTTTATATATCATTGTTTAACCTCCATGACAACATTATGAGGGTAGGTATTATTATCTGTGTTATACAATAAGGAAACCCAGGTTTAGAAAAACTTAGTGCCTTGCACGAGTTTTAGTTCAGAGGCATCTGACTCTGAGGGCTTTCCCCTTCATGCTCTGCCACAGTCTCTCCCGTCCTCTAGCCTATTTGTTCTTTCAGATTTAAGAAACAGAAAACCTGTGTACTTTCTCAGGAAATCACAATTGGGATAAAGAGAAAGAATACTAGGGAGCTCTGACCCTGGTCCATTTCTGTCTCTTTCATCCTTGTCCTTACTCCAGGTGCCCAGACACTCCTCTTTGAAATGAGTATAAAAGAACCATGTTTGCCTTGAGATAAAGCTATATGGAGATGTTCGAAGCCAGATTATAGAACTCTGCCAGGTGGCATTTATTTACCTGGTTGTGTGTCTTCTTGGTTTTATCCATGGGCAGAGATGTTCAAAAGGAGGAAAAGAAAAGTAATTGTTTTTTAATGTTCTGTATCAGTATTTGCTTTTTGCATGGTTTCCAAGGAGGTCTTCTTGCTGACCGTATCTTTTTCTAAATCCTCTTCCCCCGCACCCCAAACCTAGCCTCTACCATCATCTTGAAAATACAGGACCTCTTTTTCAAAAAGCAGCAAAAAACTCTGTAGTCCTACACTTGACAGGGAGAATTAGATACAACTTTTCCCTTGTTTTTCTTCCCTCCCTCTCTCCCCCTTTCTTTCCATCTTTCATTCCTTCTTCCCACGCCACATGTCCCAGAGTGACAGGTCAAGGGAAGTAGGCTTTATAAGCTAAACAGTGTTTTCTTTGATGCCTCTCAAAGGGCTCCTTATTCTCAGAGGATATAATTCTGCATTTGCAACTCCCTCCGTAGTGCTGTCGTGTGGAAGAACTTACTACTTTGCTCGAAGCTCCTTGGCATAGCCTTATTTCCCTGTAACACTTTATAGATTATTGATTCAAGGATAAGAAGTAGAGAAATGAGAGTATGTGTTTTCTCAGAACCTGCCTCCCTTCCTGACACCACAGAACCAGATTCATGGCTGTCTGGATCTTCTCATCTCAGAAGCACCTTGCTCAAGGGCTAGTGCTGACAAGGGGAAGGCCCATGCGAATGAGTACATTCCCCCATGAGCACATGCATCCAGACCCCTGAGCCTTTGCATGCCTAGTTTCCTCCACTGGCACTGCTCTTCACACATCCAAGATCCAAACCCTACTCTCCTTAGCGCAGGTTAGATACCATCTCTGCCCATGAAGTCTGTTCTTCTCTGTCCCAGTTGAAACACTTGATCCCAATTGCACTTTATTCTGTACCTTTTATCATACTAATCTAATCTACCTTATATTATAATCTACCTTATAGTATTGTATTATGTGAGCATATTCGTGGTCCTTATTAGATTTGATAAGCTTGGAGGGCAGGGCTTTCTCTGGACGCCACAGGCTCTAGCACAGAACCACGATTGCCCAAATGATGAGTTTGTGGATGTGCAAATAAGAATATCTGCACTGACAGTGGCTTTAACTTTTTCCTAAGAGCATTGGCATGGTTTGTTTTCTCTTCTCATCTTTCCCTTATTTATGGTTGCTTTTCTTGAATGGCTTACAAATTAGAGGCAGAAATAATCGGGAAAGATAAATAATTAACAATGCCTTATTACCAGCAACAGCAGGTATCACAAACACGAGCATGCTTACTTCTCAAATGAAATACACAAATAAAGCTTGTAAGAGGACTTACTGTAATACCAGTGGTGAATGTTAAAAGATTTTAGGAGGGAGCTGAAGTTTTGATTGGGACTTGAAGAAAAGATGTGTTCTTAAGGGCAGGAAGGAAGTAGAAAGGCCTCCCGTTCAAAGTGTCACATTAGGACCAATGGCAAAAAATTTTCAGTAAAGGAATTAAATATTTTAGGCTTTTTCAGAGCTGGTTACTTAATTCATAGACACAGTACAAAATGAAAATGTGGTCTCCTTGTGCAAAAAGCAACGATAAAGTGTCATGAAAGGTACTAGAATCTAAAGCTTTTTTTTCCTTCCTTCCATGGTCTTGATCCTTCAATTTGTTATGGTATTTTATTTTTGCTATTTAATGTCATTCTAGGTAAAGACAATTTTAAATTTTAAATTATTAGCATGAATTTTGTCATCCGTCTTTATACTGTGCAATGCCAGTTTTAAATGCCAATATAAGAATTTTTTTAAATTTTTACTTATATATAGAATTGCTAAAATAAGAAATATTTCCTATTTCATAACTCATGCAATGCATATTTATTTTGTTCTCACCAGGAGAGTAGAAACACTGCACAGATTAACTCAACTTTTTATTTCATTTCTTGATACACATTCTATAAACACTCTGTACTTTTGGCTTACCAATGAATAAGAAAGACTGAAAAGAAAAAGAAACGGTGGGTTGCTTATCTTTCCCTTCCCCTCTCTGTCACAGTTTTCATCTTAGGCGGTTGGCCAATTCATGGAAGTAATGCAGGTTAGAAAAGAGAGATATAAGAGGATCCATTGGTCATATGTCTGTCTTAGAATGTCGTTGTCTATCCATGTTTTTGGTTTTTTGTTTTTTTTTTTAAATTTATTTATTTGACAGATCAGAAGTAGGCAGAGAGGCAAGCAGAGAGAGAGAGAGGAGGAAGCAGGCTCCCCACTGAGCAGAGAGCCCAATGCGGGGCTCTATCCCAGGACCCTGGGATCATGACCTGAGCCGAAAGCAGAGGCTTTAACCCACTGAGCCACCCAGGTGCCCCTCTATCCATGTTTAAAGCAAGTTGTGTTTCTAACTGGAAGTGTGATCTCTGAGGGCTGCCTGTGTCCTGGCTTACTCTGTATTAGATATTAACACTTGCTTTGTACTCACTGAGTTTTACTGAATGTGCGTCATAAGCTTGCCTACCAGAATCCTGAACTCATGCTGCAGCAGGCATACTGTGTGGGAACAGACGGCAAGAGACGGTGGACATGCACATTGTGTGTGCCTCTTTTGCGCTTACACATGCCGGATTTTCTCATTACAGTTCATTTTAAAAACACAAGTGCAAAGGGGTGTCTAGGTGGTTCAGTCAGTAGTATGTCTGACTCTTGGTTTCAGCTCAGGTCATGATGGCAATGTTATGGGATCAAGCCCCACCTTGGGCTCTGTGCTCAGCAGGGAGTCTGCTTTGGATACTCTTTTTCTCTTTCCCTCTGCCCCTCTCCACATTCATGCATGATCTCTCTCTCTCTCAGATAAATAAAAATAAAATCTTAAAAAAAATGCAAAATTATTGAGAATTTCAAGATGGGAGCAAGAGAACCAAGCACAGATTGAGTGGGACCCTGTGTGACTATATACATCACATACCCATGAAACTGGCCCTAGTCTTTGCCAGCCATATGTTCTCTGTCCATTTAGCTGTTTTAACATGAAGCAGCCATAGACAATATGTAAGCAGATGGGAATGGCTGTGTTCTAATAAAACTTTATTTATCAAAACAGATGGCAGGGGCGCCTGGGTGGCTCAATGGGTTGAGCCTCTGCCTTCGGTTCAGGTCACGATCTCAGGGTCCTGGGATCAAGCCCACATTGGGCTCTCTGTTCAGCAGGGAGCCTGCTTCCCCCCCCCCCCCCGCCCCGCCCGCCTCTGTCTGCCTCTCTGCCTACTCATGATCTCTTTCTCTGTCAAATAAATAAATAAAATATTTTTAAAAAACCATAAAACAGATGGCAGCCAAGATATGGCTACGGGCCATGGTTTGCCGATCCTCAGTTAGGTCAGAATGTGGAGATGAGAAAGTATGAGACCCATCTGAGAACTGCTTACAGTGGGAGATAAGTCTGGGAAGGTCATATGAAGCCCAGGTGTGCAGAGCCAGGTTAGATCATTTGAATGTTGTCCTCTAGGTCATGGGGAGTGACTGATGGTTTTAAACATTGAGTTCACATGATGAAAGGAGATTTTTAATAAATTAATATGGAGGCATCGTGTCCGAAAGCTAGACAGGCATGAATCTGCAAGCATTGTGAGCGACACGTGAGATGACAGGAACCTGAGAAGGAAGGAGATGCAATGGTAGGAGAATCTGATCTGAGAGAAATTTCGAAAGGAGGGCCACCGCGATAGGGTATGTGATTCCATGTGGGGGCTGAGGAAAGTAAAGAAGGAAAGAAAGGACCCAAATTTTGAACTCAGAAGGCTGCAAAATAGATGCTTCATTCATTCCATGGACCTATTTTGTATGTAGCTTACATTTGCTAAAATGCCCTTAAACAGAGATAGTTGGTAAGCTGCGGTGTTTGGTTGGCTACCGAATTTTGGGCTGTTTGTGTTGGTGCTGGGTAGCTGAGTTTACGCAATGCCAGGAGGGCGTTAGATGTGCAACACTGACACTGATGAAGGAAGCAAGGGGCAGCAGTAAAGGGGTGTGACCCATCCTCACAGAAATGAGAACCCCAGACCAGTGATAGCAAATGGGATCTGTAGGGGAGAAAGCAGAGAGAGAAAGGAAAGGACATACTTTGACAGCGGCCCTTCTGTTTCCAATTAAGGTGCTATTTCACCTTCCTGTTTAACCTTTTCTAGAAAGATTAAGGAACTCATGTTTGATCACTGAGAGTGAAATGAAACAAATATGATATGAAATAAGTCACATAAATCCCCCTTCGTCTTCAGATGAGTCAGATGCCAAAGCAATTTGGTGGCTTGTGTAATGATTTGCTCAGAGAATTAAATTTCACTTTTGCCCAAGCAAGTATGGTATCCTAGTCATTTCCCTAAAACACACACTCAGTTTTATCTCACCTAGTGTAGCTGGCTGGCTGACTATCCTCTTTAAAGATGCATTTTAGGGAGGACAAGGGCAGTGCCACAGATACCGAAATCATCACAGATACTGTGAACGTCACAGATACTGAATGCCTTACAATGTGTTTGCCATAGGAGCTTAGAATGCTGTGTGTTAAGCTTGTATATTAGCAAATACTTTGTGTACATGGGGAAATGTAAATGAGAGTTCTTTGTAGCATTCTTATCTGCACATGTGTATTGAGGACACGTTGAACCATGGCCGTATGCTTATGCACAGAATATATAGGTTCTGTGTATTCCTAACCTCTCTGTAGACTTGCTGAAACACGGCACCATCTGGCCCATGCTCCATGGTTTAGTTCCCTTGCTTGGCTGGAATTTTCCTATAAACAGGAATGTTGGAATAAAGAGGCCGTAGTTTGGCTACTATTAGACTGAGACAACCTGTATCAAACAAGACGAGATGAATTAGGTCCACCTCAGGCTTTCTTTGGTTGCTGTTACAACCAATATTCTCAAATTTCAACTTCAGAAATGCTATAGGTGTTTTATTTCCAAGCAACTCTGAATTTAAAAAAAAATATATATATATATATATGACAGTTTTTAGGATAGTTGTCTTTAATTTCCCACCACTCTTAAGATTTAGAAGGTGCCGAAATGGCAATTTAAGTGCATTTTGCAAGACTGGTTTTCACGCTGTTAAAGTACTGGTCTATATCTCTCATTGTGTCTGGCTGTCTATCAAGGCATATCAAAGAGCATGTGTCCGCTTGCTCAAAGTATAAAAAACATCACCAAAAGTAATTCTTCTGGTGTGTGTGTATGTGTGTGTCCGTGTGTGTGTGTGTGTGTGTGTGTGTGTGTGTATAAGTACTATACAGTTTAGTTGCTGTGTTTTGTTGTTATTGAGACGTTCTGATTGTATTTGATGCAGGCAGATACTGGCCACTCCTTTACATTCTCAGATTAGGAGATCTGGTTATACGGGAGAGCATGTGTGTATTTTACAGTGAAACATGCTTTCAGTTTTGATGCCTGTCTGCATAGCTGCCTTCAACTATATTTACTTGGGTGGGCAGGTGTTAAGGCTACAAGAATCATTAGATCTTGGAATCGCTTTGCTGAAGGAGACCTTGATTCCAGGGCTCATCATTTCTTACCTCTTCTATAACGAAAAGACTCTAACTGGTTTCCTTGGCTTTGGTTTTAGATTTCTTTGTAGTCTTGGGTCATATCAAATTTCTACTTAGAAAGTGGTGTGTACTTTCTTTTCATTCTTCCTTTTTTTTTTTTCCCCAATTTATCAGCCTCATTTTCTGCTACTCACCAGTTTGTACCAGTGTCTCCAGGCTACGTCCAGTTCTTCCTGGCTCCTTCGGCATGCCCTGCACTGTCTGTCAAGCTTACACACCTTTGTATGTGCTATTTCCTCTGTTCAGAGCGTCTAGTGAATTTCTACCCCTCCATCAAGACCATACTCTAATGCCTTATAAATGGGTTGATTGATCTATTGTTTTATTGATCCTTTCTTCCAGTGGCACCTCCCTTACAAATGAGTTGATTATCTATTGTTTTATTGATGGTCTCATTTCAGAAACATTATAGGAATGCTTGCTATGTTCTAGGAAACTTTCTGTGAACAAACTCCAGTATTCCTTCCTCTGGGTTTTCTCTTGCTTGGTACTTACTCACAGTCATTACTAACTATGCTGGTTTCTAATCATTTAGACTGCCTCCTTTAATAGAGTCTGAAATCCTTGTGAGTGCGAACTTCATTTATTATTTAAATCTGTGTTTCCAGCATCCAGGCAAGTGTTTGACACATAGTAGGCGCCCACTAAATGTTTGCTGTTAACTAGGATTTGTTTTGCCAGGAGACCTTCTTGGGAGGTACTAAGTGGGGTGCCTTCCTTTCACATATAATGACCAGTCTTTGTTCTCTAACCCTGCCTCCCCCAGAAGTAGATGAGCTAGAGTTTTCTCCTTACCAGCCATTCTTTTCTCATCCCCATCCCGCTTTCCCAGCACTCCTGGCACCCTCCTGCTGTGTGCAAAGCTCCAGTCCTGGGAAAATACCATGCAATGCTTTCATTCTAAAGGGGAGCAATTGAAAGCATTTCTCTGGTAATTTAAGCACACAGCAGCTATCTTTGCAAAAGCCTTGTTGCTAAATTATCCCCTTGGCTACTCGTTTTCCAGGAGGGTAAAGAAAAAAAAAAAAAAAAACTTTGGGGGGATGGGGAAAGACTCTGGCAAGCAAAGAGCCTGTTTGTGTGTGTGTGTGTGTGTGTGTGTGTGTGTGTGTGTGTGTGTTTAGCCTTCTTTGTCTCCACCTCCTCTCCATTCAGCAACTGTAGGGCTCCTGGTGTGGCACGTTCTGCTACTTTTCCTTTTAATGTTTTAAATGCCACAAATGCCTGTCATAAACCACCTTCTTAATTATGCAGAAGTGGAGCTGAATGGTTAGTTAGCAGCGCTATTGCAATTACTGCACTTTTTCAGGTCTGCTGCTGTTTTATGTGACACTGTTTTCTAAGTTGCTGATTAAGATGATGTAGTGGGTGGAGTCCTTCTTCCCACCAGTGGAGAGAGGCCTCGGAAGGCTGGGATAATGAGTCCTCAGGCAGTAGTTTATGGCCTAATAGGAATTAAGGAGGGGAGCCCAGGAAGGGGTGGAGAAGATATGCCCATTTGTTTCCTTCTTCTTACAAATGAAGCCCTCTGGTCTTTTTTAGCTTTCTCCACTGTCCATTCCTGATGCTGAAAATTGTTAAGAGAAACATCCAACGCGGCTCTTAGGGATAAGTCCCAATCTCAGTTGGACTTAATGTCCGAATGCTTTCAGGCATCTTCAGATTTCCTTGTGCGAAGAAAAAGAGTCTTTATGCTGGAGTTCTAATGCTGGCAGAGAAATTTAAGAGATGTGAGGATTTAAATTAATCTCTTCAACTCACCGTATGTATCTTTCTCTCTCTTTTTCTAACCAAACATGAATAATACCGTGTGCCCATCTTGGACCCTGTGAGGCCATGCTTCTAGGATTGTTTTAGGTACTAATTGAAAAAGAAAAGGAAAACATGTGAACTTGAAAGCAGCATGCTGTTGCAAAAGACTGTAGTCATTCATTCATTCATTCATTCACTCACTCATATTTATTGAGTACCTTCTATGTCCTGGGCCCTGTGTAAGGATCCAAGGGATAGGACAGAAGCAATGCAAATTCTTAGCTTTTCCAAAAATGGCCTCAAGTTAGGGATATTGACATTAAACCCATCAGGAAATAAGTATATACTTTTTTTTTTTTTAAGGTTTTATTTATTTATTTGATGGCAAGAGACACAGCAAGAGAGGGGACACAAAACAGGGCAAGTGGGAGAGGGAGAAGCAGGTTTCCCGCCGAGCAGAGAGTCCGATGCGGGGCTCTATCCCAGGACCCTGGGATCATGAACCGAGAGCAAAGCAGCTGCTTAATGACTGAGCCACCCAGGCGCCCCGAGTATATACTTTCAAGTGGTGATGAGTGCTATGAAGAAAAAAAGCAAGATGAGGAAAGGGAGGGTATTCTGGGGATGCTGTTTTGGATGGGAAGGTCACAGGTTTCTCTTTGGAATGGACATTGAAACAGGTGCCTGATTGAGGAGAGACAACAAGACAAAAGAATATCTAGGAAGAACCTTCCAGGCTGAGGGGATAGCAGGTATAATCACTGAAACAGGAAGGCACTTGGCTTATTGGAGGAACAGCAAGGAGGCTGGTGGCTAGAATTCAGTGAGCCAGCAGTAGAGAGTAAAATGAGATCTGAGAGATACCCAGGGCCCTACCCATGTATAGCCTTATGGGAGAATGAAAGACCTTTGGATTCAAATAATCTTATTTACATTTTTTTAAAAGAACCATCTTGGCAGCTGGGTACTAATTACGCTCCAAAGGGGCAAAGTGGAAGAAAGGACACACGGAGGAAGCTACTACAGAAATCCAGGCAAAAGTTGTTTTAAGGTGATTGTGGTGAATACATTTTGACATTATTTTGATGTTCTCTGTTTTCACAAGGGTTTGCTTCATAAATTAGCAGAGTTTGAAGCTGCAACTTGGACCTACAGTGAATCATTATTTGTTTTAAAATTGACACATGAAATGATATTTTGATTTTTTTTGTAAACTGCTACAAAATATTGAAGGAAGATTGGTCTTGCTTTACATCTGTTGACTCACTAGATATTTGACTGGAGAGACGGCTGTGTGATCCTAGAGTCGAATAAATACTACCAGCCCTTCCTACCTGACTTCAGTTGAGAGTCAAGATTCTCCAGTCTCTTTGTGTTCCCAGGGCTATCCTTCCCTGCCCTTTCCTAGCTGGGAGCCAAAACCCTAAGCAGTGGACCTGTGAGTGATCTTCTAATTGATAAAAAGAACTGTACTCATTCTCCCTCAAAATATCTGTTGCAGCTATAGGGGATGTATTCTTACATTACAATCTGAAGAATTTCTATTTTAAAGAAAAGAGAGTTGTTGTCACTGGGAGATATGTGTATTTGTGTGTCTGAGCATGTAGATATGCTGCATTGGGTGACTGTTTTACTTTGCTTTTTCTCTCCCATTAAAGGAAGTAATCTTAGAGGAAAATAGGATGACAGTCCTGGCACTAGCTGATTTTTTTCTGTTCAGAGTAGGTTCAGCAGAAAATGCTGGAGTTATGTTTGCCCTGTGTTTTCTCCTTTTTTTTTTTTTTAATTTATATGTGATCACATCCCTCATTTGATAAGCATCTTGAGAGAAAGTTTATGGCATATTTTGTATTCCTTTTACCCCTTTTATTAAGAGAGAGGTGTCTGAGAAGAGAAAAAATATATATTTGATTCTCCATCTGAAGCCTCAAGGAAATATGAATTAAGCTCCCGAGTGAGGGTAGGCAATGTTAAGATGTATATATGTAGATAGATATGTCTATATGTGGTCACATTTATCTGTCACTTAACACTGGCTACCTCATAATGCTGTTTATCCTTTTTGCATATTATTTTGAGCCAACTAGGTCATCAGCTTCTTTAGGGCAAAGACCATAATGTGTGCCTTCTTACAGAATCCAGATCTCCATTAGTTCAGACTCTTTGGTTGCAAGCAACAGAACCTGACTTAGACTCCCTTAAGTAGGTTAGGGACTTATTGGAAGCTTTTGCGTAGCTCATAGAATCAAAGTGAGGACTGAGGAAAAGTCCTCTAAAATGAATTAGGGAATCTTGGGAGGTAAAGGTAACAGGAAAGAGCACGTTTTTCAGGCCACCGCTGCTGGATTCATAGACTCTGGATTCCCACCTGCTCCCCCCATCTACACCTACCTTCTCATAATATTACAAAAACTCAAAGGTGTTGGGTCATGTATTCAGCCTTCGGGAAGTAGAAAAAAAGTCACTTTTTCAACGGTTCTCTGAGTTTATGAACGACAAGAAGGATATAAAGTTACCCCCCTCCCCCCAAAAAAAGCAACCACCACCAAAAACCAGGACACCGGGTGACCCTGAACAGCTGTTCACTACAATATCAAACATAGTCTGATGTCCGTAGTTGGAACTGTCTACAGGTATGGTAGGACTGATGGCGATGGTGATGATAAGGACAAAGACAAATTATAAATGGTTCTTCTCTTTTGAGGAAATAATCACAAAATGTTCTCACAGTCAGAATGGCAAACAAGTGGTATGGCCTTTTGACATTTTAAGTTAATATAGGCTGGCCATCTTCTCTTTTTGATTTAGGTTTCAGCAATGCTTTCCCAAAGGCCACAGTGATAAAGAGTATTATGCTATATAAAGCAGGTGCTCTATTCATTGAATAAGAGTCCATGCACCAGAAACAAGGATGCCTAATTGAGTCACCTGCACCATATCCCTTTCAGCCCTGGAGGCATAACTGAAGCATTATCTTCGTTGTCATTTTTGTGATTTCCATCCCCATATTCTTACATTATGGTAGCTGGATTATGAACAACCTCAAGGTCAGACTGAGGTCAAACCAGTCCCTTATGTACTTTACTATTGATATGATGCATCCTGACCACAAATATGCATACAGCAGTTTCTCCCATCGCTGCTGTTTTTTGTTTGTTTGTTTTGTTTTGTTTTCCGTATGACTTTGTCCACACACTTGAAATTCCTTGGGAAAATACATCACCATTAAAAATGTCTTGCCCATGGGGCGCCTAGGTGGCTTGGTGGATTGGTTCTCTGCCTTTGGCTCAGGTCATGATCTCAGGGTCCTGGGATCGAGCCCCACATCGGGCTCTCTGCTCGGCCAGGAGCCTACTTTCCCTCTTTCTCTCTCTGCCTACTTGTGATCTCTCTCCCTCTGTCAAAGATAAATAAAATCTTTAAAAATTTAAAAAAAAAAGACTTATCCATTAAAAAAAAAAAATGACAGACTAAATAAAGGACATGCTTTTCTTCCCATACTATCATACCATTTCTGTTCCCTAGATTGAATTTCCTGGACTTAAGCTGCCCTTATAGTTAGCAGAAACATTATTTTAAGAACAATTTAAATTGGACCTCATTATGAAACTGGCTACTGAATCTGAGTGGGGACCTTCTTATAGAGGGAGGTAATTAAATATTCTTCATTGATGCTATTTTAAATGTGCTGAATGAAAGGAGTTAATTATACAGCAGGGAACATGGCAGACTTCTGACTAATAATGAGCTCTATGTTTAATATCTTCATCTTTGTTAGAATCATTAAAGTTGTTGAAACCCATCAGATTGGCTTGAAATGAATGTAGAGTTCTAACTAACCAAGTGCAAATGGAAGTCCCTCACAGATGCAGGGGCTTGCATCTCTAATGATGACTTTAGGGAAGGGATGTAGATATGTTGCTTTGTTCTCCTCAGTACAATCTGTTTCAATTGGCCTTCTATTGTGATTGCAGAGAGAGAAGAGGAGTAAGCCTCATTGTTTCTAGAAATTGCATCTGTTATAATGGACCAATGTGTGTGCCTGAAAATTATGAAAGAGGTGATTTCTTTTCCTCAAAGCTTTACAGGCCCCATCTCTTCAGAGTCTGGTCCTGCTATGTCCCCACAAGATGTATGTTAATGCTGCATCTCTGGATGTCTGGGACTCATTAGAGGACCAAGTGTGGTCCTAAGGAACACGCCTATTGTGACAATGAATTGAAAGATGTGGTCCCTTGAAGTCAAGTTTTCCATTCTCCATCACTGGTTTGTTCTGTGTCTTTCAACGCATTTTGTAAACTCTCGGACATTTCTCTTAAATTACTCCTCCCCTCTGATTGCTTCACAGAACAGCAAGTGGCTTTGTTCTTATTTACAGGACTCCCAGAGTTCTGTTCTGCCCTTTCTATGTTGGAGTTTGTAACTTTGCCCTTCTAAGTGCAGAAGATCAAAGAGGCTTTCTTCTTCCATTCTTTCCTTGATTTTGCAAGGGAGTGTTATTACTTGGCTCAGGGGAGCTATAGCAGTGACTGGCTGTGGGATCAGCCTTTGACGGATGTGCACCTGTAGGAGTTGGGAGACACTGAGGAAGTAGAGTGAGTTCTCTCGTGGCCCCAGACCCCTGGTGGTGTGTGTGAATTGGGAGGAAATGCTATGACAGACAACCACCATCACAGGGAAGAGAAAAGAAAGACCCAGATTTAAATTCCAGCTCTAACTCTTACCAACTATAGAGCCTTGGGTGTTTTTTTGTTTGTTTGTTTGTTGTTGTTTAATCCTCCCTAAGCCCATTATATAATCTTGAAAATGGGGATAAAGTAGCACCTGCTGTGTGGTCATTGCATGAATTCAATGAGATAATTCATATAAAACACATTGCCTAGTGCGCAATTTTTTCTTACCACTAATCAGCAATGTGGTGGTTAAAGATTGCTTTTGTTGGTTTGTTTGTTTAAATAAATCCAACTAAAATCTTTTCATTTTCATTTATCTGAGTCTTCCAACACTATAATTTTCCTCTGAGTCTTACTGCTCATCCCAACCAGAGATCTAAGATAACTCTCTTGTGTTTGATAATTATTTGACATGTTTCCTCTCAAATTAAGAAAAAAACCACTTATGTCTTAGTCACTGTTTAGAATGACTGTATGAGACTAAGCATTTGTTTTGCGAAGCATTCTAGACTAGGGAAGAAACATGGTTTGGGCACACTGTAGGGAGAGCCTTTGAGAAAGAAAAACGCCTGCTCTTTTTGTAGGGGGGCAGAATTAATAACCATCAGCTTCCTCCCCAGTCACCTCACTCTGGGGTCACACGCCTCAGTCTGTGACACGGTACCACTGCAGTGCCATGGACCAGAGTTACGGGCACACACACAGTTTTGCTTTGGCCGAGGCGCTGTTTAACCAAAGATGTGGTGAAAATTCTCAGGTAAATCAGAAAGCAATGACCTAGGATAAGAAGAGGAAATCACATCTACTCAGGTAGGAATCTTCCCAGACTGTAGGGAGTTAGGTAGTTCACATCTTTGGAAATGTTGGATATTAACCATTGTTTTTGTTTTTTTTTTTTTTTTCCAATTTATTTATTTTCAGAAAAACAGTATTCATTGTTTTTTCACCACACCCAGTGCTCCATGCAAGCTGTGCCCTCTATAATACCTACCACCTGGTACCCCAACCTCCCACCCCTCCACCACTTCAAACCCCTCAGATTGTTTTTCAGAGTCCATAGTCTCTCATGGTTCATCTCCCCTTCCAATTTACCCAAAAGCACATATACCCTCCCCAATGTCCATAACCCTACCCCCCTTCTCCCAACCCCCCTCCCCCCAGCAACCCACAGTTTGTTTCGTGAGATTAAGAGTCACTTATGGTTTGTCTCCCTCCCTATCCCATCTTGTTCATTGGTTTTTTAAGCTTAAATGGCCATGAGAAGCCTCAGGAGGGCTTGTTAACTCGAGGATGGCTGGGACCCCACTCCACAGGAGGTCTCAGATCCAACCTGAGCCTTTGCATTTCTAGCAAGTTTCCAGGTGATGCTGATTCTTCATGACACAGGGACCATACTTTGAGAAACACTGCCAAAGTGCCTTGGTATTCAGAATGTAGTCCTTGGACCTCCAGCATCAATATCTCCTGGATGATTGTTAGAAATGTAAATGCTTAGACTCCACTCCAGAATTACTGAATCATGGTTTGCATCCTAACAAGCTCCCTAGGTGATTTGTTTACACGTTAAAGTTTGAGAAACACTGATCTAATAGTTATAGGCAAGGGCTTTGGAGAATTCAGAATTTGAATCATTCAGAACTGGGTTCAAGTTTCAGGGCTGCTAAGTCCTAGCCCTGTGACTTTGGAGGAAGTTGCTTATTTTTTTTTTTTAATCCCTAGTTTCAACTGAGAAATTGGGATGATTATACTTATAAAGTTATAGTGAAGATTAAATGTGATAATATATGTAAAGTGCATATAATTAGTAGTGTTGTTAAATGATGTCCTCATTCCTTTTTATGTGAAATCTGTCTTGTGAAACCATTAAAAACAGCTGTTTGAAGGAAGTATTTGAAATTCTCTCTGAAGTGTTTTCATATGTCCTGTTTTGAGAAAAGCTATTTTCACAGTATAGAATTAGGTTGTCCTCACTATGTTATTTTGTCTGTGAATCACAGCTGTGGAGATAAAGTTTTCTGTATCCCAGCCTCCTGGTTTGACCTCTGAATTTGAGAGTGTGTGTATGAGAGACAGAGAGACAGACAGACAGTGTTGTTGTTGTTTTTTTTTAAGATTTTATTTATTTATTTGACAGAGAGAGAGATCACAAGTAGGCAGAGAGGCAGGCAGAGAGAGAGTGGGAGCAGGCTCCCTGCTGAGCAGAGAGACTGGACATGGGGCTCGATCCCAGGGGTCTGAGATCATGACCTGAGCCGAAGGCAGAGGTTTAACACACTGAGCCACCCACGTGCCCCCAGACAGTGTTTTTATGGGGGGAGTGTGAGGGAACACCTAGTGTCTCTTTCCTCCCTAATAATAGCATATGGTGTGCATTTTTCAAGGTCAAATTAGATTTGTAATATTTGACAACATCTCTTAGTAGGTTCTAATCTCTCTGAGGTATTATGAAAATGAAGGTTAGACCTCTTAACAAAGTGTTTTGAGCACCTGAAAGGTGCTATATAAAATAGGGTGTTTGACATCATTTAATTTTTAAAAGTATAGTCCTTAGTGATATTTTCTTTATTCTCTAATCAACTGCAATTCTAGTATTTTGGCAGTTAGAAGATACCTTAGCCCTCTCAATGCCCTCAGCAATTGAGAAATGAGCCTGTTGCTTTTTGTATTTTATATTCTCAAGGCTCAGAAATTTCAAAGTCGTGTTAAGCAAAAGTGAAATAAAATGGCTGCAGAGAAAATAGATTAAAATGAGAATCATGCCAACGTAATCTAAGAGGCTTAATGAGAACATCGTTTTCTGGGTTACAATGTAGAGCTCTGTGCAGGTGACTGAGGGTCTTTGGACCCTGGCTATTGTTCAGCATGGACGGGCTCTTTTCTGAAATTGGGGTGTCCTATACAAACAGATCCTTTAAGACTGGTCATCATAGATGCATACCTTACTCTGTAATCGCATTTTTAGCATTCATAGGTAGGGGGGTGGAGCTCTCCACTACTTTGTTAGCACCCAGGGAAATCTCTATCAAAGATAATAGCAAGTCACCAGGTTCTCAAGGAACGCGTCTCCTGCTGGTCTCTTGCAACAAGGGTAGGTGTGTGGGGAAGACAAACCCCAAGACCTTACTTACACTGCACATCCTTCAAGTCCTGCTACTTAACGTGCAATCTGCCAGAGCAGCACAGCCTCAGCTTGAAGCTCATTAGAAATGCGGAATCTCAGGCCCTCCTTAAGACCCACTGAGTCAGAGTTTGCAATTTAACAAGATGTCCAGGGGATCTGCATGCGTGTTAACTGCTTTAAGCAACAATTCTTAAATAGAGGGAAGTTGGATTGGCAAACACCCAAAACCATGTGAAGTTCAAATTCAGAGAATGAGGTTAGTTGTTACCAAGATAGAAGGTTTCATAATTCATTATAACCACTCTAATAGTTGCAGGTCTAAAGGAATGGGTATGTTTGAGGTCAGTTGTCTTCTCTGTCCCTGGGAAGGATAAGCTTTACAGTTAGCCTCATCTAAGGAAGTCTGATTAAGCTTTGTCAACCTGGGTGGCAGATCCAAGTAGACCCCAAAGGTTAAAAGAATACAGAAAGGGCAATACCAGAACAAAGCGTAAGGTAGAGCTAAGCTCCAAAATAACAAGATTGTGAGGTTTCTGAATATAATGGTAACAGAAATCTGATTTCAATATTAATGAGGATCCCCACTATTTGCAGCCTAGGTTTGGAAGCCATAATCAAAAGGATTTTGTCTAGAGTTAACATATATTTTTACTTAAGCTAAAGGGAAACCTTTGTCTCTGTCCCATTAACCAAAGCTGTGGCGTGTCTGGGGCTGGGCATGCTGCTGGGGTTTGTGGGTGGGAAGCAACTTTATCCCCTGAACACATTTTCCAGCAGCTTTTAAAACTGGAGTGCAAAAAAAAAAAAAAAAAAAAAAAACACCAAAACAGCAAATCTGACTTAAATTGCTCCGATCAATAAAACCAAGTCACTGACTCGTGACACTGACTTGTGTCCCGGAAAAGAACGTCAAGTCAAGCTCACTTAAGTTCTGTTCTCCTCCACTTTTTCTGATATCAACTTTATACCAAGGTTGGACACTCATGGTTGTCAGAGGGAAGCCAGCAACTCTTGCCCTCCCTGCTTTTTCCTTTCTTTAGAGTTGGAGAAAAAGAGAATCTTAACCCCATCAAGGAGCTGGGCACCTTCCCTCCAACCTCATGGGTCCTCCGCTGGAAATCAGGAGGATTCAGTTCTGAGACAGAAAGTAAAAAATATCCAGCAACCTAACTTTCCCTGAACACCTCCTCCATATAGTGCTTATCCACACTCCTTTTTAAAAAGATATTTATTTATTTATGTATTTATTTATTGAGAGAAAGCATACACAAGCATGGATAGAGGCAGAGGGGCAGAGAGGGAGAGAGAATCCCACGAGTGGAGCCTGAGGCAGGGCTCAGTCTCAGGACCCTGAGATCACAACCTGAGCGGAAATCAGGAGTCGGCGCTTACCTGACAGGGCCTCCCAGGCGCCCCTCTTCAGACTGCTTTCAAGACCTCATGTCAAAATGCATGGCAGGTATTGTTACTAACCTGCAGATGAAGGCTCTGAGGTAGAAAGCCCATAAAGGAAATATCTGGGATCATGGCACTGGTCCGCTTATCACAAAGGAGTCATGGCTTATTGAGTGGGCTTCCAGCTGGGGGATGGGGAAGAGATAAGTAGGCCAAGAGCCAGATTCATCCTTTTTTCATTGAGCCTCAGCCCTTCCATGTAGTCAGTGTGACCCATACATACATTTATATGTTCCGTCCCGTTTTTACCAAATCCTGACTATATAGGAAAAGTAGAAACTTTCCCAACACCATTCAATTCTCTGAATTTAAAAAAGAAAAAAAAAAGTTGGCGCCTTAAAACATTTTTCTCTCATAGATATTTGATTCTTACAGTTAACTATGCCACAAACATGGATTTGAAACCAATTAAAATGAGCATATATTGACTTCGAAGATGGTCAGTTAATTCAGTTCTCTAGAAGTGGTAAAAATAATAAAGAGATTCAGATCAGAAAAATAAGTTATGATTCAAAAATTATTATTTTTTAATTTAAGCTACCTCTGGAAATGGTTTCCCTTTAATCAAAATACTCCCCCCTTAAAAAAGGGTTGACAATAGAACTTTTTGTACCACAAACTGTATCAGGAAAATCTGTGGCAGAATAGTTGAAAAAAGCTCTTTCAGAACACAGAAGTCACCTTAGTTCCAGAACTCAACCTCGGCTAAGATTTTTTTAATTTAAATTTTAGTTGGCGAACATGCGGTGCCATATTGATTTCTGGAGTAGAATTCAGTGATTCATCACTTACATACAATACCCAGGGCTCATTGCAACTAATGCCCTCTTTAATTCCCATCCCCCATCTAGCCCATCCCCCACCCACCTTCCTCCATCACCCCTGAGTTTATTCTCTATTCTTAAGAGACTCTTATGATTTGCTTCCTTTCTCCTTTTTTTTTCTTTTCCCCCTTTCCATATGTTCATCTGTTTTCTTTCTTAAATTCTGCATATGAGTGAGATCATATGGTATTTGTCTTTCTCTGACTGACATATTTCAGTTTGAGCTAAGATTTTTATAATTCAGAGGGAAATATTGTGGAGACTTGTGTATCATAGAAGCAGTATACCATTTGATTCTATCTTATTCTGGATATAAGCATTATGCAGTAGATTCTCACGGGCTTCATCCAGGATAGTTTCAATTTTTTTTAATATGTCCTCAGCCTACCAGGAAGACAAGAAAACATTTCCAATTTAACTGAATTTTTGCTGTTTCTATTAAATTACTCTATTGAATGAGTATTTGCAGGTTCTGACTACCCACATGATTATTGGTGAAATCTTTGACTGGTGGCCTCTGTGGCATTTAAGAGAAAGGAAACGATCAAACATTAAAAACAAATTTATGTGGTTGGCTTCGTAGAGATTGAACACACTTTCATGTTCCAAATATTTCTAGAAAATACTTAGATTCAAAAAGTAGGTAAGAAAATTGATCCCCACTTTGACAGTAAGAGAGCAGACAGTGTTTTAATTATTTTCCTTAGAAGGGTAAGGGAAAATGAATTGATGTCTGTTCCATATTGACTGGCCTCAGCACCAGGCATTATAATACGGAGTCACCAGAAACCCGTGACATAGCTCCTGTTCTCAGTGATTATGATAAGGTTTTTGTTTGTTTGTTTGTTTTAACATTGTATTTATTTATTTGACAGAGAGAGGGAGATCATAAGTAGCCAGAGAGGCAGGCAGAGAGAGAGGGGGAAGCAGGCTCCCCGCTGAGCAGACAGCCTGACGCGGGGCTTGATCCCAGGACCCTGGGATCATGACAGGAGCCGAAGGCAGAGGCTTACCCCACGGAGCCACCCAGGTGCCCTTATGATAAGGTTTTGGTAAAAGACGCAGTAGTATGAATTAGACTTTTTCTGTTAGCCATTGACAAGACTTGTCTACTCTACCTTCATAGTAAATCTCAAATTTGACAACTAGTCACTGATTCTGCCTCTATCAACCTACGTAGGCCAGTGTAATTTCTTGCCTAACTTCAGTTCTACCCCACCCCCCACTCATCTCCCTGTTCCCCTCCCTTGCCTTGAACCAATTTTTCATATAACAGCAGAGCCAGAGTTCTCGTTTAATACATTGAATGCATCATAAAACCCTTTCTTGCCAAAAAATGGTCCATTGATGTCCAACTGCACTTAAAGTAAAAATCTAAACTCCTTATACCTGTAAGTCTTTACATGATCTGCCCAGATCTCAAATCTCTGCCCCTTGGGGTCATGAGCTCCTGGTCACATTAACCTGCCTATTTTTTGATGATGTCACAGAACTTGCCATTGTTTCTGTGTGAACTGTTCTTTTATTTCATTTGTTTAGTGCATGGTTCCTTCTCATCATTCAGATTGCATTTATATATGATTTCTGTGTAGAGATTTTGCTTGACTATCCTTTCTAAAAATATCCTATTTGTTAACATATTTATGTGGACATCATCTCTCTTCCCCAACTTCGATGGAAAGTCCAGTCTACGAGCTCTGTGTTTCTGACCCATCACCCCATCTGCAACATCTTGAAGTCACACCTCATATACAGGAGTCTCTCAATAACATAAGAAGACACGAAATCAGTGTGCTGAAAATGCCACAGGATTTTAGACAAATGTAAAAACATTCAGGCCTAGATTATTCCATGACTGTTTTGAAGATTTGCATCAACTGGGGAGTAAGAATCTTTAGGTTAAGTAATATTTTAATGGATTCTGAGAGAAGGGGAGGGGATCCATGATTTTTTTTTCTATAGTCTTTACCTCCACTCTTATAAGAAAATACAGGATACATTTCTTTAGGATTAAAAAATCACCCAAACTGCCTCCAGTTATTTTTAAAGTTTCTAGGAGAACTCTTTTATTTTATTTTTTTTTCCAATTCAGAGATGTTTAAAAATTACATAAAAAGGAGAAAGAAATGGTACTTAATGTCTTAACAAACGATTAATTTGATAGAGTTTCAGAAAAGACCTCATTAAGCTGCATGATAAAGTGATTGTTCAGTGTCACTTTCATTGGGTTTTCAGCAATTATGTGGAACAGTTTTTAGAATGAGGCAGCATTTCCCTTTTCAGGAGGACTTGAAACTTCCTTGATGTTGACACAGAAATGCCGAAAGGAAAAGGTGACGAACCAAGGGCTACAAGTCTTGATTCATACACGCTAAAAATATCACATCCACCCCAAGAAGGTTTAGAAATATGTCAAAGGCATTCTCAAGCATTTTTTTTCCCATTTAAGACCATTTACAAAAAACTTTTGAGAATGAAGTGACAGTGAAATTTTTCTCACTCAAGTCCAAGCCCATGTCTGAGCATATAATTTGAATTAAAGCTTTATATATAATTTTCTAATTAGATTTTTTTCTCCTTTCATGGCCTTTAAGCTTTACATAACCTTTGTGCTTCCTTGTTCCATTAATCCTTTAAATGCCAGCATCCTGCCGAGAGGGGATTCATTGCACTATTTCTATCATTGTCAACAGAGCCACAAGATCATTCTAGTATATTGGAATTACCCATCCATGAGAAAACACTGTCTGAGATTTGTAATTATTAGTTGACACTTATTCAACTCTGTGATGAAATTAGAATTTTCCCTTTTAATGTTTTATTACCAGTTAAAGCACAGACAGGTATTTTATTTTAATTTGAATAAAGAGTATATAATAGAGAGCTGGAATATCCTAAATTATGTACATTTTTGGTAGTTATTTCTATAGTTAATCTTCTTAATTTATCACTTAGAGTAAGGCAATTACCACAATGTGGAAATAAGCCAGAAATATTGTATCACTGGGAAGTGACTGTAACTGGTAGGTTTGTGCCAAGGAAGTTTATTGAATCACTTACATTCCTGCATTATCCATTACTGTAGTCTGTGTGTACGTGTGTGTCCGGGTCCACTGTGTATTGCATCACATTTCAAAAGATAGTTGTTCTACCCCCTTATCAAGCAACCTCAGGAGAAAATGTTCTTCTATCACTACCCTGTTGGAGCTGATTAATGCTGCCTTTAATTTAATTGAAAATGTTTGATCAATAAGGTCAATTTTTATGGATTTATTTCTATCACTTGATGTGGCAAATCATTAGTTATCATTATCTCAATTAGCACAGATTGCCGTGAAAAGTGAAGGGAGTAAATTGCTTTATGGATTTCTGAGAGCATAGGATACACATAACTTTTCTTAACACACATACTTTTCAGCAGTTACCTTGTGCCAAGTTCCCATTTCTATGCTGCAATTTCTCCAGCAATCTAGAGAGATCTTTGGCAGACAGGACGTGGTGAATGGACCAAGTTTGAGAAAGTACAAAAAAGTCATAAAAAAGTCAGTGCCCACCATGAAGGGGAACACCAGTGGGGGTGCTTCAGGGTGAAATGAACCCGTTTCCAGAGAACAGACTGGATTTTAAGAAGAAAGAGAAAGTAAAGTAAAAAGAGAGGAGTGTGGATATCTTTCAGTCTCTTATACTGAAGACCCATGTTATAGGTCGAATTGTTGCCTCATGCCCCCAAGTTCATATATTGAAGTTCTAACCTCTAGTACTCAGAATGTTATGTTATTTGGAGAAAGGGTCTTTATGGAGTTAATCAAGTTAAAATGAGATTGTTAGTGTGGGACTGAATCCAACGGGACTGGTGTCCTTATAAGAAGAAGAAATTTGGATACAAACATGTATAGAAAGAAGATGTTATAAAGAGACATAGGAAGAGAATAGCCGTCTACACGCTAAGGAGAGATGTGTGGAGCAGCCCTCAGGAGGATCCAGTGCTGTCACCATCTTGATTACAGACTTCTGGATTTTAGAACTTTGAGACAATATGTTTCTGTTGTTTAAACCCCTGAGTTTGTGTTACTATGCTGTGGCAACCCTAGCAAACTGAAACAGCCCATAAATTATGACTAACATTTCACATTAAGCAAACTACACAGAAGCTTCCCCAAACACCAGGATACTAAAAATCTACAGGACTTACGTTAACTATTTTCATTGAACTTTGAAATATAGAATCCAAAGAAATTTGGAATCTAAGCAATATTGTATCAAAGCACTTTATAATCAAAGCACTGATTGGGGGAATTGATCTCTGTATGTATCTTTAAAAAAGTGAATCCTTTTTTAACAAGGCAAAAACTTTGAAAAGCCTGATTCAGAATGTTAAGTAACCCAAGGGTGAGGAACTGCAATTTATGGGAAATTCAGTCAAATAGCGTCTGTTGTACTGGGACTGTGGCGTTAGAGTTATAAAATGGCAAAGTGAATCCATCATAGAGATTTATCCCGGACGAGCTCGCATCTGGACCAAAGGTAATCCATCAGTTCTGTCATTTTATATTGAAATCCATAAAGTCTCTATTTTACATACCCTAGTTTTTGTGCATGTGTGGTGTAGCGAAGATCCCATCTCTGACGCATGCTGGAGGAAAGGGTGTATATTTTGTTTTTATAGTTTTTGTTTTGTTTTTAGTAGTGACAGCCAAAAACTAATTTCCGGGGTTCCTCTAGATAGGAAGCTGACCAATTATTGGTAAAGAGTAGAGTAGTAGAGTTTAGAATTGGGGCTAGCCCTGAGTCATATGGTGAGGGGTCAGAAGTTCCTCTCTCTGGCTCCGTACATCACTCACCGATCTCATATCCCTCATGAAGTCCTCTAGCTACCCAGAACTCCCTACCTATGTCTTCCTTCCCAGAGCAGAGAGGAGAGTTAGTGTTAACTGAGCCTTTAAAGGACATCACGTGCTGCACATGACTCTAGAAATGTTAGGCTTGTATCAACTCTTTGGCACTAACACTATTATTATTTTCAGTTTACAAAAGAAGAAACTGAGGCTTAGAAGGTAAAATTACTTGTGCCATGCGACCCAGCAATATACGCTGGAGCTAGAACTCCAGCCCAGGACTAACAAGCTGATATTCTTAAACACTGGTCCCTGATGCCTCCTGGAACAACGTCTCAGACATCTCCTTTCTCCGTCTCACCCTGCCTGCTCTAACTAACTAATTCTTGATAATGTAACAATGGGTTACATTGGATCTTTTTACTTCTAGGAAGGACCTCCGCAATTAACTGGACATTTAGTAAAAAATGTGTTGGTGGAAAGAAATGATACTCATGGTGGGAATTTCTCATTCTCATTTTAGCAAAATGTGTAATCTCGGACAAACCAGCATCTCCTGAGCCTTGGTTTTATCATCTATAAATGTCAGAGTTGGATTAACTACTCTCTAAAGATCTCTTCCAGACTTAAAATTCTAAGATTCTTTCACATTAAATGTAACTCCTTTTCAACCTATGTGTATACTTGGCCCTTCAGTGATCCTTTTCATAAGTTGGCAATTGGAAATACTAAGATGAGAAAATGGGCAAGCCACTCTTAATAGCTCTTAGCCTCAGTTTCTTCATCTATAAAATGAACATATTTAATGTACTACCTCATAGGATTAATATTACACCTGCCAAGTAAGGTGCCTGGAACAGAGAAGTGTCACTAGCTACAGCTAGAAGAACATGATCATCACTGCTGTGATCAGTTCTATTATCATCTTCCCAGGGAAATCACAGTATATCTAGGGTTATAGAAAAAGCACCCATCATGACTAATTTTTTTTTTTTTTTTTAATCGTAAAGCATTTTACGCAGACTGCCTCTTTCAACTTTGTATTCTACAGGCATTGGTATCTCACTAAAGGCTGGGCAGTATTTATACCAAACAGTATATCATCCATGTGTTCATTTATGCCTGCAGAGTTCCACCCCCCTGCACGCTGTGAGAACAGTAGGCACTTTAATAGTCTGAAGCAAGAAGGATATTAGCTCCATGAATCTTTATTTTAAATTACATTTCTGAGTTAGAGGTGTCAAAATGGTAGCACAAGTTAAGCGAGATTGCATTCCCCAGTAGGGCCATTGATGTTGGTTACAAATAAATTGCTGGTGCAGGTGATGATAGCAAAGTCCATGCCATCTTTTATTTAGTGAAGTATTTCTCTTGTTAACAGCTCCTTCTGTATGCTTCTCCTTCTTCTGTTTCACATCAATCATATTGGACACACTGACCAATGTCAGGGTAACAACAACAATGACAAAAAGCAATATTCAGTTAATCAACCAGATGTTGGGCCTCATGCTGCCTGAAACATCTGGATGTGTAACTAAATGTTACATTCCTTTATCCAGTTATTTTGTGTTGTGTTACTAGACAGAGATAAAGAATAAAGATAATAAAGAATTCTTTCTTCTATTAAGAGAAAGATAATAGCATCTTGAGCCTAATGTCCTGGGGCCATAGCCTACCTCTTCCTCTTAATAGCTGCACAATTTGGGCAGAATTAGGATCATTTGAGAGAAATTGTGTGGAAGTGTTACATAGATTCTAGACACACGTGTTGTTAAAAGAATCCTATCCTTTAGTTAGCCATGCAAAGGGCCATACAGTTCATATGTTCTGGAAAGAAAGTGAAAAAGAATAAAGATCCAATAGCCATTAAACTCCTGAGTTTCAGAACTTCACTGATAATACCAACAGTCAAGATACAGCAAGTGCTGACTATGGGTCATTGACTCTTCCAAATGCTTTACATGGATTTAAACCTAAAAGTTCTCAGAAGTGGGCACTATTATTTGTCCCATCTTACAAACAACGTAATTAAGGACCAAAGAGGAGAGCAAACAACTCGCCCAAGATTTGAACTCAGACAGTTCGACTCTAGAGTCTTTATCCTTAACCTCTGTAATACCTTCTATACCACTCTTAGACCAAAGTATTTACCAGCTTCCAGCACTATCACTTCCAAGCCTGGGTTTGTCATCTGTACAATGGGGACAGCTTTACCTACCTTAAAAGTATTATTATGGAGATTGAGGGAATGCATGAAAAGGGCTTAACCATGTTGGTTTATGTTAAGCAGTAATTAAAAGTAGCTATTCTTTATTGACTAGGTCATACAATATTTTTGATCAAACAAATATCCTGATAGTGATTTAATATGAATAAGAGTTCTAAAAATGTCATCTCTTAAGAGCCCATCCAAGAGAATTTTTTTGGAAAAGAGTTTCTAGAAGGTTACACATATTTGGTTAATTCTTTTTTTTTTCAAAGATTTTATTTATTTATTTGACAGAGAGAGATCACAAGTAGGCAGAGAGGCAGGCAGAGAGAGAGAGAGGATGAAGCAGGCTCCCTGCTGAGCAGAGAGCCCGATGCGGGACTCGATCCCAGGACCCTGAGATCATGACCTGAGCCGAAGGCAGCGGCTTAACCCACTGAGCCACCCAGGTGCCCCGGTTAATTCTTGATACAGGCTATTACTGGAATAATAGAAAGCCCTCAGGTTATTGTATTTTTCTGCTTCATTCCGGTATGGAAAAAAAAAATGCTCTGAATATTCTACTTACGTTTTACCTCAACTTTAGGTACAATGAACATATATTGAGTGCCTATTAAGGAAGGGAATGTTCTGGGTTCTCTCTTTTCTTCCCCCTTCCCTTCTTTTTCTATTTCACTTAATTTCATATTCATAAAACTCTGTAAAATCAACTTTTTTTTTTTGCTTCTTTTAGTTTAGGAATCAAGGCTTTAAATAAGTTGCATCATGTCTCATAAATATTTCAACCCATCTTTGGACATGAGGCCCAGCGTTTTATCCAACAAAACAAAATACTGCTCTGTGAATAAGTATAATGATGAAGGCCACCAGTTCCTGGAGATCTGCAACAGGCCAGATTTATGGCTCCATGCTTTACATACATTTTCTAACTGAATTACTATAAGTTCTTGTGGCGGACACTTGGGTGTCACCAGACCACTCTTTCTGCTCACCGCTCCATCTTAAGATCAGAGGCCCTTAGTCATTTTCATTACTTTTGTTTAGAGTGACCTTTTCCTGACTGATTGGCTTCTCAGGATCCTCCATTCTTCATGTTGCGAGGAGCACAAGTTTATAATTGGGAAGGAAATTTGGTCATCCAGTTTGATAGGATAGTGGGCAAAGTTGACAGATTTTCAGAGACTTCTCAGAGGGTGCTGACTTTCTGTTGGCCTGGTTTCTATAAACAGCTTAAACAGCTTTTGTCAACACTCAGCCTGATTAAATTGCGAGATTATGATGTTTTCAGACCCAAAATGAAAGTGACGCATTCTTGTTCTTTTAGTGGCCTCATAAAACTCAAATGTTTAATCTCAGGAGGAAATTTAGAAGATGGAAGTAAAACCTTAATGAGATGCAACATAAATAATAGAAGAAGTCCCTTTCCATGAAATGACTTCTGATGAGGTTTCTTCAAGGAAATAAACAATAAAAGAAAGCATTTTAGAAATTTTAAATCTACTGGTAAACACTACACTTTAAAAATAAAGTGTCAATAAGACTAAACATTTAGTAGATAGAAAGGATTAGACAATTAGTATCCATATAAATGTTATTTTTCCAAAACACTAGGACTGCACCACTAAATAAACCATATTAAAAAAAAAATGTTGGGGCACGTGGGTGGCTCAGTGGGTTAAAGCCTCTGCCTTCAGCTCAGGTCATGATCCCAGGGTCCTGGGATCGAGCCCCACATCGGGCTCTCTGCTCCACAGGGAGCCTGCTTCCTCCTCTCTCTCTGCTTGCCTCTCTGCCTACTTGTGAGCGCTGTCAAATAAATAAATAAAATCTTAAAAAAAATGTTTTTTTAAAGTTTCAGTCCATAGAACCTGAGAAGTGACTGGGGCACAGAAAAAAGAGGATTCTTTCTCATCCCTTTTGCAGCCTTTTGTGTAACAGAATTCTTGATCCACATGTGAGCACACGTGTATATACAAAGGTGTTCCAGCCGTTGTTTCTCCCAGTGCTTGATAAATGGAAGGTGCTCGAGAAGTGGTAGCAATCCCCATTAATTACATTATTCATCTTATTATTTAAATGCAGTTGGTAGAAGGAAAGAGTAAACCTGGGTTGTTAAAATACTACAGGGAACCACTATAATTTTTGTACCCTCTCATTTTGTTTCTCTAAGCACCCCAAAGTGCCCTCATTTGCTGGCTTAGAATGAACATAACCACACAAAATTGTGATCCATCTCCAAATTTGTCTGAGTGTCATAGTAGTCTATGACATTGTAGAGCGCTGACACCCAGGGTATATATAGGATGAGTAGTGGTACTTGGCCTCTGATCACCAAGTATAGATCTCACCCAAGATACAGATGATTGTTTTTGGTTTATACTGATCACACTTGCAGAGTCAGGACAATTAGCATAGGCACATATTTTTATTGGATGTTTTCTTAATGAATGTCCCCCAAAAATTTAAATCAGGGCCACCTGGGTGCCCTAGTTGGCTAAGCATCTGACTCTTGATTTTGGCTCAAGTCATGATCTCAGGGTCCCGAGATGGAGCCCCATGGTGGGCTCTGTGCTCACTGGGGAGTCTGTTTGAGATTCTTTCCTCCTTCTCCCTCTGCCTCTCCCCCCACTTGTGTGATTTCTCTCTCTCTCAATACATAAATCCTTAATTTTTTTTTTTTTTTTTTTTTTTTTTTAGTCAGATTACTTGCCCAAAGAAAGTGACAAGGTTTGGTTACTGTCTAAAAGAACACTATTAATCTAGATTGGTTGGATTTTGATACTGATTTTGAATAAATTATCAGTCACTAACTATAAGGAATCAATCTTCTCTGCCATATTTGTAGGTAAAATGTCGCTCTTCCTCCCCATTCCTAGGCTTGTCCCTTCCTCCCTCCCTCCCTCCCTTTCTCCCTCCCTTCCTCTCTTCCTTCCTCCCTTCCTTCCTTCCTTCCTTCCCCCTTTCTTCTTCGCATTCCACAATTCCACCAGTTGGCTTCTTTTCCACTGCAAGCCACATGACCCCATCCCTAGTTATAACCTAGTTGAGTCGATAGAAGATAAACCCAGAAGAAGAGGAGATAAAAGGCTAGATTTGTTTCTGGTCTTCTAGTGGCATTGATGCCCTCCACAAACTAAGACACCTTTGGCTTCCACAAATGAGATCCTTGGAACTCACCGCTACTATCTAATGATGTCAATCCACCACCCAGTAGTAATAAAGACAACTGTATGATAGTTGGGGATGTGTGGCCCCCTTCAACCTCTGGTTCTCTCTCTCCTGACACTCTCTGCTCCTGGAGAAAACCATGAAGCAGCACAGTGCCCTGGGAAAGTCCACAAGCTTGGCAGGAGTTAGACCGGTCAACTCCAGTCCCTGTTTGGGCACATGCTGGTTTGTGCAATCATGAGAAATTACTTAAAATATTTAGGTGTCCTTCATGCTGTCTGTAATATAGAGTAATACTGGTACATGGTTTTTCCTCTTGGAGTTACTGTGATATTAGACTGAGTTATTGCACACTGAAATTCCATTTCCCTGGATGTAGGACTTTCAGTGCTAAACCCGGGACCATCTCAGGCAAACGGAGATAGGTGAGTGCTCCCTCTGTGTCAGGACCAGTGCTCAGTGTTTTATGTTGGTTACCCCCATTTTATCCTTGCAACAGTCTGGTACAGCTGCTCAGGGGTAATCGCTGAAAGTTCCACATCCTGAAAACCCTCAGTCCTGGGCAAAGTGGAATAGTCAGTCACTCCAGTGCTCAGTTATCAAGTAATATTCTTATTACTCTTATGGCTATTATTCAAGCCTTTACCATAGTTTCAAAGAAAAAATAAGCTTCCAATAAATATTAGTTATTTTCTAACATCTATGTTCATAATACTGTTATCTTACCTAAAAATTCTGGCTTCATCTGCCCTTCTATCCTCCTCTTTTAAGTAGTGCTTTCTATTCTGTTCATTCAAGACTCAGATGACCCCATACATACCTTTTCTATTTCTTCTCTGAACTGTAGTTAGAAATTTACACAGGGGCTAAAATCTCTCCTGCAAACCTGCGTAAAGGAGCCAAGGTCAAAGACTGTTGTGTAAATGACAGTCTTTTCCCTTATCTGTGATGTAATTTATATGTGTTATATAATATGAAGTCTCAGTGAGAACAGGGGAAATAAAACTCTCGGATATGATTAGATTATCATTTGTTATGTGTTCTGGTAATATTTTCCTTTTTCCTTATTAGTGATAAACAGCTCTGCTTTTTTTTTTTTTCTTGATCCCATAGCATAGTCTTAACAATGAAGAAGAGTGTTTAAAAAAAAGAAAAAACACACTGAATTCGATATTAGCTTATCCTATTCTAAAACCAGGTAGCCTGATTAAAACCAACCTTCTTTACTCTCTCCTCCTACCTCAAGGTCACCTGAACACTTAGTTTTTCTTGCCATCTTCTGTTTGGAGTGTGTATGGTGGTATGTTCCTCTTGTAGGCATAGTTCTTTATTGTGGGAATTGTAAGAGCCCAGTTGCTCTTGGTTTTTAACACTGCCAACTGTGTTGTCCTAAAAGCTTTTGCCTTCTCTGGAATGCAGAACTTTCTTGAACATCTCCTTGGCTCAACCTTCAGAGCCATACCTTCATGCTGCATCCTCTTGCCTTTGAAATTGCGTGCAAAAGAGTGTTTGTGCTTAAAATCCATTTACAGTCTTCCTTGGCTTAAAAATATCACAGGAGGCAAAACAACACCAATAGGGAAAACATCCATTAATCTCTGTTATTATTTATTTTATGCGTAAAACAGCTTTTTCTTGTTGGCTTATAATCTTAGTCTATTGTGGTAGTCTTTATTCCACTCCCCCTACTCCCATTCAACTAAAGCTTCTGCTGATGTGTTCAATTTGATAAATGAATGTGTTGGAAAATATCATAAATGGCGTTAATCTCTAATTGCATGTGGCTGTGATGTTTAATGTGGCTGATTCTGTTGCAGACCTGAGCTTTTATGGAAAGCCTGAAATGAAAAGAAAGAATGTTAATACCATTGATTTTTGTGGAACATCATGAACAAAATATTATGAATATTTCTATTATATAACACGAAAGCCTTTTCAACAAAAAATCTTGCAATATATACTTCCTGTAGGCGTCTTGCATGACAAACGACTATATGAAAGCCATAACTAAAAATATGGCTGCCTTTCTACTTCAAGGAGATTTGTGATTTGTTACAAAGTTTCTTTTTAAACATCTTTAAGGAAAATGTAAACTTTCACTCCCTTAACAAAGGAAAGCAAACAGACAGATAGAAATATCAGTTATAATGCCATTTGAATTGAGTTTGGTTTGGTCAATCTTAGGGTGATCACATCATCCCAGCTTTTGGGGGACTGTCCCATTCTTAGCACTGAATATTCCATGTTCTGAGAAAACCCTTGCTTCTGGGGGAAAATGGGAGCATTGGCTACCCTAATCTTGATAATACTGATTAGCCTGTACTATGCAAGCAGCGGTGAAAGAGATATGCATATTGTCTTTGAAGCTGATTCTAACTTGTAGACCTGCATTTAGTGTTCCTCTGGTTCTTGAGAAACAGATTTGTGGATGGTCAGTCAAAGGGCTCTTGAGGGGAAGAGAAGTTATTTGTTAGAATACTTCCCTCTCTGTGTCTCTTTTTAAAGGTTCTGTTACCTTTTCAGTCCTTTCTTTTGACTACTTACTGTTGACTGCCAGGTGGCCCAACCTTAAAACTTGTGGGTGGCTCAGTGGGTTAAGCCGCTGCCTTCGGCTCAGGTCATGGTCTCAGGGTCCTGGGATCGAGTCCCGCATCGGGCTCTCTGCTCAGCAGGGAGCCTGCTTCCTCCTCTCTCTCTCTGCCTGCCTCTCCGACTACTTGTGATCTCTCTCTATCAAATAAATAAATAAAATCTTTAAAAAAAAAAAAAAAAAAGAAGGCCATGTGATAAGACCGTTGAGATCCTCTGTGCTTCCTGAGGGTTCTTACATAAGAACATTATTCCCTAAGGCAGTTAGATTAAGTCCAGTTTTCTCAGTTTCATGTTCCTGAGGATGGTGCTTCCTTCATTTTCAGCGTGGAAGAAAAAGAAAAGACTGGCAGTCTATTTCCCTGAAAATGAGTCTTCAGAAGGATACTAAAGGATTAACCTGATGTGTCCCCATGGATGTCTGTGTCACCCCTATAACTGACATGTTGTATTTTTAACTTTGTATCCTCTGTGTTTGGATTTTGTTATTTTTGTCATGTTAGTGGAATGTTCTCTCTTTTTCTCTGTTCCTTGCTCCCCTTCCCTTGCTCAGTTTCCATGGGAACATTTCTGTCACACTAAGAGGGGCTGGAGGTTAGTGACATGGAGCAGTGGGTTTTGAAGTCAGTGTGTGCTTTGGTTTTGAAGTATTTGCTCAGGTCTCAGATACACAGGGTCCTGTGTGATAGTTACTCTGGCATCGACTATACACGGCCCATCAGTTATTCTTAAAATGAGCAAAGGCCCCTGAGAGGTGAGCCCTAGTACTTTCGTCTCCTGCAAACCAAGCCACAGCATTTCCTTCAAATTAAACAAAAATAATGGGAAATGTTGTCCCTGAATGCTCAAATTGGGCTGGGAACAAAGAGCCAAAGGCTGTTAGAAGAAACTATACTGAAAGAAGTAGCTGTATCTTTGAGGCATTTTTGGTGTCAAACGAATGATGATTATTCTGTTGTTTGCTGAGATTATTTTAATGAGCCCCTTTCCTCAAACCCTCCACTATTCTCCTTTCTGAACTGTATGTGACCATCAACTGCTGTGAGTCTGTGGAAAGGCCAACCACTACAGTCCCCTCTTCCTTGTCCTCACATCCTTGAGGATGTGGTTTAAAAGAAAACAAATTATATTGCTATTTTCCTCAAATAGGACAAAAGGAAAAAAGTCATTTTGATACACAAGTTAATAGGAGATGAGGAGGCTACAGTAACAATTCCTGTAATATACTAATGTATATTTAATACACCACCTTGATTTGTGGCCTTGAGTTAAATTTTAACAACATATGTTTAGAGCATAATTATTTTCATAATCGTGTTAGCCTCAATGGGAGAACATTTGTATTAGTTTCCATAATTGAAAATGCCAAATGCCTATTTTCGTTTACCCACCCGGTATCTTGGTTTTAGGTAACAAAAACGCAGTCATCTTCTTCTTTTTCTTCCTTTTTTTTTTAAGATTTTATTTATTTATTTGACAGGAGAGAGATCATAAGTAGGCAGAGAGGCAGGTGGGGGTAGGGTGGGGTACAGGCTCCCCGCTGAGCAGAGAGCCCGATGTGGGGCTCAATCCCAGGACCCAGAGATCATGACCTGAGCTGAAGGGAGAGGCTTAAACCACTGAGCCACCCAGGTGCCTCAAAACGCAGTCTTCTATTACATATCAATTCTCTTTAATTCCAATTGCTTTATAAAGAAATAACAATAATAATAATTATTATTATTTTCATTTTTCTGCTTTGTGGAAGTCACCTTCAGAGTAAGGGTAGGGGTGACTCTTGTCAATTTTTAAGTAACTTCTTGCAAGAGTTGTGATTCCCTGCAGAACTATTCTGCATGTAGTTTTCCTCTGGGTAAAGATTGTGAGAAAGTAAATACGATGCCTTTTAGAGAAGTCATTTGCTCTATTAATAAGCCTCATAGTGCAGTGTGTCATAAGCTTCCTGTTGAGGCGTAGATATCTACATATAATGTATATTTCCTTGTGTTTTCCTACTAGACAGATTACATGTATAATTCCTGGATTTGAGCAAGAGAGTTACTCTTTTATCGGAGTAAACACTAGAACATTTATAGAGCTTTTGTGCTTTCTTATGTCACTAAAAGTTGTTCCAGTGTGTATGTATTCATTCACTCTACACTTATTTATTAACCATCTGCTGTATGCCAACATTGCAGAGTTATAAAATTAGCCACGGCCTTCAAACGGACTTCTGAAGTTGATGCTAAAAAATGGATGCCCAATAAGTGACTTATGTGCCTTAAGAAAGGGTTGACCAAACTTTAGAAATAAAATGTTTTATGAAGTTTTTAATTATTAATTCCTTCTTTTAAGACAAATCACATGGATTTCAGATCAACAGTTCATTTGTGGCTAAATTATTTTTTCTAGATAAACATGGTCACCAAGGTATTAAATGGGTGGAGAAATGTTCTTTTAGGCTGTACTTTTACTCAGTCATGTGACCTTGGAAAATTTGTCTAATCTCTTATAAGGCTGTTGAGAAGATTAAGATGATTTGTGAAAATTTTCAGCTGTAGTAGTTGCTCCATAAATTGTGGTGGTTTTTATAGGTATTTAAAATGTGGTAGGATGTAGAAAAGAAGGTCACGCGAACACTGGTACTTTATATAGGAATGAGGAAGAGGTAGACCCTATATGTGTATGATTAAAGTTGATGGCTGGGATCACACTGTGAAGAGTATATAGTTCTTTGCTGTCGGGTAATTTGATCACAGTGATATTACTTTGAAGAGGTAATATGCAAAATTAAATCATCAGTGGCTTAAAAGTGTTAACAAGGTTCTGGGAAAGGAGCCATTTGCTTTCTTTTCACCTCTACAATACAAAGCATACTGTACACAGATATTTAATAAACTGTGATAGCTTGTGCTGGTTGACAGAGGCATCAGGAAGGTATGGTCAACCCATCTTTCTTTTCTCCCAACTTTTTATTTCCGGCCCCCCAAATTTTGTAAGACTAAGTTAATGAGTCCAGCTGACTGGCTTGCTTGCTGTAAATAGAATGCCTCCTCATTTCTCCTATCCCCTACCGTTAAAATTGATTTTTAAAAAATCAAGCCTGTTCAGTACTGTTCTAAATAGGCTAATTGAAGGACAAACGAATGATACCAAACATGAAATGTTTAACACAAAAAGATGTTAGATGTTGACTGATGACTTTGAGAGCAATGAGCAAATACAGGGGAACAATAAATGTGTTTTCACCGGGACTGTAGATACCAAGATTCCAGGAATCCAGGAAATGGAATAATGGTACTGAAGACACTAGGCCATATGACTGGAATCTAAGTGCATTCTTGTTCTTCATTTTTTAAAAATCGTTTTTAGAGAGAGAGAGAATGTGAGGAAGAGTGTGTGTGAACAGGGAGTGGAGGGGTAGAGAGGGAGGGAGAGAGAATCTCAAGCAAGCTCCATGCCAACGCAGAGCCCAATACAGGGCTCCATCTCACGACCCTGGGATCATGACCTGAGCTGAAATCATAAGTCAGATGCTTAACTGAATGAGCCACCCAGGCACCCCCTGATTTAATTTTTTAAACTTTCAGTGATTTCACAATTGCTAAAACCCTCAAAGCAAAGAGTGTACCTTTCATACTATTAACTCTATTTTAAAAGAAATTCGGTACAATGAAAAAAAGAATAATTAGTTTGTGTGTATTTCTGTTTGGGGTGATTCATCTCGTCGTCTCTATCTTCCTCTACTTGGAACAGTACTAGCTGATCTCAGTAATCACATTAAAATAGTCGATTTGATTGACCACCAACCATGATAATGAGTTATAAAGAAATTGGTCAAATATTGTGGTGAAATAAATATATTTAACCTAAATACTAAAATCTGGCAAGGGTGGGGGTTGTTGGTGGTGGAAATTGATTAGATGTAAGCAGTTTGATTAGATGTAGAACAGAGCTTTGGTTAAATAACTTGTCTCCAAACAGAGATTGGAACCCTTATTCCACAGTGAAATATACTTTGGAAATGTTGAAAAAAGCCCGAGATTATCTTTACATAATTATGGAAAAAAAGGGAAGGTTATGCAACCAGCTGCCAAGAAATCAGAACCAGGCACCACATAGAAAGACATCAGCAGGGTGAAGTTCATCAGTCCTATTAAGGTTCTGAAACTGGGCCATATGCAGTAGCAACTTAATGCAATTCCAGCAGCCATGTTAACTCTGTCAGAACCAGACTACTGAGTTAAAAGGCATCAGCCTTTATTTCAGAAAGATGCAGAATGACATTCCCATTTAAATAATCTTGGCAGAACAAGGTTTGGACTAAGGCAAGAATCAAAACAGAGAGGGGATATTTTCAGATGTATATGATAGATGGGAACGGTGAGGGAGCATTTAGAATAGTCTTTTTTAGTATTTCCTAGAGCAATCTGACTCATTTAGATTGAAATATCTGTCAGAAGCTACATCCCAGTTCAATTGATCCCAACATTAAAATGTCTCTACATGTTCTCCCTTGTCTTTCCCCTTCCAGCTTGATAGCTATAATTAGTATTATTCTCCCTTGTGGGGGCAGAAGACCAGCCAAAGTATCAGCCATGCGTTCGGCAACAGCTTAGAACAGTTAAGAGAGCTGTGACTGCTTTTCATTTGCCTCTGTCTTAAGTGGTGTCTACATCTCCTCCTCTATTTTATTAAAAAAAAAAAGGGGGGGAAGGAGAGAAATTACTCCTTTAAGTCATCACTTAATGTTATTTCAAAGGAATACTTGTTACAGCACCAATCTAAACAGATTGTAAGAATATTTTGATTCCTACTCCTGCATCGAATATCTTAGTGCATTTCAATGTCTGTATCACCAACCCCCCAAAAAAACCCCATTCTGTTAAAATCTAACCATTTTGAACTATTCCTTGCCCGTATATTCTGATAAGAAATTTATCCTGGCACTGGTTTATCTCTTGATAATGGACTTCGTGGCTGTAGGGAAATTTGATACAGTGAGCTAGCATTTATCATTCTGACACCTACTCTTCAGCAGATGAAGGGAATAATGGGTGCTTGGGTACCAGCGTGTAGACCAGTGTCAGCAATCAACATGCACAGACCCAGCAATGGGCGTCTCCGTATCCGCACTGTGGGCACTTATCTATGGCTATCATTCCTTCTTCCTCTTCTCATTTCTTTTTGAATTTTCCTTCTATAATCTGACATTTGTTGCTTCAATTCACATAATTTCTCTCCATTTCTGGCTCTTTTTGCTGTCTGCCATAATTCTGCATAAATTATGAAAACACCCCCCTTTCTGTCCTTGATTGCTTTCAATGATTCTAATGACCCCACTGGAAATTTGGTCATAACTGATTAGGCTCTGAGAGGGGAGAGAAAAAGAAACCTTCAAGAGGGTGATGGAAAAATGCGCTGACTTACGAATATTTCTAAAACTTTATTTTTCCTATAACTTTGCTCGTTTCTTAATTCAACTCCAGGTAGAAAGCATTTCTCATGGGCCTGGAAATTTGTTTCCTCATTTATAACCTAAAGGCAAACAATTTCATGCTTTGATTTTTATAAAGGAGGGTTCTATAATGCAGAGGTACAGGAGAGTAAAATCAATCACAGATCTAGGAAATAAAATGCAATAAGTTTAGATTAAACAAGAAAGAGGGGGGAAAGTAATAATTAGTCTTTTTTGCAAATACATAGTAATATTCTACTTTCAGCGACTCACTTAGGTAAAAATGAAATATTCAGAGAAAATAAGTGCAAGGGGAGTTCGAGAAAAAAATATATCCCTTTTGCATATATTAATATTACAAGTTGAACATTTTATTAAAATGATAATATTTTAAACTTATTTCTCCTTCCAAGACTACATAGATCCGAGGTGCTAAATGGGAGTTCTTTGGCTATTAGATGTCTAAATCACTTAGAGAAGTTAGTAGAAACCCTTTCTCTTCACAACTGAATATGAGTGCTCTTTTTTTTTTTTTTTAAGATTTTTATTTATTTATTTGACAGACAGAGATCACAAGCAGGCAGAGAGGCAGGCAGAGAGAGAAGGAGGGGAAGCAGGCTCCCTGCTGAGCAGAGAGCTCATGCGGGGCTCTAACCCAGGACCCTGGGATCACGGCCTGAGCCGAAGGCAGAGTCTTTAACCCACTGAGCCACCCAGGCGCCCCTGAATATGAGTGCTCTTAACTGCCGTGCAAAATCCCAGTCCTGAGCACTCTAGTAATTATGGTACCTGGGAATATGTTTTATTTTTCACTGACCCTCAAGATTAGACATTTTATTTAAATAAAGTCTAAAATGATTTATATTCTGTCAGATACTCTTAGTTTCTCCTCCTACAACATTAGCTAAATGTTAGTTAGAATATGAAAGCAGAAGACTGGAATATTGCACTTTAGTTGATGGAGTTTAGCTCCTTCCCATGACCCCAGTTCAACTGGGTAGTAGGGAATCTTGAGTTCTATAGAACAGGATGACTGATTTCTTGGTGTTTTCTTTGACATCTTCACTGATGGCAGTGAAACCATGGCAGGCTAAGAGGAGAGAACAAGTGTAAGGAAAAGTACAGCATTTCTACTCGGTCCAGCTAATGGGAAAGTACACAGAAAAGGGCTTGCTTTTAAAAGATGCTGATGTTACTTTTTTTTTTTTTATTCTTTATCACAAACAGATTTATCTGCTGAGTCATTACAGAGAACAAGTTTCCTTTATCTTCTTTGTGTTTGCTGTCTTGGCATAGAAGAATTTTATCTACTAAAACATCTTGAATAGATATTCTATTTTGGCACAAACAACACTAGTAATTTCAATTTATATTCAAGTGTGTTTTTTTAAGGTGTCTTCAAATTTCCATCCATATATGTATGTTAAAATTCATAAGATATTTCTATGACAGAAGTTAAGACCAGCCCCCTTTCTGATTATACAGATAAAATTGAACTTTTTTCAACTAATATTTATGAAACCTCTATTATGTGACAAGTACTGCATTAAATCCTATAAAAATGCTTTACAATAAGTCAGGCTGCATCCCTTCTCTTCAGGTTCTTCCGATTAAGTGTAAAAAAGCACAGGTAGAATTTAGTTCTAGGCATGAGAATCAGAGTACCTGTTGGGCACTTACCACTGATTTAGACCTTTTTATTCTTTCTCTGCTTTCTTTCCTTCCTAGATGACTAATTTTTAACATCTCCTCTCATGTATATTATTGTTCTGCCCTTCAGTCACTGTTTATAATATACAATTCCATCAAGAAACCCGAAGAACTGTAGGCTTTTGCAGCAGCATCCTCAGTTCGGAGGGAAAGCATGTGTGCAGTCCAAGGAAACCATCAGGCATGAGTACGTGCCTCTGCTACCACACACTCTCCAATAACAGCTTGCTGAGAGCCGCATGTGTGATCTCAAATTTTCAAGTAGCAACATTAAAAATGTTAAAAGGAAGCTCTTTGATAACCGCATCAACGATCGGTTGTGTCACTCTAAATTCCAGTTAATTAAAATTAAATAAACTAGAAACTCAGTTGCTCCATCTTATTTGCCACGTTTTGTCTGCTCAGTAGCTGTATGTGGCTAGTGAATGGTCACTCTGTTGGGTAACTGGGAGGTTAGAGTGCCCTGCAGACTTAACCATACATTGCACATTTTTCATCCTCACCTCTTTCAAGTCCTACATTCTTAAAATTGTGTTTCTTTGTTTGTCTATTTGTTTACACATGGGAGGGAAGGGGTATGATAGAGAGCTCACATAGGACCCAGATCAGAAACTCAGATCTTCCCAACTCTGGATCCAGTGCCCTATTCTGCAGTATCACATTGGGGAAAGGAAAATGTGGGGAAGGAGGAAAAAAATAAGTGCTAACATTGATTGTGTACTTGATTCATGTCAGGGACAATGCCAAGAACCTTATTTGTATTGCTTTTATTTGTCCCTTATAAATAACCTAGCACATATTGTATTAGGAAACTGGGAATCTGATAAAGGCAATGACCTACCAAGGTCCTTGAACTAGCAAATGGCAAGCCCAGGATTTGGGGGAAAGTTTGGGCTGATAGTAGCTTGAATGGCTTAAACCTCATTGTGGGAACAGAATCTAAAGGGGACTCCCTTAGTTCTGCTTCTTCTGATGTTTGCAAATCTATGTTCTGGAGCCAGTTCTCAAGCTCCTGACATATCTCTATGTCTCCTGACATATCTGTTAGATATACTATAGCAAAAAAAAAGGCAGGGTTCTCTAGAATTTCACTCATCACTTGGAATGTTATTATTCAACTCTTGTGGAGCTTTCTAAGGTACAGATCTTACCAATAAAGGGACATGTTAGGAGCAGGGTTCCTGTGAGGGCCAGAATAAGGAGATATATTCTAGTTTTTTTTAATATCCTAGCTTAGGAATTTATTATCTGCATAGTAGAGCTGGTTATAAGAAATTAAGAGAATTGGAGCAGACTATTTTATGGGTCCATTTCTCCGTAGTTCCTAAAATGAGCTTACATTAATTCCACAACCATTTATTAAGCACCTATTCTTTGCCGGAGTTGGTGTCGGTGTTGAGGCTATAAATGCATATGAATTATATTTTAATAAGCACAGTATATTCAAAGAAAAACTTATCTTCCGAGTTTTTGCTTTAAGAGACTTAATCTCTTCCCATAAGTGCCATTATTTTGACCAAGCATGCTGCTCTAAATTCAGTGGTTCTTGGCTCATACTGGGTCAATACTCTGCTTAGCATTATTGCAGCTTCTGATTGATCAATGCGTAATGAGCTAATTCGTGGACTGTTCACCTGTGCTGTCTTCCAAGCTGTGTTTTTGACCATTCCCTGCATATTTGCATCTCTATCAGAAGATATGGGAAAATAGAAGCAGAAAAAAAACGAGTTTTCCTCTTAGTCATCAGTGCCCCTGAGAGTTTGGGTTGGAAAGAGATAATCTTGATTTAAAACAAAAATGATATTGTGTGAAGATTCCAACTATTCATTCCAGGCAATCCCCATCTCCCATTAGTGAATTTACTCAGATTAATTATTTTAAATTCCTTTTCCTATAATGAAGGAAAAATAATCACACCAAAAGGCCACCCAAACCAACCAAATTTTCTGCCAGGAAATTTATTTTGTACTGTCATTCTAAAACCAAAATATATGAAAAAATACCTTATAGCATTGGATTATACAGGTGTCGAGTTGGAATAACAGGTAACAGGTAAAGAAGCAAAAAAGTATGCTAGCAAAGGAAGGAAGAATTGTTTTGAAAATGGTATTTCGAAAGAGATATAGTGGTGATGAGCTAATGTGGTGCTGTAAGAAGTTTCAGAAATGGATACAGTGTGTAGTGTGTTAGCAAGGTTGGATACTATCGAACGCACCTGGAGGAAAGATAGACCATTGGAAAGAGACTGGTTTACAGGAAAAATAGTAGAGACTTTAGAAGGAGAGTATTTGATAGAAGCTTCAGCCTATTGTATTTTGGCTTCTATGTCAAGGCAATGACAGTTCCTCATTGCATAGGTTTATGGGGAAGATGACTGGTAGTGACTTCAATATTACGAATAACTTGGAACAGCCCATAAAATGTCCATAGTATATAACACATCTTTTATTATGAGTGCTACTTGGTGTTAAGTATTTGAAAAGGAAGAATCTCTTAAAACACATTTTAAGAGGTAGAGGTTTCATGACCTGGTGGATGGAATGAGACTGAAACACAGAAATAGAACCCACTGAGGAGACTAGAAATCTTGTAAGAACATTTCATTGGAGTGGGAGTAGGATTCTTCTTGCAGAACATCAAGGAAAGCCTGTAGAGGAAGAGATTTCTCAGCTGAAGATATAAAAGTTCCATTTCTGGCTTTGCCGTTGAATGAATGACTCACTGTTTGCTTTTGTCAGCTCACTTAACTCATGGGCATCTTTAGATTTTTCTCTGGAACAATCAAAATTAATAGGATACATTATAGCAAAAGAATTCACAAGGTTGGATTAAAAGAATTTTATATAGAACAATTGAATAGGAAGAGGTCATCTTTCCTGGAACTTCTACCTCTATTTTAAGTTGACATGGTATTCAAACTTTGATTATTCAAGGTTTTCTTTTAAATATGCCACTTAAATCCTTTAGCAGTCTGGGCCCATTTGTTCTTTCTATGCTCATGGTAACGTCCGCAATTGAGCTGATGTCCTTTTAGTAAAAGCTCATTGCAAAATCATAGACAGGTGTCACTTCACAATTTTCTCTTTTCCAATTATTTATCATCCTTCTCACTTTAATACATTTGCTTGGTGGTTCTGTGATCAGCTTAATTTCTCCAGTCTTTTGAAAAATTTGAATTTTTGAGCCAGACAAAAGCACTTCCGCAAGAACATGACTAATCTCAAAGACGCAGAGCAGGGCTGCTAATGTATGCCAGTGACTGTCAGTTAAGAAATAATGGTTCTGAAGTGCTGATTCATGGTCAGCTAATGGTCATTCTCAACCCCCATTTAGATTTCAGTATACTTCCCATATTTTGAGCTTATGTGCTGGTTTATATCCAGAAAGTTTCTTGGTCCTGTAGACCTTCACACACTGCTTGGTTAGTTTACATAACTCAGTATTAATCAGGCAGACAAGACAAATTGTAGAGTAGCAAAATCTGTCTTTGCTGGCCTCCCTGAAACTTGCCCTCACTTTTATCCCCACTACTTGATGAGGAAGAATAAATCTCAATTGATTGAGTTACTATGGGCCAGACACTGTATATGTGCTTTGTAATCATTCTTGCATTCAATCCTTATTAGAATGAGGTGACTATTACAATCTCTGTCCTACAGAAGAAAAAACTGAGGTTTTGGTAAAATGACTTGTCCAGGAAGATTTCCTGGGTGTTTGATTTCAGAATTTATAGATTTTAGCACCATGGCTGACTACAAGCTTGGAGATCCTTCTTAACTTCCATTAGAATCTCAAGTGAATCCTTTCCTCACAAATCAAAAATACGTTCCCAGAAAATGATTTAATTCATTCATGGTCAGATATAAGTTACTTATTTTTAATTTATTTTTTATTGACATATTACTTGCTTCAGGGAGATATAAGTTATTTATAATAAAAACAGCTAACTTTTATTAAGAGCCTAATGTTCTAAGCCCTATGTTAGATCATTTACATGCATTATGTTCAATCCTCATAACAGTCCTACAAAGTAGGTGTTACTCTATTTTATAAACCAAAAACTGAAGATTCTGAGAACTTAAATAACTTCCCCAAAGTCATACAGGGAGGTAGAAACTGTGTCAGCTAATGAGGCTTAGTGACATTTCTCTCATATAATGTGAGGAAAAGATGCCAACATTAAATCGATGTTTTTCTAATTGTTCCAGATTATCATCAAGCAGTAGGGAAAGAATATGGCAGATGAGGTGGGCTGAACTATCAGTTCTGGAAACACACAGCTAGTGACTGTAAAATCCATCCACTCACAGACCTACCATTGTCCACATTGTTTTCTACTCTGTAATTATATTTGAACTTATATGGAATAAATTACTTAAATACAGCACACCATTTAAAAATATTGAATAAAATATTTAATTGTATCTAATCTGGAGAGAAACCCATTCACCCAGGTTCTATCAGGTGTGATATTTAATAGGTCACAGTAATGAAACAGACCTTCTCACTTCACAAGCACCATGAATTCTCTGTGAGTGGTACAAGATTTACCAACGTTCAGAAGGGGCCATTGGAGAGCAATGAAAATATTCACTTTGGGGGGAAATGTGTTATGTGCCAGCAGTGTAAAGTGTATTCATTTTGGGGAAAACACATACACACACATATATATACACACACACATGCATACACATAAACATTCACATACCAATCTTATTGTTATGATAGATATGTGTTTGATTTCATTTAAAATAGACAAGACACATCATTATTGAACTTGCAGTGGAATATTTGCAAATGAAGCTCTTTAGAATAAAACAAATAAATATAGGCCAACTGAAGTAATTAGAACCAGTCTGCTAAATATCTTTTATAGTTTTTATCTTTGTCTTTTGCAGAGCAATTAATATGCTAATATACATGCCCATTTTAGCAGTGTTTACAATGCCTTTGTAATCCACACATGTCCATTTAATTACACTTACATATATACAATTAAGATACATACAGAGAGAGAATATCAGTTCTTAATTCTGAAGACAAAATACATGCACCATTGGAGACTAAAACACATTGTATTGAAGTGGAAATTTTTACATTTAGGAAACAGATTCTGAGAGCCCTTTCAAGAGTTGTCAAAGATTGATTAGAATTAAAGATTTTTGGAGTGTGGGGTCTCTATTCCTCCAGTTTTCCCTTCGGCAGCTTATTCTTCTCTCGAGTACATTTCTTCGCCATTCCTTCTCTCTGATAAAATAAAACTGATTTCCAAGGTCAGATTCTATATTGCAAGAGTCTTTCCCAAAGGAGATGCATGCATCTTCTTAATTTATTGTATCTCATAATAATCCCTCACAGGAAACTGAAAGCAAATTAAAACCACACAGAGATGTGCTTAAATAGGCTCTAGGCCATTTTTACCGCTGGCTCTTTGTAAAAAAGAGCAGATATACTTGTCTTCTGATTGTCCACTATATTGATTCTACAATGTGATATTTCTAATTCTGTGTTATCGTCTATGTTTTTTGTTAGTTGAGGTACACTTGGTTGTGTGAATGTTTTTAATATTGGCTTAATTAAATAAAACATTAGAAGGAATAATATTCTGAAATATCCACTTTCTTCTTCCACTTCCTTCCAAAGAAACTCCACCTGTCATTCATTTCAAAGAAACCATGGTTGGCTTTTTACTACTCATTATTGTATTGTGTATCACTGCTCCTTATTAGCAGATAAAATTGAGCATTAACTATGACCTAATTCTGGAGATGATTTTTTTTTTCATGGTATCTATTAAAACATTGCCCCTACATCTTCCAATTGCCTCTGAGTTTTCCCTGGTTTGAATGAGTAAACTGATTTCCTTTCCTAATTCTGTGAATCTGACCCTGCTCATCGACACCCCAAACTGCTCTCAGCAAATCCCAAGCCATCTACTGATGAATGAGATGCACTTGTTGAATTCTGACTCAGCATGCTCGTTCACATACAGGGAAATATTAGCCTCTCCTAAATGTAGTTATTATTGTTGGAACTGGTACCTTCTGAGCAAAGACACAAATTCATATAATTCAAGAAATATCAGTGAAGTGTATATTATTGCCCTCATTACACATAATGCTCATAGAAAACACTCTATCAATTCCAATTACGTTCTAGGAAAAAAAAAAGGAAACTGAATAAAAAGTATTCCTAGAATATTCGACTGAGAGGGTTATCACTACTGAACAATATGTAATTGTAAAAAGTGTGGCAAAATGATAAAAACAAACCAAGTATTTGTGAAAGAAATGAAAACATGGCAATAAAAGATGCCGGAAAGCAATTTAGCTTTCTACATTACTTCTTCATCACTTGATGATTTTAGTGTTTCATTTCTATTTACATACCAAGTTGATTCTTTTGCATCTGGATTTTGCACAATTCTTTCAATAATGTACGGTTCAGTGGCTATAATTACAGGATTGTTAAAGTTCACATTTTACTATTCATCTTGTTATCTCTAGTAATGGAAGGTTGGAATAAATGCACATAATTACACGGTTGGTCCTAAATTATTTTTATATTGCTCTTGCTAGGATACACTCGAAAAGCAGTATTTATTCTTCAAGATTTATTTTTGGTGGTAGTGGGTTCTAGCAAAATGGAAATAATAAATACCTAAGTAGACGGATCCCATGAGCTTACTATCTATAGTTTTTTCAAATTAATTTAACTCTTTGAGCCTGCGGGGATTAGGAGGTGCTTGGAAACTATGGAAGTAAACACGTCATATATCAGAACTCTGATAACAGGAAATTTCCCTCATGATGTATTTATCGTATCATTTGATGTATCATTCTACCTATCCATAGCAGACTAACTCAGCAAGCTACAGAACTGTGGACCAACTTAGTGTAAGAGGCATTTAAATAAGTTTGATTTCAATCTAAAGCAATGCCTGCTGTGAAAGTAAGGTGAATTTTCTTGTTTGAATTACGCTAGAAATAGTTCAATAATACCACATTTATAGCACTCAAAGCATTTTACAGAAATCCTAACAGCATCCAAACGATCCAAATTATTCATTTTTCAATTTATTGAGTGTCTATTATGTGCCAGGCATGGGGCTACATTATCAGACACTTATGCAGTCCTCCCAAGTTAAAGAGGGATATGAGTTCATTTTACCTTTAAGGAGATGGAGGTCCAGAGAGCCAAAGAATTTGCCTGCACTCACTCAGCTAGCCAGGAGAAAAGGGAATCAAAACCTACACCTTCCAATTATATTATCATCCAGTGTTCTTACTACTAACCTGTACTCTCGAGTTTGGTTTCTTTGTTTCCTTTAAATTGGAAGTACTTCCCCCTTCCTTTTTGCTTCATAGAAAAAAAAAATTAGGATTAAAAGGTTTTCTTTTTTTAAGAAAAAAAAAAGGAGTAAAAGGAGTAAAAAAAAAATTTAGAAGTATAAACGTCTTTAAATGAACCCACTCTTTTGGCTCTCTAGTGAAATGGCATAGAAAAAAACAACAGGGAAATCTTTCTAGACACTCTGACACCCATCTGGAGCTGTCCTCGTAATGTCTCCTGAGTGTCCCCAGTTTGTGGTTCGAGACCCAAGAGTTAAAAAGCAGAGTGCCTTTAAGGAATCCGTGTCTGCTTCCACAGTGGGTCATGTACTTGTTCCACATCAGTGGGCGTGGAATCAGTGCCTCTCAGCTCATCTTTCTCTTGAGGGTGGCTCTGTTGTTCTTCAGATGAATGGCTTACCCTGGAGAGAAATACTGCCTAAATATTAAGATTAGATTAGTTTCCACACTGCCCCATTTTACCACTAAATTCAAATCCCTCGGCAATCTTCTTCCCAATCTTCCCCAGGCACAAGATTCAGTTTAATAAACGGTTCATGTGCCATTATTTCTCATCAATATGTAAAGACTAAAAGGAATTTTAAAAATCCGTACATATTGCTTAAGATATGAAATGTAACTGCTGAGGAAAGGACATTCTTAGAAGTGTTTATAATTCCTAACCAAGTCATTGATTTAATATATATATGTGTGTGTGTGTGTGTGTGTGTGTGTGTGTGTGTATTCATAATATGGAAGCACAGTTGAAAGAAGTTGAAAGCACAGTTGAAAGAAGCAATTTTTAAAATAAATAAATATGTATATACGTGTGTGTCTATAAACATATAATATATATGACTCCTGTAACAATTCTTCTACAAATTGTTTGTCGCGTCCTTGACCCATCATCTCCCCAGCTTATATCATGCTGATATCAAACAAAGATTGTTTTTTTGGTACAATTGAATTTGTTCACATGGAAATATGGAGTCTATCCCTCCCTTTAAATCCTCAGCCTCTAATTAATTGGCTGTAAAGCTGACTGCGTCTATGATTCCCTGAGAAGCACAAGACAGAAAGAAATGGGAAATAAGCTGTCAGCTTGTTACTTAAATTCAGACAGTTCCCTTTGAAGAGGAACTTGTTCCTGAGGTAGATGATGTCCCAGATGAGGTTGAGGAATATCAGTGCAAGGGTGGGCTCTGTTTTAATTTTGTTTTTAAGACTATCAGACTTCAGGCGTGTCTGGGTGGCTCAGTGGGTTAAATCCTCTGCCTTCGGCTCAGGTCATGATCTCAGTGTTTTGGGATCGAGCCCCACATCAGGCTCTCTGCTCAGTGAGGAGCCTGCTTCTTCCTCTCTCTCTGCCTGCCTCTCTGCCTACTTGTGATCTCTCTCTCTCTGTGAAGTAAATAAATAAAATCTTTATAAAAAGAAAAAGACTATCAGACTTCATTTCCAGAAGCTATTTCTGAGAATCTAGTTACTATGGCATATGCATTACCTAAAATGCATTTTTTAAGGACTGGGAACTCTCAAAGGTGTGGCATATTTCATATTTGCTACACTGTGAATATTATTAATGTGGAGAGATGGATCTGAAGTGTTTCATTCTGAGTGCACTGTTGCCAGTTGAAATTTACAGCCAACAAGCAAAGATGTCGCTGCCAAGCAATCCTATTAATCTAGGGTATTGCTTTTGTAGATTACACCTACTCAGACTCTACCTTTTAGTTCTAGTTACTTTAAATCTCCAGACCAACCCATCAAGTTTCCTTTTATGACATGAAACTGCTAAGTGGAAGATACTTGAACATTCCATCGGGTGACTGACAAGTGTCTATTAGGCACTGACTCTGGGCCCAACACGATGATAAACATTGTCAGAAGCTTACTACAGCATCTTCGGCTCCCAGAAAATGCTGGGTTGTTTTGTTGTTGTTGTTGTTGTTTTTGAGGGTATATAAGAACACCTGTGAGAACACTAAACTTGGTGTAATACCTTAAGATTCCCAGCTTACTGCACTAATATTGGGGTTTCCCGTCAACAAGTTTTTCATAGGCTCTATTTGGTTCAGCTTTTCACTGTGCAAGGAAATGCACGAGAAAGGAATTTGAGAAAATGCAATCCTGGTAATGATCAGAGCCTCTGAAACTCCTGAAATGCCTACATACATGTTATGGCAATTTTTTTCTTTTAGTTTTGAGGGTCTGTCGTGGCAGCGGGTGTGAGGTTGCTTTGTTTTTGAGATGTCCATTGTTCAGGATTATGTGTGAGAGAAATAGGACTCAGTAGTACAAGCCTCTCTCTCTAGTCTGGTATTGGCATTCCATAGGCGTCAACTAATTTAATGAACAGAGGGGAGAACAGAGTCTACGATGCGAAGTTGAGTCATGTGGAAGGAAGGAGTTTTAAAGAGCTGGCTTGTCTGGAATACCATTTGCACAGTTTGAAATGTGGCATCTGTCCCGTGACCTGTAAGTTAACATTCGCAAAAGGCGTCATTGACTACGTGAGTGGTAGGAGATGTTATTTGGGGCACTTTTATTTTTAAAACCCAGCGCCAATCAGAAGAGATTAAATACGCATCATGGATTCAGGCTAATGATCTCTTCTAATATGTAATTCTGCTTTCCTTGTTCTCAAACCATACCAGAGACCCCCATGATTTGTCCACTGCCCTTTTGCTAATGTTCATCCTTGGTGTCTTCACTACCAGGGTCTTTCATTTGACATGCAAAGATTCTCCCTTCCGGTTGGCTTGCCTCGAAGAGTGAACGGCCAGGCAGAGGTCCTTCTGAGAAAATATTGATGACTCTGGCACACAGGACCATGCGGTTTGCTGTTCCTCACATTCTCCCTGATGCTGGCTAAGGGGCTAGGGAGAGAAACCGTGAGGTCTGACCACATCCAAAACCAGTCATCAGGGATGACCGCCATCTGATCCCTCCTGCTGTGTTCCTGATTAGAACAGAAGGAATGTCACCAAGGACACGGGTGCATCTGTCATTGGCTTTCTTGTTCAGCTGTCAGAGGATCATCACTGGATGCACATGGAGGAAAATGGAAATTGCAGAAATAGATAGTGCAGACAGAAGGACTGGCGGTGCAGAGGAGTGTTCTGATAGCCCATGGTATGAAGTACTGTTATTCTGGTGCATTGTCATCATATATGGGTCCGTTTTCCCTTCAAGCCATGGAATTCAGCGAGGCAGGAGCTAGGTCTGATCCATCTTCATTCCCAGGACCTGGCACCAGTCAATGCTGTTAGTAGCACTTAGCAATCATTACCTATTCATTTTGTTGAATGAGTATATAGTGATTAAAACGAAAGGTCGCATCTCTTTATTACTGGAACCTAACTCATTGTGAGCACATGGGCATCGTGGAATACGAGCTGAATGAAAGAATAGGCAAATGGGTGAAGAAATAACCCAGAAAGGCCAAATTTAAATCACTTTTTAGGCTTCAGCGTTGCTGTATGGGGTCTTCTGTTTTGAACTCGATTGCAAGGACAAATGAAGTACTTTGCAAAGTGTATTACTTTTTCTCCTTAGGTCTTTATTCACTAGGGTGCCTTCCCCTTCCCCCCCTTCACTTTCTCTATTTTCAGCCACTGGTTTTACAACTGCAGGCCTCCTTAAGAAAATATACCTACATTCATTTTTTTCCCTTAAAGATAGAAGATTTTCAAGACAAAAATCTTAGCCTATTTGAGAGCAATTTCTTTTCTTAAAATCGTTTCTGAACTGAGCTGTGCTCTAGAATCTAGAATGATTTGGGCGAATCCTTAAGCATAAGGTGATCATTGTGTCCCTGGGATTTTCTGTTGAGTGAGAAATGGTGGAGAGAGAAGTCCTGCTCAGATGTGGAGCAGTGTGAGCCTTAAGCCTAAGGTGCACTCAGTGACATTTTTGTGGCAGGTGGGTGCTGAGGTTGAAGGCTCCGGTGAGGCCTGGGCTCCTGAGGCTCTGCCCGTGTTTGTGTGACAGCTGCTTTCTCAGTAATGTGGCAGGAGCGTGCCACCAGAGCTGCCAACTTCTGTGATTGGACGACCTTGCTTGTATCTAAAAGGCCTCTCCCATGGTGCTGGGACACCTCTGACGATGGCAGAACTGTAGCTTCATAGTGGAAAACAGTTGTTCTTTAAAAGGCCACTGATGTCAGCTGACCATAACCAATTTTATCCCACTGCCAAATGGGACAGATTCTGAAGCCATGGAAATAAGAGAATGGCATGAGGGGAGGCAAATTGGGGAGAGTTGAACTGGCTGGCTGGCCACTCCTCTCCCCACTCCTCACCTCCTTCATTTTACTTCTTCCTTCCATGAAATATGCTTTCCAGTTTGTGCCAGTGAAAGCCTTCAATTTTTTAAACTCGTCTTCCCTTCTTTTCCACATCTGAGCATTAGTCCTGCGTCCTCTGGGTATAAGGCAGAGACACAGGTGAAAATCCTGCAGAGCTCAAGAGAAGAATACAATTCCCATCAGGATTTCTGTCTGAAGTTGTACCTTCTAAGCATTTTGGAATCTGTTCAGTAGTGTTTTTCCAACAAAGAGAAGACTGGGCTCATCTGGGGGGCACTCTGAGGGGAAACACATTGTATTGGGTGTAGGAGTCAGGGGACCTGGATTTTAGTTCCAGCATAATATGCAATCATGTGATCTTAGTCATGCCAGGTTCTCTAGACTGTTGTTTGCTCTTTGAGCCTGGGAGCAGATACATTCTGTTGGTAGCAGACTCAGTGAGGGGGGTATGTGTGTATGGGTTGTGCTGAATTGTTGTACTGAATTCTCAACTATACCAATGTTTCTGAAGTGGACTCCAAGGCTGTATTTAGGCTGTATTTCAAGGAAAGGATTTTTTTTTTTTTCAGAATCAGTCATTAAATTTCTAGGTAAACAAAGTCAAGAGATTGCTTTATATTTTTTTATAATTGGACCCTTGAGAATTCTTAATATGATCATGTGTTCTGTGTATTTCCAAAGGAGGATATAAGGTATTGCACAGACTTATTTGAACACAGAATGCCTTGGGACATATCTCTGAAGACCAGTGTTCCTTGAAAGACTGAAAGTTGAACTATATCATCTCTGAAAGTTCTGGAATTCTATTGTCATCAGAATAACTGGCCCTTCCAAGCCTTTGTCCTTCATTTGTAGAGGATTGGTTTTGCTGCTTCAGAGAATTTGTCTTTTGTGCTTTTTCTCTGAAGAAAATGGACCCTGCCTGCCCCCTCTGTCCCTGAAAAATGGGAAAGTGTTTTTTTCCCCTTCTTTTTGTGGTGGACTCTATGTATGATTCATCATCCTCAGTGAAAAGGAAATTCTTTACTTAAGTGCCCCCCCCAACTTTTGTCCTGTCCGTTTGTGTAAGGTAATTCACAACATCCAGATCAAAAATTACAAAATAACAGTCATAAAGTAATCTTTCAGGATTCTCATGGCATTTAATGCAATCAACCAATGATGTATCATTAAATGAAACATCAGGGAAATTGCAAAGACTTCAAATAGAAAATTGGCAACCAGTCTGTACGACCAGTTTTGTGTGTTTGGGATAATTCTGAGTGCACTTTTCACTTCCACATGGAATACAATTTACAGTCTCTCATTTTATCTTCCAGAAACCCTCTCAATTATCATCTGAATAGGAATTAATAAATCTTTGTACCATGAATTCACATTTACTAGACCTCTAGTATTTATTCAACAGTGTTTGAGCAAGATTAGTGGGTTGTCATCTTTTCCTTTACTGCATTTTAGACTGTGTGTCTTCTCTGTCCCTCAGTTTCTTTCTCTGCAAAATAGGATCATAGAATCCTTCCCATTGAGTTATTCTGAGAATTAAATGAGTGAATACAGATAATGCACAGAGAGCACCCCTGGTGCATAATAAGTCCTTATGAAATCTTAGCTATGTTATTACCATATGCACACTATCTCTGACAGGATATGTAATATAAAGGCAGCTGCCATTGTTTTTATTAAAAGGTGTAAAGGAACTGAAAAACTGGAAGACAGAGATGGGGTAGATTTATTTTTCCCTGTATATGGTTTTATTCTGTCGAAGATTTTAAAATTATATGTGTTTCACCTAATCAAAGAAAAAATCAGAATAAGTACCAGTGGCTCCACTTTACAAGTGAGAAATGGAGGTCTCAACTTTATAATCAGCTTTTCCTGTTCTATATGTATGAGAAGAGAGTAAAGTCAGAATCTGAACCTGACTGAATCAGAATCTGATGTTTAAACTCCCAAAACAGTCCTCTTTCTAGTCTGTCACCTTTTATTTTTATTTTTTTTTAATATATATTTTTTTAATATTTTATTTATTTATTTGACAGGCAGAGATCACAAGTAGGCAGAGAGGCAGGCAAAGAGAGAGAGGAGGAAGCAGGTTCCCCGCTGAGCAGAGAGCCCTATGTGGGGCTCGATCCCAGGACCCTGAGATCATGACCTGAGCCGAAGGCAGAGGATTTAACCACTGAGCCACCCAGGCGCCCCAAGTCTTTCACCTTTTAAAGAGTTGGGAAGAGGAGGAAGTTTTGTGTGTGTGTGTGTGTGTGGGGGGTATGGTAAGGATGAGTGGGTGGTGGCAGTATTGGATACATCTGGACAATTTTTAAAAATTATTTATTTATTTGAGAGCACGAAAGCATGGTCAGGGGGAGGGGCAGAAGGAGAAGCTGACTCCCTGCTGAGCAGGGAGCCCTATGGCAGAGCTTTATCTCAGGACTCAAGATCTTGACCTAAGTCAAGGGAGATGCTTGTCCTACTGAGCTTCCCAGAAGTCCCTGGATTTTTTTTTTTTTTTTGGAATAATATTGAATTCTTTATTTTATTTTACTTATTTATTTTTCAGAGAGAGAGAGGGAGAGGGAGCGAGTGAGCACAGGCAGACAGAGTGGCAGGCAGAGGCGGAGGGAGAAGCGGGCTCCCCGCCAAGCAAGGAGCCCAATGCGGGACTCGATCCCAGGACGCTGGATCATGACCTGAGCCGAAGGCAGCTGCTTAACCAACTGAGCCACCCAGGCGTCCCCATAATGTTGAATTCTTAACTGAGTTCAGAATTTGACACTGTTGATACTCTAAAGTTTGGCACTGGGTTTTTTTGTTTGTTTGTTTGTTTTTGTTTGTTTGTTTCCATTTCTACTGTAAGTGATCACCCATTCCCAGTGCTTCCCTTCTAACTTGGGCCTCAGCAGACTGGGCAGTGTGGACATGCTAAGGTGAACCTGCAGGGAGGCAGAGGGAAATATAAATAGGTTGGCGCCATGGAAGTTAGCATATGTTTGCTTGGCTTCCAACACTCTTATGCCTCTCACTTGCTTTGAACATTAAGCCTCCCATTTTTATCTGTCCTCTTTTTGATGAAATGGACATGCAAATTTTCAAAACCCACTCAGCCTCTTCTCTGTCTTGGACAAAAGAAGTAATTGTACCATGAATCCATCATGTGTCCCAAGGAGGCAAGCTCAATATTTGTCTCTAAAAAGCCTTTCATTCATTTCTTTTCATGTTAGAAACAAAATTGGCAACTTCTTTTTTTCACAGCTTGTAAATTCCAAGAAACTCCATATCTTTTCTTTTCATTTGCTCTATAGCCAAAAACAGAAGGGTCTGTATTGTTCAGCCGTGCAGATCCACAATACTCACGGCAACTCTGTCCTGGCTTCAGCATGATTTCAGAAAGTTTATGCAGAGACCATCCGAGTAATAAATCACAAAGGAGGAGTACTTCAGCCAGTCACCCCTTAGCTACTGCCTGAATGAGCCCCATGCTTTATCATCTCAGAATGAAGGTGCTTCAAAGGCATACTTCATTTTATTACTCAATGTAACCCATCTAGATAAATTTAACATCTTATAGATTTGCTTTCTCTTAGTATTCATGTCTTCCCCAGACTTTTCATTAATATTATGATACTTGAAGAGGAGTGTCCCCCTCCCTTCCCTTTATAATGTAACAGCTCTAAATTGGCATTTGGTGAATTTATCATCATTGCTGCTCAAATTAGGTCAGTGTTTTTATTTCATTATGCTCGAAGTCCTCTTAGCTGCAAAATCCAGCTCCGATGTCTTTTACCTGAAGCTCTCTTCTAGCAAGTGTTTCTTAGAGGTTTTTAGAGAAACCAAGAATTGCTAGACACTTCCCCTCCCCCACCCCATTTGGTTTGGTTCATGTAACCATTTAACCTATTTTAGTTAAGTGGTGGTTGAAAGGAATATAAAATAGGAAAAGATTAATAACTAGCCCTCAAGGGGCTTTCAGTTCAGGGTGTGGGTGTTGCAGTGGGGGGAGGCAAAGAGGGAGTGGGTGGCAGATAGGCAAACCAAAACCCAAACATGCTAAGCCAGGGTTTTTGCTCTACTGTGTTATGTCTAAGGTGTAGTGGGATCACAGAAGAAGGAGCTTCTCCACATTTTCTGAGACTTGAGAATGAGTTTTAGTCTTAATTTCTACAAACTGAAGTCCCACTCATTCTAAATTTGCTTTTGGATCACAGATTTAGCACTGTCCTTTTGAATGAGAAAATGCAAAAGAAAAATAAGCTAAATTTGGGTTAAGAATGAGAAACTACCCGTGCCAAGTCAGCTATCTCACCCAGATGGAGATGGAAAGGCATTTGCAAGTTATTAATATGTTAACCTGGAATTTTGGCTTTGCTTCTCAATAAGGGGCTATACCATTTAGGCATTAGGGTGGGGTGGGGAGGTGGTCACTAGGTTTATAATTGTGAAGATACTTAGGATCTGAGAGCTCTTAAATAACAAGTTTGAGAGCCTGATACACCCTTAGATTTAAATTCTGTCCTACACAAAGTGTGCAGTCATATTATTCAATATTCAAAATTACTCAATCATATTGAGTCCATTTCCCCATCTATGAAACGAGGGTCATAATAGTATAACTTCATAGAATTGATCGGATGATTAAATCAAGTAACACATATAAAGCTCTTGATATAAAATCTGGCAAATGATAAACCCTCAACAGATCTTAGCGTCTGTTTTCAGTACCATGGTTATTACTTGGTTAGCTTTCTTACTTTTTTCCTAGGAAATTCTCTACCACCATTTCTCCATTCAGGTAGCTCAAGACTGGCTATCTTATCTAATGATAATTAAATAGTGTCTGAGTTTCTGCTTTGGTCATTTTGTTTTTATTTATTTATTTATTTATTTAAGATTTTTATTTATTTATTTGACAGACAGAGATCACAAGTAGGCAGAGAGGCAGGCAGAGAGAGAGGAGGAAGCAGGTTCCCTGCTGAGCAGAGAGCCTGATGTGGGTCTCGATCCCAGGACCCTGGGATCATGACCTGAGCTGAAGGCAGAGGCTTTAACCCACTGAGCCACCCAGGCACCCATTTTGTTTGTTTTTAAAAAGTAGCACTTTTTCTTTCCCAAGTGTATTTTGTTTTGCCACAGCTGTTTGCAGGTGATTTGTGAGGATGTCCGTCTTGCCCTGTTCAGCCTCAAGGAGCTCCAGCTTTTGTGAGAAAATTCCAGTTTTCCTTAGGAAACCAGACAGTTCTCCTAGTTAGATGATTGCATGGGCCCAACTGTCCCTGGTATTTTGTGATGCAGAATGACAGAGCAGGGCAGGCAGGTTCCCAGCTCTGAGCTCTGCATGCGTGCTGGACCTGGGTGCAGTCTCCATTCAGACCATCAGTTTATCACGGCCATCGACATGCAGCAGTGTGGTTCACGATTATCGGAGTCACTGAGTGAAAGATTGAGTTACTTCCCATTACTTCCTCCATTGTGACGCACTGATGCAAATAAATCCATTAAAGTCAGCCCCAGAGACAGTCCGTCACAGGGGCTGTGTGAATGAGGCAAAGCTATGGAGTGAGATCTGGCGGTGATCAGGCTGGCTGACCCTCAGCTACGTCTTCTTCACCAAGTCACCAAGCCTTTCCTCATCTGTTAACTGGGAAAAGAATAGCAATGCCCTTGTGGAAGTGTTATAAGCCTCCAATTCCCCAAACATGCCAAAGGAACTCAATAATTGCCAGTTATTACAGTCATATATGGTCTTTTTAGTTCTATAAATCTGTTGATTTTATCCAAGGGTCAAAAATGAGAGGGTTCAAGGACTAAGGTTTTATCCTTGAAGGACCCCTGAAAGATACAGGATTAATGAAGGCTCTTTCTCAGAATAACCGAATGCTCTAAAAGAAACCAGTGAAAGTCAGGTTTGAACAGTTCTGTGGAAAGTGGCCATGGAAGTAAAATGCAATATGGGAATAAAGAAAGAAAGTTGTTTCTGGGTTGGGTTCCATTTGCACTTGCTAACTAGAGAAGGGCCTGGAGGTAATCAGTCCACAATGTTGAAAGCAGTTTGGAAATTCCATTGCCAAAAAATCTGCCTGAAACTTTCTGCTTATGATGTGTTCATCATTCCTCATGTCTCCTTGACCATCCCCATAGTTCACCCCCAGGGCCGTCCTCGGAGCAATGCTTTTTGCTGCTACAGTGAACCGCAAATTATATTTCCACAACATATAAATAAAAATCAGAAATAAGACAACTCAAAGCATGTCAGAGACATCGGTTTAAATCTTCCTAAAGACTAGGAGATTCTCCTGAATTCTCCAAATTGTGGCCGTCTCCCCAGTCTTACAAGTGACTGTCTCTTCTTCCAACTACTAGAATGCCACAGAATGACGCTTCAGACCAGGGTAGTGATTTTGTCTGAGACAACGACAGCTCCTTAGGATGTCATGTAACATTGATTAAGTCAATATGTATGCAGATATTTATTTTTAGTTTCTCTTTATTTATCTGAATAAGTATAATGGATCAGGGTGGCCTACATTCAAAAAAAGGTGATAAGAAGATTTTAGTATTTTATTCCAGGGCAAACTCTAGAACTATTCAGACACTGGACATTTTCCATCAGATGCTTTCTGCAGATTCTGGAGGATTCATTTAGAGAGATAGCTTTTTGAAGTGGAAAACTTTTGTACTTGAGGCCCATTAATCAATTGGATTCTAGTCCCAGCTCTGCCATTTCCTAGTGGGGGATTATGGGCAAGTTATTTAGACCTGTTGGGCCTCATTTTTCCTCATCTTTAATATAAAGTTAATGATTTTCATCCTGCTTCAAGTTGGCATAGAGGTAAGGCTCAAATAAAGCAATATATTTGAAAGCACCTAGAACACTATAGAGTGTTCTGCAAATATTATTATCTAATGAAATACAGGAATGTATACTTAGTGTCTTAAGGGATGTCATAAATATCATAAAGCCAAAATGCTTCCTACATCTCAACTTGGAAGAGATCAGATTGAGAATCAAGCTATCTATAATAGAATGGCCAAATACCAAAATGTGGGTCGTCTCTGATATTATTTTATTTTATTTTATTTTATTTTATTTTACGATAGGAGGACATGGGACTTGGTTCCAGAAAGAATTAATGAGAATTACATAGATACAAATCTTCTCCATTACTCCATCGGTCATGTCTAATAACTTACCATGAAATTGTATTGGTTTCTACAAAGCGATCACATATGCCATTTCCCCTTTTCAGCTGAACACGTTGTAATACATCTGTCTACCTCAGCATTCCAGTTTTAAGAAAAGGTAGATGCAGGCTTTATTTATTTATTTATTTTCCAGTGGGAAGGGTTTAAAAACCTATGTCCTATATATATATTTCCTCGTAAAGAAGGGGGAATTCTTCAGTACTCAGCAAGTTTTGTTTTGTTTTTTGTTTTTTGTTTTTTTTGGTCTAGGTAATAAGGAACCTGACTGATAATTGTTATTCTAGGTAGTGTAAGAATAGAGGCTTGCTCACATGTTGCTGGTGTATGCAGACAGATGTAATTACAGCAGAGCAAATTACCACGCACTCTGAAAGAGAACAACACACAGAGAAAGGAACACAGATAAAGAAAGCTCTGGCCCAGAAATGAAGAGGAGAGCAAGAAATCAAAGCAGAATACTCTAGTTACCTTTTACAGGAAGAAACAAGGGCAGCAAAATGGAAAGTCTTCTACAGAAGGGTAGGATAAAAAGATAGGAGAGACAAAATATACTCCCCTCTATATAAAGGTTAATATACCTATAATGGATTCAGTGAGACTGACTGCTTTTTAAAAAGTCTGTTACCAAGAACAACAAATTTAGTAGACTATTAAGAAGAAAAGGACATTAAAAAAACATGTATTGATTAAAGCAAAAGTCAAAATTTGGAATATTTATTGGATACAAGTCAGCAAACAGAGTCGACCTAGATGCAAGGGTATTACTGGAATTTGTTAAAGAGTGAACGTCAATGAATTCTGCCATTTTTGTATAATAATTATGACTTATGACTGGAAGAGAAATCAGAAAGTTTGACTTAAAATCGGATGATTGAATTAGTTCTTCAAATTATCTTTTTTTTTTTTTTTTTTTTTTTTTTTAGTTTGGATCCAAGTATTTTGTAAAGACTAATAGCAATATGAGGCAAAATGTCTATTTTGAGGCACACAGGAAAATCTAAAAAGAAAGTGTGTTGGGATACGCTTTCAAATTGTGTTGAATGGCATCATCATTTAAGTAAATGCATCATTCAGCTGAGGTATAGAACGAACGCGCTTTGATTAGTTCTGGGGTCAGAGGGAAGTGAGGGTGATAATGGCAAAGACAACAAACTAGTTGGTAATCCAATTTCTGATATTTCATTGGCCACCGTGGTGAGCGATTTACATGGAATATCTTTGATTGTTCACAACATATTAGCTGGTTTTTCAGATATGAATATAGAAGTCCTGATAATTGAAAGAACTTGGTTGCAATCACCAGCTAATGAATAGTAGAGTAGGGTTTTTACCTAGGCAGTCTCCAGATAATATTTGTTGAAAGTCTATTAATAACCAGGCATTCAGTTTTTTTTTTTTTTTTAAGATTTTATTTATTTATTTGAGAGAGAGAGTGAGAGAGAGCAGGAGAGGGGAGAAGATCAGAGGGAGAAGCAGACTCCCCATGGAGCTGGGAGCCCAATGCAGGACTCGATCCCAGGACTCCGGGATCATAACCTGAGCCAAAGGCAGTCATTTAACCAACTGAGCCACCCAGGTGCCCCCAGATGATATTTATGTGCATTAGTTATCTCAGTGGTCCTTAATCTAGGGTGCATATCAAATTCACCCGGGGAGCTTTTGAAAACTCTAATACCCAGGACCCACACCAGACTAATTAAGTCAGAACCTCTGGGGACAAGAGGTAGGACTTGGCATCCGTGTTTCTTAAATACAAACATCACTATATATAAATGTAATGCAAATATCAGGATTTTTTAAAAGCTTCCCAGGAGATTTTAACATGCAGCCAGGTTTTTGAATCACTGTACATTTAATATTCAATGCAAAATCTATACATTTGTATCATTCCTATTTTATTTATGAGGACTCGGAGAATCAATGGTGATAACTGACTTGGTCCATCAAGGTCACTTACCTGGTAAATGGCAGAGCTGAACTGTAAATGCAGGGCTGTCTTCTCAGGAGCCCACATTCTTCCCGAGGCCTCAGTGTCTAGCCATTTTAACTGGGGCAATAAATTTACTTGTTTTTGTTATTTAGTGTTTATTTTAGAATTTAGCTTTAGCCTCAGTCTCGTTTTATTATATCCGCTCCTGAATACACACAAAGGGAGCCCGTTAACAGCAGCTTTTAAACAACCACTCTGAGGGGATCATTGTACTAATTGCTGTAGGAGAGCACAGGAATGGATAGGCAAATGTTCCCTCTTCAGAGATCTCCACTTTTCTGTAAAGGTTCAAAAGCTGAGCTTCATGACCTGATTTCTGGGTGGCCCATCAAATCCCATAAATCATTTGCAAAGTATGCATAATTTTCATCAGATTAGCACAGAGGGCCTTGAGCAAAAACACTTAAGAGCCGTTGTCATTTTCAACGTACAAGGGGTCTGATTCCAGAAGGACTGGACTTTTCTTGAGTTATCTTCACAAAGACAAAACAATACCCTTCGGTTTTGAGTTTGGTCTGTCAGAGAGCATTGACAGTTAAGTCTAGGGAAAGCTGTTGTATTTGTTTGTGGGCATGTGTGCGTTTATGTGTGTGCAGAGTTAATAAAATGCAGGACGTGAATATAAAACAATAAAACAGATTTCATTACTGTCTCCGAAACTAGATCCGAACAAAGATTTTCTTGTTCCTAGCAATAAAACATTATGAAGGAAAGTGGCTGATAGCGCAATGTTTTAGAATTGTATTCATTTGCACATATAAATAAGTTACACATGAGTTCACACATATGTGCATGTGTGTCTACTACCTGCTTATAAACCATATGTATGCCTATAGGTCCTATATGCATGTACCTACACATGCTGGCATACTTTGTAGAAAATCGATTTCATTATTTCATAGCAATTCTTCCTATATAATCCATTATTTTTAAGTTTATTAATAATTTTTATATTGATATAAGCATAAATGAGAAAAATATTTATACATGCGACATAATGTGGATGATGGAGATCTGTCAATATGTTGTATTTTCTGATATATTTACCTATGCAATTGCAAACATTCTTACAAGGTAAATACACGTATTTACTGATATGAGATATATTGATCTTTACAAACATGTGCCTTATGGACTCTGAATCTGGAGCAGGACAGATGTTCTCATCTCTGGTTAGTTATCAGAATCACTTACAGAGCTTGTTAAAATCTCACCCACCCTGATTCTGACTCAACGGCCAGAGTGGCCCTGGCATCTGTGTTTTTAGAAAGCTCCTTGATGCCAGACAGCAGATATTTGACTAACTAAAGGAAAAGAGTCTAGGAGACCTTCTCCCAGGAAGTGGCAGTTTAGGTGCTCATTTATGCTAAATCTATTGAGCTCATACTGTCCTTACCCTTTTACTTGCTTTTATACAAACAACTTGTCAATAGTAATAACTAATGTCAGAAGAAGGGATTTTTTTTTTTCTAAACCCTGTTTATTTTCTAACTGCTAAGCATCTGACCTACTGCAGGAAATCTGAGAAAAAAAAAATAAATAAGCACTTTCACACTGCTGTTCATTGGCCAATGCACTATTTATTAAACTTGATCTTCCCAGTGAAGAAAGAAATCTTACCTTCAGGGAATGAAATAGAAATCCATTTTCTGACCTCCTAATATAATGCAAAGGGAAAAGACAGCTGATCTCTTTGGGGGAGGGATGTGTTAGGAAGGCCAGAGGCAGCTGTCTTAGAAATATAATAGAAAGGTGCCATAGGGACAGAACATAATTTAAAATTGGTGAGTTTGAAGGGATGGGTTTTTCCTTCCTTCTTATTTTTTCTTCTCTCAAACATACATAGTTCTTCAACTAATAGTGTCTTGTGATTAAAAATAAAACTTGTGAAGCTCCTCCCCAGACTCATCTCATCACCTAAATGGGTCATTTCCTCCTTTGTATCCTTATGCTGACTTCTGTCTGAAACTGTCTTGCAGATAATCGCTTGCCAGTATGTCTGACTTTAAGCTGTAAGAGCATTGGTAAAAAGATCCATTTCTTTTCTTTTTTTTTCTTTTTTTAGATTTTTATTTATTTATTTGGCAGACAGAGATCATAAGTAGGCAGAGAGGCAGGCAGAGAAAGGAAGAAGCAGGCTCCATGCTGAGCAGAGAGCCTGCCTTGGGGCTCGATCCCAGGACCCTGGGATCATGACCTGAGCGGAAGGCAGAGGCTTTAACCCACTGAGCCACCCAGGTGCCCCAAGACCCATTCTTAATCATTTTGGTTGAAATGTTTGTTGAAGGAGTGAATGAATGAATGAATGAATGAACATTTAAATAACAAATGAACTATAATGCTTAGTAGTAACTTCTTGAGACCTGTACGTTTCTTGGATAACGGGGCTTTGCTTCTTTTTCCTGAGCTTTATGATTCAGTATCTACATCATAGTTGACCAATACAAGGCTGAATAACAACCTCCGAGATTAAAAGCAGAGACTTTAAGGCATGTTTAGTATCTGGGTGTAATCATGAAACAACGGCCATCTATAATTTAGGAAGGGATTAAGTCATCAAACCCCAGGATCTATGAATTAATGAATTTGGCCTAGATATTAGAGTTTCTTACCAGCATGGAAGGAAGGGGTACACAGAAAATATGGAAAGAAAATAGTGGCAAGTTTCACAATCCATGAGTGATGAGGGCCTGGACTTTTCTGTCCTCTAGGAAAGCAGGTTGACAATTGGCAGAACAACCTTAGCTAGAATTCACCAGCTGACAGCTTGGCCAGTGGAATTGTAAATTTACATTGAATCCAAATGAGGTATTAAGACAACATCTCAAACATCCCTTACCTAATGAGATTCTGCACCTGGCTAGCAGGTCGGTATTTGGATTTACCAGTCAGATTTCAGTTTATAGATGCCGTCTTGATTAAAGACCCTGAGCCCATACATGTCACTTCCCTCTTTTCTTTTGCTCTGACTGCATCCATCAGCTTCTATGGATTCAAGCAGGGAAGTTGAATTGACAAGAAGCTCCATCTTCAGAGGACTCACACCATCACTGCCCCCCCTCCCAATTTTGTAAGAATGGATACAAGTGTAGTTTCTTGAGAGGAAACTGCCTCAAACAGATGCGTTGTGTCTTCAATTGTGTTAAAGTCTTGTAAGTTTCCAAGGCTAAGGTACAAACTAGCCAGCTCCCTCTTCTTTTAAAAAATCACCTATATAGACCTAGTATCCTCTTAGACTACCCTGTCAGGAAGTTGTTTTAAGATGTTTAAACTGAGCAGTGAGTCTATAGAGAAGGAGCTGAATGAATGGTTTCAAAAATGAACCAAAATTGAACTCAAATCATGTTTTTTGTCTACCGATCACCGAGGGCCACACAAACTAACTCTTCTAGTCTTTGCACATCTCAGTGAGGTAGGCAGATGGAACATACCCACTTGTTTCTACCAATGGAAAAGCAGAAGCAAAGAGAATGTGTAAAACTTCTTCGAGATCTGTAGAGGCCTGGCAGTAATGTTTCCAGCAATATTCTTGGCTTTCTGCTTATTCTCAGTCTCTGTCAATTTGAATAATGAAATTATGCTGTTAACATAGAAGAGAAGCATGTGTTGGAAGACTTAAAACTGGTCCAGTCTTTAGATGTCAAAGCTAGGGTTTCAGCAATATTCCAGAGGGCAGCCCTGATGGTGTTCCATAGGCCATACCCTTAAAAGGCCCAGGATTCCAGAATGCATATGGTTCTTCCAATTTGATAGAGGCAGTTATGCCTTCACCTGTCTCATACTCTGGTATTTTCTCCACATTTAAGTGTGCTGACAACATGCAGGCTCTTTGTAGCTCCCAGAGTTGATCTCATTAACTGGTCTCCCTCAAGCCCAAGCAAACCCCTTGACTCTTAGTTTAGATGTCAATATGTCACCCTCATATTCTTCATTCGCACAGAATTCTGAGTTTCCCAGTCCCCTACACAGCTTCCAAAGCTGGTTTATTTTGCCGCTGAAAAATACTTCAATACACTGTCATTGCTGACATTTGGTTCTGTACACTTCCCCAGAGATAGTCACATTATACATGAATACTGCCTCTGGTTAGGCACCCTTATTTTAGCTGGAAATTTTTTGAGATGTTCACAGTGTTGTAACACCTTTTAAAAAGATGTATGTATTTACTTGAGAGAGAATGTGCATGCAAGAGCATATGCTTGAATGGGGGAGGGACACAGGGAGAGGGAGAGAGACAATCTCCAGCAGATTCTCCACAGAGACTGGAGCCCAAGGCGGATTTGATCTGATGACCCTGAGATTGTGACCTGAGCCAAAATCAAGAGTCAGATGCTTAACCAACAGAACCACCCAGGTGCTCCAATGATGGAAAGTATATAATGAAGTCAAGAATCATTTGTTGAGTACTGACTACAGATCCACTGCTGAGCCATACACTGAGAATACAGAAGAAGTCTGAAGTGTGCCTCTGCCTCCAGAAGCAAGGGGCCAACCTAGTAGGTGATGGGATAATAATATAAATCATTTAAACTCAAAAACTAAAGTAATACAATGATTCATAGGACAAATATTTATTGAACACCTATTCTTTGCAAAGTATCATACCCAATGCTATAGAGGGTGCAGGACCACATGTATTAGTTTGCCAGAGCTGATGTAACACATCAAGACAAGCAGTGGCTTAAAACAGCATGTCTCTACTTTCTCACAGTTCTGAAGACTAGTTCAAAATCAAGATGTTGGCAGGGCCATGATCTCTCTGAAACCTGAAGGGGAGAATCCTTTCTTGTCTCTTCTAGCTTCTGGTGGTTGCCAGAATTTTTTGACGTTCCTTGGCTCACAGCTACGCTACTCCAATCTCTGCCTCTGCATCACATATCTGTGTGTGTGTGTGTGTGTGTGTGTGTGTGTGTCTTTACATGACCTTCTTATGAGGATACCAGTCACTGCCATCCTTAACTTAGAACAGTGGTCCTCAGAGTATGGTCCCTGGAACTTGTTAGAAATGCACACTCTCTAGTCCTCGAAACATGCTGACTCCGAAATTCTGGTGGGGGACCTGCTTTAACAAAGCTTCCAGATTATTCTACTGTGCATTGTACTTCAAGAACCACTGACTTAGAGATAAGTTAGGGCTTTTCACCGAAATGCTTCCTTTCCTGGGAAAGAATAGTACTTGATGATGAACTTCTCTTAAAGCCTCAGAGCCTACAAAGGCAGCTGATCATACTGTTTTCTCGCATGACCCCTACAACAGTGATGTGAGGGAGGAGATGCTCTTTTAGATCTACTCAGAGGTTCACAATGGCTTGTTCAAAGAGCTTTACCTGCCGGTGCACTCCATCTCAAATCCAGGTCCTCTTGCATCCATGTGCCCTTGCTTCCTAATATATTGTTTTCTATATTGGTGAATAAATTCAAATAAATGATTTTAATTTTTCCAGTGGGGTTGAGGAAGAAACTAGAAAAATTGTTACTCTTGTAATAATTCATCATTTTTTGGTTGTTTTTCATTCATTTTCTCACTCATTCAATAGTTAAAAATACCGCTGTACAGCAAACACCATGCTAGGTGATTTTTTTTTTTAAGATTTTATTTATTTATTTGAGAGAGAGACAGTGAGAGAGAGCATGAGCGAGGAGAAGGTCAGAGGGAGAAGCAGACTCCCTGTGGAGCTGGGAGCCCGATGCGGGACTCGATCCCGGGACTCCAGGATCATGACCTGAGCCGAAGGCAGTCGTCCAACCAACTGAGCCACCCAGGCGTCCCAGCTAGGTGATTTTTAAAGTTAAAAATGTGCAAAGCACCTGCATATTCATGAGAAAAATCCATCTTTTCAACTCCTAAGAGATAAGAAATGACTTATTTTATAGCTGTAAAAATCACATAATTTGGGCCTAAAATTGCATATTGTCTACTAGCCTGTACTGACTTTGAGAGGGGTTATATTTAATGGTACAAATTTTAGCATAAATAAAGTTAATCATATTTTAGGTCTTAAATGTAAATGTAATCATATTCTAGGTCCAGACAGGAATTCCTCCTACCTTCCTTAATTGGCCAGGTGAAAGCATTTGGCAGAGATACCTCAGTGAGCTTTTCAAAGATGTATTTATTGGCCCTGTGCCACTGTTTAAAACTTGGAAGTCAAATTAAAGGGATTGTCAGGATGAGCATAAGTAGCCTTTTCATCTGTCCATCCCCTCGTTCATTCACTCACACACAGAACGGTTCTCTATTGAATGCCGCTGTGTATCAGGCACTGTGCTGGGCACTGATGAACAAGACAGATTCAGAACCTACTACAACTTTCTGTTCAGAAAAAAAAAATCAGCCAGGTAATTAATTTAATAAGTTAAATTTAATAATTGATCATTAAAAATATAAATATTATATACATATTTAACTATAAATATAAATATTACATACATATTTAATTACATACATACATGCATACATATTACATACATATTTAACATAGTGTGAAAGAAAAATGCTGTGTATGTTGGGAGATGTTCATTTGGGTACCTCAGCTACTTTGGGGATCATGGGAGGACTGCGATATCAAAAAAGAGACAAATCATGGTTAGATGCTTTGATTCATTTGGGGAATCAAGTCCCCATTCCGTGGTATGGGTATTAGTTGGAAAACCTATAAATAGTTGGAGTCAGAAGAAACATTGGAGGCTCTAATACCTGTGTCACTTTCCTCCCATGGGACTGCCTGCTCAGCAGGAAGCCTGCTTCTCCTTCTGCCTGCTGCTCCTTCTGCTGTGCGCTCTCTCTGTCTTTCTGATAAATAAATAAATAAAATCTGAAGGAAGGAAGGAAGGAAAAGAAAGAGAGAAAGAGAAAGAGAAAGAAAAGGTGGAAGGAGTTACCCAGAGCCACAGTCAGTGACTGGAAGATGTGTGAGTGGACACAAGCTCAGGCCTCCTTACTTCGAGGCCAGGGATGAGGACAAGCCTCCCCCAAAGACAAAAGAAATGGCCATTTGGTAAAGGACATCTCCCAAGGCAAGGGGGAGGGGACGGCATGTCAGGCTTGGGAACAGTAGGATGACTCAGTTCAGTGGCTGGAAGGTATAAAAAGGAGTGAAAGAGAACAGGCGACTCCATGGAACAAGAGTCTATGAACCATGTCACCCCAACACCCCCTCTTGGTCACTCAACTGTTTTGCTCTTTCTGCCTCTATTCCCAAAGCAGCTGCTCTGCCTGGCTTGCCATGAAGCAAAGTCGCCTCGTGATCCACATTTCCATTTTTGTGCGGAAAGAATGACTAAGGGCCTCCTACTTGGGCGATGGTCTTGCTGTCCGTACATGACAATCTAAAGCCGTGAGATAGAACTTGTTGCTTTGTCAGCCAGTCTCTGTTCTGGTAAAACCCTGAAGCCTGAATGTGGGGGATGGTGAGGGGCAGCTCTGAGAACCGTCCAGGTCTAAGGTCTATGAAACACCATGCGGGTACCACGTGCTAGAGAGACCTTGCTCTGCCCCAAAGGTGAGACCGGATGCAGACCTGACGCGATGTGGCTAGAGAAGAGGGTGAGCAGGTAGAAAATGGACTGAAAGATCTTCCTTTGCTGTTATGTCCTCAGTTTTATTCAAATCTGAACTCGGAGAACAAGACTGCATTACGGGGCTCTTAAATTTTTTGTTGAAAAGATGGCAGCTGAAGAATAACCTTCATAGGTTTATTCAACATGGTAACTCAAATGTTTCAGAGGATCTGCTTGTCAGTATTTTTTCTCAACTGTTGCGTTTTAAATTGATTCCGGCTGTACAAAAACCCTTTGGAATGGATAATATCACATCTATGACTAGGAAACAAGTCACAGAAAGGCTACATGGCTTGCCCAAAGCTACTGGTTACTAGGTGTGTGTGTTTTCCCCAGGACTTCACTCTAAGGGACAGCTGCATGAATAGGAGGTGGTTAAAGAGATTCTGAAGAGTCCTGGAAATGAAAGACAGCTAGGTCTTTGAGTTTCTCTAATGAAAGGTAGGGGGCAATGGACTTAAACGAGGAGCACACACTGTGGTTAAATTTTGAAAGAAACAAACTGAGATTTTTAAAAGGTATGAAGGGCTTATGGGAGCGAAGGACCAGAAAGAAAATAGGAGATAAGAACAAAGGGTAGAGATAGAACAAAGCCGTGAGATGTGCGCCTGGTTTGTTTAGGCTTTAAAACTGTCTAAGTTTGCTGACTTTTTAAGCTCACCCTTTCAAGAAGATGAAAGACGGAATGCTGCCTCCATGAACTTTGTTTGCTTTCTTCTCTCTTGTTTCTTTCCTGCCAAATGTACGTGCATAAATGTGAACGCGCGCGCGCACACACACACGTGCAGACACACAGTGTGGAAGCTGAGAGAAGCTGGTGGGTAGTGGAGAGAGATGGGGCAGAATCCGTGCATCAGGGGGCCTGAATCCGTGCGATGATCAAGTTCATAGCAATTTCCCCAGGAGACTGTATCATATTCCCGTGAACGGAGTTCGGCAGAAGGTTACCATGGCAACAAAAGGCCTGAAATATTGACTCTGACTAGCAACAGGCCAGTGAAACAGCCTAACTAGGATTTATGGCACATTATAGTGTGAAAAGCAGGAGAAAATTACTGTAAAGGCAGGAATTATAGCACAACAGAACATATAAACTCCCAAATCCATCTTCCTAATTAAAACTGAATACTCAGGGGTAGAGCGCGTAGTAAGACTGTTAGCTTAAATGGGGATGTGCTATCAGTGCTTCGTTATAAAGTTTATTGTCTTTAAGACTAACTGTGTATGTATTTGGAGAGGGAGAGGGAGGGGAAGAGTGAGGTAGAGGAGGGATCGAAGCAAGAACCCTGGTCAGTTGCATCTCTTTACCCTCCCTCGTAGTGATGTAAAATTTCTTTACAGACCAGCCTCTGATCCCACAGGAGAATTCCAAAAGATGCTCAAATTCCTCTATATGTAAATAACTCATCACTTTCAGGAGAGGATTCCTGACTCAGTTTCTTTAGAACTCACCATGAGGGGAAAGAGAAAGAGAGGACCACCAATGAGGTTTATTGTTGACAATAAAAGATCTTGGGGTTCATGACCCCAAACAACCTCAAAGATACCTTGATATCTATTACAGAATTAATCAGAGTGATTTAAGAGACATGAGATTAACTTCCTAAAGACATTTCATATTGTAAATTCCTGACTGATAGAAAATAAGACAGATTTCTGTATGTACACAGGGTATGTCCAGGTGGGCAAATGTCTCTGTTTATTGTAGAGAGAAGGAAATCTAGGCAGGTTCCACTTTCTTAAGTGGCAGATGTACAAGGGTAGAGGAACAAGGCCAAGACTCAAAGTCATTATCCAACAGACAAGTGTTAATTAATGCCCTGTGCCATTTAGAAATAGTCAAGGAAAATCCAAAAACACAAGTTCAGCATAATTCTGTTGCATATTGGTGTACAATATGATGCAGAACAGGCCCAGAGACATGAGAGCTTCCTCTTCTAGGGTGCATAGGGCTCGTCAGTATATGAGACTCAAAACATTGTCCCTAGGGGTGCCTGGGTGGCTCAGTGGCTTGGGCTGCTGCCTTCGGCTCGGGTCATGATCTCGGGGTCCTGGGATCGAGTCCCGCGTCGGGCTCTCTGTTTGGCGGGGAGCCTGCTTCCCTCTCTCTCTCTGCCTGCCTCTCCATCTACTTGTGATTTCTCTCTGTCAAATAAATAAATGAAATCTTAAAAAAAAAAAAAAAAAAAAAACACATTGTCCCTAGTGTTCTCAGGGGATCTAGATAGGAGTTGAGGTTAAGGAAAAGGACACAAGAGTAAGTGGGGTATTGCTCAGACCTAAAGAACACCAAGCAGGGACTTCCAAGAAGCTGCAAACAGGTGCTCCTTGGCCAAGTTTAACACACAGGTGTGTTTTGTTTGACCAGCAATTTTTTTTTTTTTTTTAATGCAGCTCTTAAGATCCTGGATGGAAGAATAACTCCTTAGTGTGCCACAGTCTCAACGTTCTTTTCCAGCTCTTAGTTATCAGCCTGCCCCTCAGCATTTATTTTACAATGCCTCAAGAGTCCTTCCCAGAAGTCTTAAGTTATGTGGAAATATTTGCCTTCCTATGATTCTTTTTAAAGATTTTATTTATTTATTTGACAGAGAGAAATCACAAGTAGGACAAGTAGGCAGAGAGGCAGGCAGAGAGAGAGGAAGGAAAGCAGGCCCCCTGCTGAGCAGAGAGCCTGATGTGGGACTCGATCCCAGGACCCTGAGATCATGACCTGAGCCGAAGGCAGCGGCTTAACCCACTGAGCCACCCAGGCGCCCCCGCTATTAAATGCTCCTAATCTCTCAGATTCTTGTCCAGAACCTTAGTTCTCAATCTGGAGCTCAGTCAGGGAGACCAGGAAAGCCATTATTCTATAGAGGTTAATTATTCATCATTTATGCAGTCAGCATTCGACAAGTATTTATTGAATACCTACTTGGTTTTGGTAAATGCTGGGAATACACCGTGAACATGACCAGGGTAATCCTTGCCTATCAGGGAAAGTAGACATATTTATTTATTTATTAATTACTTAGTAAATACGTTAAATATACCGAAGAAAGTTCAGAGTGTTCTGAAAATTACATTTCTTCGTTTAGGTCCATCTGTATTTCCCTGTAACTGTACTTGCCAAAGGAGCCCTACCTGACATTTTCCAGGTTGATGAGATCACTGAGCCATCAGTTCCCTACCTTATGTCAGTATTATACTCAAGATCATAACAGTCAGCTATTTTTTATTCTTTTTATTTTATTATATGGAGGGCATTTAGAAGATCTCTAAATAAATTGTCCATATCTGTGTATTTTGTGTAATTTACTTTTTTGTCCTAAAGTTGCAGTTAAGGAAAGAATTATTATTGGAGGTTCTTAGCAATTGTGATGAGTTAATGCAAGGTTTTTCTGTAGCAAAGTAGACGTAGGTAGTGAATATGGTTAAGCCATATATGATTAAAGCATTATTTATGCTTTATTTGTAAGTATTTGCTATTGATAATAGCTCCCCAATGCAAGATTCACCAGTATTGCTACAGCATATGGGACTTTTGCTGTAGATTAATAATGCCATGATATTTTCTTTAATGAAGGTGGAAATGATTGCTTTATTTTAACAAAGGGACCTCTATGTTCCCCCTGAGTTTGAGCCTTGAATGTAGACGATCGGGGATGCTATATCACAGCTGTCTCCATGCTGATAATGACTCTCCCTGGGATTTCGTCATTTCTGCCCACAATCCATTGTTTCCTCTCAGGACATCTGGAGCAAATTTATAGGGAGATTCTTCAATCCAAGCACAGAAGAGGATTTTTTATTTTTTATTTTTTGGTCCTCCCACATTTGACTATTTGATTTTCTATCTCTCACATTTCCTTTACTTTTGTTTGTGTCTTTTCTTCTTACAGTGTCAAACACATAATGAATTCTCAATAGTAGGTATTAGTGGATATTATTATTACATATTTTTCTGTGAATTTATAGAATAGTGAAACATTTTTTAAAAAAGAAGTATTTCTGATTATTATCCTGTATTCATCCTGTGGACCTAGCCTAAAGGGCTTGTGGATGCCCAATTACATGTTTTTAAAGAGAAATTTTATTAGTAAGTTCAGCTGGGGCAGGTGACAATGTTTGCATTAAAGTAACTCTAAATACAGACATGGAAACCCATTTTAATTTTCACACCACCCCTCCTGACTGTAACTCATTTCCTCGTCCATCTCCCCAGCCTTAACTTCTTTTCACTTTCTTTCTTCCCTGGAGCTGGTTTTCTTCCTCTTATAAGTCTTTCCTGATGTCTGCCCCTCCCCCACTCCTTTTCCTCATCATCTGTTCTGTTCCTAGGGGACTTCTTGTCTTTTCCATTAGCTACACTTATAACAGAAACTTCTTAGATGCTGCATATGTCTATGCCTCTGAACATCATTAAGTTAAATTCACCTTTTTTGCCTTTTTATCAAAAAAACACTCCTACCCATTAGATTAGTTACCAGAAATGTTCTGCCTCTGGATAGCGAATTCTGCATAACTTTCCATCCAAATGATTAGATTAGATTATGTCTAAATGGGTGCGTCCTTGTCATCTGACTCTTTGAGTAGGAGTATTATAGACTGTTAACACCTTCAGCCAAGTAAACTATTTGCAGCCTTCTCAAAGCTAATTAATATGTAAATACTTGCCAAGGGAAGGTAACACATTTTTCAATTAACATATCAACAGGAGCTCAGGGCAGCAGATTATACGTGTGTATGTAACTATATATATATATATATATAAAATATATATGTGTGTGTATTTGTATATAAGTGTGTATATATATATTTGTATATATAGTATATATATTTGTATATATAGTGTATATATATATTTGTGTGTATATATATATATATTTTTTGCTTATATTAAATTTGAAGTTAAAAAATAAAATGTCGAAATTATGTAGAGACCCCTATGCCAACAGTAATGCCATGGGCTGGGCATATTCATCTTAATCCTCCTTCCCACTACCCCCACGCCCTCAACTTTCCTATTCCTCAGCTTTTTAGGGTTAGTTCAGCAGCCCCGGTCCTCACACTGACTTAGTACAGAAGCTTTTTTGCTGCTTTGGGAGCTTTTGACTGGAATCAGATGGGTCTCAGAGAACCCACGAGATTCTCTCCTCCCACCACGTTTTTGGTTTGTCTTTGGATGAAGAGGGATAGGTTACTTATATCTCTGTCATAAATTTTAACTCTACGAAATGGCTGTCTTCACACTTCCTTTAGATTTCGTTAACTTCTATTTAAGGTTTCTTCTGCTTCCCTCGGCTCCATACTTGGCTGTTACTATCAGAACAGTTTAAAGAAGGAGTACATTCAATATTGAATGTCTCATGTAAGTTTCATAACTCTTCCTCTTTGCTATAAAATGTAATGCTTACTTGAGTTTCTCTCTCTTCTCCCTCGTCCTCTCTCTTTCCCTCTCTCAGCCTAAATGAACCACATATTTTCATTTATTTTGTCTCCTCATTAATTACACCCTCCAGGCTCCCAGTGCTGTTTTCCTTTTAGCACTAACTTGTCAAGTTCTTTCTAGCACCACAGTTCCCTAAACTGCATCAAGAACTTACTTATTTATATATTATTTGTAAGGGCTTCTTTAGTGTGTTTGTTTAAAATGTAGTCAGTTGATTAATTTATTTGATAAACTCTTCGCAAATGGTCTGGGAGTTTTCATTTCATTTCTTTCTTTCTTTCTTTCTTTCTTTTTTTTCCCCTTCAGAGCTAGCTACTTGAGACCGTAAAGCTCTGTCTTTTCTAGGAATGGCAAAAATACTCCGAGGGATAGTATCGAGAAATATTTAAAGTCACAGGCTCCTGATTTGGATTCTACCACCACTTGTTATATGACTATAGCAGAGGAAAAATAATTTTCCCTCTATCCTTCTAGGTTCTTGGCTGAGACTAGCCTATACTAAAAGACAGATTGAGGGAGAAAAACAAATATAATAATATGTACACCTCCTGTATATCTAAGAAATACCCGAGAAAGCTGAGTAACTGTTAGAAATGGCCCAGGCCATCATCTTAAATATCATCTCCAGCTAAAAACAAAAGAAAGATGGGAGGAAGGGAGCAGAGGGAGCTAGTTTTGGGGGGTGATCAGGAAAAGCACAATAAATAAAGATAAGGATATTATTTATGTAGACTTAAATCTTTGACTTCTCCATTGATTAAAGCTGCTAGAGATTTGGTCCTTCTCTTCTGGTACAAGTAGGGGAGACACTCTTATGAATGGAGATTTCTCTTGAAAATGTCTCTTACAAAAAGTTAACTTCTGGTCAGTTTTCAGAGCTTCTCTGATGTATACTCTTTTAAAAATAACCAGTTTTGGGGTGCCTGGGTGGTTCAGTTAGTTAAGCATCTGCTTTCATCTCGGGTCATGGTCCCAGGATTCTGGGATCAGGCCCCACATGGGGCTTCCTGCTTAGTTGATAGCCTACTTCTCCCTCTCCTTCTGCCTCTCCTCTGGCTTAGGCTCTCTCTCCCACTCTCTCGCTCTTGCTCACTCTAAATAAATAAATAAATAAATAAAACCCGTTTAACATAATTCTATGCCAAAAAGGCCTGTTTTGAGGTGGCAAATTTTGTTCCCCTTTATAACCTTGGGCAAAATCCTTGAATTCTCTGATCTTTACCCTTATTATTTATAAAATGGAGGCTAAATAGCCTTTATATCCCAGATAGGAGCCCAAAGCTGGTTGCCTTGTCCATTAAGATGAAATCATTCAAATTGCCATTCATTTATTCATTCATTTACTATACTCACCCATTTTTTCACTTCTTTGTTGAGTTCAAGCCACAAGTTCAAGGTCATGGTGATTCTATTTTATGTTCTAAAGCATACCGCAGGCTTAACACGTTCTTTCATATGTTACCTTTTGGGAAACTTCAAGAAATATTTTATAGGTGTATATGGGTATGACATCAAATATAATAAATGAACTTACCCATGGCCACCCAGCTAGTAAATGATATGGTCCTCTGACTCCAGAGGCCTTGCCTTTTCCACTCTATATCTTTTAGGTTTTGCAAGGATGATTTTTCTCCAAGCAGTTACTGTGTGTGTGTCCTGCTTATAATCTTTATGAATGATCTTATGGCTGACATACATGTCAAGTGTTGCAAACACATGGCTCATACTCCAAGGACAGCCTGTGCAGTGTTGTCCAATATTTAATAATTGGACCATTTCATACTGCAATCTAGTTTTCTAGCTTCTTTTGAGAAACTAGAATATCTGGCATTACGGGGTTTGTAACCACACCAGAAATTGACCAGCTGAAGCCACCGTCCTTAGGTGAAGCATCTGATAATTCTTCATGATGACTCTCTGACAGGACAGCAAACAGAGAACTTTTGAAACAACCCTGTGTGATACTGCTCTCTTGATTTTTATAGCAATTTGCCCCAAACCAGTCAAGTGGTCTGCAGTGAAGTCAGAATTAGAATCCAGGACAGTTGGTTCTAAGTCTTGTGCTCTTCTCTATTCTACTGCCATTCATTCTTTTTTTCTTTTTCGTGTATCGATAAAGTTATTCCATAATTTAATAATTTTTATGAACTGCCCCATTGTATTTCAAATCCTGTGCTAGAGTCTATAGGCACAAATGTGAAGAAGACGTGTCCCCAGACTTATTTAGGAGCAACAGATAAACAGATTGCTCTGAGTGCCTTGTGATGAGTATGAAAGCTATATGCAGTGTACCATGTTAATATTAAAGAGCACATGATTAATTTTTTCTGTGGCTTAGACACATCTCTACCACTATAAGGAGTAGAATTATTAATGTAGAGTCCTACCCAGCTTCTCTGTGGTGAAGTGATTAATATATAAGTCCTCGAGGAGCCTGGTCTTCCCAGAAGCAGGAAAAAGTGAAATGCAAAGAATAGGGGGTTAGAGATCAGAACACCAAGTGTTTACTCCTGACTCTGACATTTTCTAGCTACTTAACCTTAGAAAAGTCATCAAGCTTATATGGGTTTAGATTTCTTCATCAAAAAATAAATGGGCATGAAAGGGTGACACCAGATTCTGGAAAATAAGCAGGTTTCACTCACAAATACTTATGGTAGGGACCCTTTGCCAAGCTGTGAAGGAGTTGAAGCCATGCCTGTGCTTCGTGGTAAAGAATGCTATGATCAGAGAAGCTGTGTGTGTCAACCAGAAGAAGGTTCTGACATCTAAGGGAAAATGTGATTTTTGAGAGTGAAAGTGAACAGAAAAGCTAGGATCAAATTTCCTTCATGGACATCACCATTGGTTAAAGTAAGAAGAGGTAAATGCAGATAGTATGCATAGCAAGCTGGCTATCCAAACCAAACGACCTCTAGATGAAGGTGTGTCTTTAACTTAAGTGGTAGTAAGGCCCTGAAAATCCAGGGCTGGGAGATTTTAAAAAGGTCTAGACACTTTGTGAGTCACCAGATTGATTTGACTGTCTTTGACTTTCTCATAATGTATCAGTGGACCCTTGACTTAGCTCCAATTCCTCGAATTTGGCAAAGTAATAATTAAAGTGCACTTCGTTGCTCTTAGGTTGGTTTATTTATCACTTAGGTTGGTTTAACCATCACTTCCATGATGGTTCTTCCCATCTTCTTTCTTTGGTTTCTTTTCCAGTGTGCTCCTCACAATAAAATCTTAGCACCTTTTTAGAAATTACTTGGAAATTACTTCCCCAGAAATCTAGGAGGTAATTTTTCTCTTTGGATGGTAGCTATGGAACTCAGCAGTTGGAGGGTACATAAGGAAATCATGTCTCTTAGAAGCATTCCTCCTCCCTGCCATCTGAATTATTTGGTTGTACTTGTTATCAGGTCTGGGAAGACATGACTTTTCTCCCAGCCACAATTGCTGCTGTTGTACAGTTTCGGGTCCTTTATTGTCTGACACCTGTGTTGGTGGCTATAAATAAATTAACATGGTAAGAGTTCCACAGTGAAACACCCAGGCAGCTGAACCCAGAGACCCCTGCAACAAGATCCAAGGCCAGGCTATACACTACTGTTGAAGTTTGCTGACTATGTTACACCCTACTTCTCCTTCCCCAAGGTACAGGTGTGTGTCTCTCTAGCAGGTAAAGCAGATCCTGGTCCAGTTGCGTTGAAAAAAAGTCTACTCACAACTTCCCCTCCTCTGATATCCCACCAGTAGAGTTATGTCAGTGATTTATAAGGATACTACATGGGCGTTTTCGGATTTAAGAGGACAATCACACCAGAACTTGGCTGTTCCTCTGATACCCCACCAGTAGAGTTATGTCAGTGAATTACAAGGATAATCTCCATGGGCCTTTTGGGATTTAAGAGGATGATGACACCAAAACTTGGGTGTTCTCATCTAGGATTCACCTAAGCTCTGTCATGAGTTGTAGAGGCTGACCCAGCAGCTGGGTGGCTCTCAAGTAGAGGCACTGTTATTTCCTGATAGCGCCTACTGTGACTGTCACTGTTCACTTCCTCCATCTTTGCAAATATCCCAAAATATTTGAGGACGCATGTGAAGATGAAATGACATTGTTCTCAAGATGATATTATTTTACCTCTTCTGCTAGAAGGCCTGTTCCATTTCTGTCTCAACCACGGTCTATGCTTTTAAGGATGTCATTCAGATTTTCTAAACCGAAAACTGAATGCATGGTCTAATGAAGAATTTTCGTGCCTTTTCAAGGAGGGTGTGTGAGACACCCTTCAGCAGGGATTGACCACTATTCTATAAATAAAGTTATTTTGGAATACAGCCATGTGCATTCGTTTACATGTTATCTATGTCCCATTTTGTTCTATAATGGTTAAGTAGTTGCCACAGATATCTTATGCCTAAGATATTACTGATTGGTCTTTTACAGAAAAAGTTTGCTGTGTCCGCCCTTGAAGATGGAAATATTGACACATGTGGAACATACCGAAAGTTTATTTCAGGGGAAAAATAACATATTTGAAACAGCCTGTGCTGTATTTCAGATTTTATATCCATGATGCTGTGGGAAATGGGGAGCTGTTCTTGGAGGTTAGAGGATTGATGTTTGAGTAAGAAATGTAGAATAGGACCATATGTTAGACAGTGTAGTAGAGGGTAGAGCAGGTCAGATGCCTACAGCTTGATGACTTAATCATTATAGCATTATAGCATTTTGCCATCTGGTCTCCAGTGATGTTCACCTCAAAATTTTTCTTTAGGAAACATATTTTTCTTATAATTCTTAAAGTTTGACTCAGGTCAAAGGATATGCTCTTTTTCTGGTTTCCTTACATTTATCTTCCCTGATTTCATTAGATATTAGGTCTTGTAGCCCCAAATTTGCAATATACTTTACACCTTTAAATTCTAAACCTGTATGTGAAAGTTCAACTTTTCTTTCTCCCCCAGTACAGAAACTAAGGCAAATCTGTAGCAAAGAAAGACTTAGAGATTATTTTCTTAATGCACTTATGTGTGCACTAGGCTGTATGTATATGTGTGTGTGTTTATACACCTGTATATTTCATCCTGTGACATGTTGTCACATGTATATATTCACGTAACCATCATCAATACTCAAGATATACAACTTTGGGCTAATGTTTTAATTAGCTTGTCCAGTTTCCATCTGCTTTGATGTGACCACCATCCCATCTTCTAAAATGTGGACCAGGACCATCTGGGAGCATGTTTGAAATGCAGAACCAGAGGACTAACCCCAGACATATCAGAATCTATGCCTAACAGATATGGTCATTCATGTGCATGTTAAAGTTTAAGAACACCGTTCTGGAAATGTCTTCATTTCTTAGTTCATTAGCTTGACGGGATTAATTGGGTAGTGGAGAGAACATATCAAAATCACTGTGAAGCTTGGGATAAAAAAATCCCTGTGCCTTCAGCCTCAAGATTAAATCTGACATGATTTTTAGATGATCCTAGAGACAATTTTGATATACTTACCATATGAGAAGGGTGTATGTTGCAAGAGTTCTCAGAATTCCTTTGCCATCTTTTCCTTAAATCCCCTGGCAGCTACCTCTTGCCAGGCCAACAAAGATGATCTAAGTGCTTAATCAGCTTTTCACCATCCTGTCTGTTGATGTGGAAGTTTATCTCATGCAAACATGACAAATGTAAAAAGGTCTCTTTTTAAGAATAAATATTCTCATACAATACATCCTTACAATTGACTTAGGGGATCTATTATAATGTTTACTAAAAATGCACAAACAAAAAGAACCAAGTACAAATGTTATAGGCTCATAGTTCTCGTATGACCAGAAAGTCATTGCAAATTTACAAATGAGATGCAAATAATACAATTGAAATTAAGAGCACTCATTTAATGTGGCAGAAGACATTTTCCTGAGAATAAATCTCTGCTTGCCATGTGAATACATGATGACTATGGTGTAGGTTTTTGGAGTTTGGTCTTGTGACACTTGGGTCCCCCTACTGTTTGCCTTGGAACCCTTGCAAAACTTTCTGTCTGGTTTAGAATCCCATTTGATTGTCTCTTTCCACAGACACATCCAATATATGTCTATATTCAACTTGCCTCTCTCTCATTTAGGTTTCATCAGTTAAGGTAGTAGTTCTTTTTAAAGATTTTATTTATTTATTTGACAGAGAGAGATTACAAGTAGGCAGAGAGAGAGAGAGGGGGGAGGAAGCAGGCTCCCTGTTGAGCAGAGAGCGCAATGCAGGACCAGATCCCAGTACCCTGGGATCATTACCTGAGCCGAAGGCAGAGGCTATAACCCACTGAATCACCCAGGCGCCCCAAGGTAGTAGTTGTTATGGTCAGTGTGCTTGCAGACATAAACCCAAGGGATGACATTACAAGACAGTCTTCAGTTGGCAATTGTGCGACAGTACCCAGTTAGAAGATGATCATACAAAGTATGCTTAATCGCTTTTTTGAGTTTTTTTTTTCTTTTTTTAGAGGAAAACGAAAATTGTGAAGGTAACTCTGCATGTCTCAGTGTATTTCCTTGATATCTCCAGCTCAGTGTGCAGTGGGAGACAGAATAGAGTGGAACTTATAAACATGGCCTTGGATGAGAATCTATTTTAGAGCACCACTTACTAACTGCACCTCCAGGATGAGTTTCTTAGCATCTCTATATCTGAGTTTCCCTATGCGTATGATGGAGATGATTACTACCTACTTCATAAGCCAAAGAATAAGTACAGTATGCAAGAAAAGTCCTTAGTCTAGTCTTAGCACATCAGAAGACTCAATTATCAGTAGTTATTTTAACCATTACTACTAATAATTATTAACAATTACTATTACTATAATTATTACTATTGCTATTACTATTGGTACTATAGTTCTGGACATTAAGTCTGTCACATTAAAGACACAATAAAGACACAAATGTCTTTATTTTATTTGCTTCATTGTATTCTTAAGATAGTTGTTTTCTTTTCTCTATTGACCTCTTGTTTTAACCCGATCGTAGCAGAGGTAGAAAGCCCCATGAACATGCTAGCGTATTTAGTACCTGACTCAAAACACCATTGCTGCTTCTATTGCTTGTTTCTACTGCTCTAGCTGTAGCTCCCTTCTGAATTGCCGCTGTTACTTCATCTATTTTCTAGTGGAGCCAATCTAGTGAGGGGCTCCTCACAAGGGTTGTGTCCTGCGGCTGGACACTGAGAAGGTAAGGCTGCCGTCATTAATTGCCCCTTGTGCTTTTAATTTTTTGCTAATGAAGCCCGTGATAAACTGATGGAAGGTTAAAAAAAAAAAAGATAGCTCAAAACATAAAGAAGTATAGTGTTTTATTTTCCATTAGCATATCCCTATGTTTATGCAGTGGGGACTAAAAAAATGAATCTCCACACTTGAAAATGCACACTTCTGGTTCTCTGAGCTATGTCAGATGGGGCTTTTGATTGGAAGCCCTGGGTTTTTTTTTTTTTTTTTTTTTTTTTTGCTATTTCTAGCTTCTGGATGAGTAGAGACTTCATTAACAGAAGTAGGTTGAGGGGATCCATCAGAGCCATAGAGAATAAATTCAAAAGGAAAGGAGGGAGGAAGGGAAGGAAGGAAGGAAGGAAAGAAGGAAGGAAGGAGGAAGGGAGAGAGGGGAAGAGAGAAAACAAGTTTATAACTATTTCACTAAAGAAAGAAAAAAGGCAGCTCGTGAATTAAAGCAAGATTTTTTAAAAAGCCTAAAAATCTTCATCTGCTTTCCGCTTGTGCATCTTTGATGTATGCATGAGGCATGAGGAAAGGCGGTTCTTTGGGGTGCACGGACTCTCTGGCCGTGCAGGGGCGCTCACCTTACTATTTTCATCTCGTTACAGGGTCATGATGACCTTTGGCATTCTTTAAGCGTTCTTGGTAATTTCAGGTTAGATATGCAACAGCAGAAACCATTTGACCTGACAAATTGGCTCATTGTGTGAGGCAGCTGTTAAACAACTGTCAGAGGTGGTTTCATTTTAGTGAGGAGTTAGGTAATTTAGGGGGTTAAAACCATGGGCAATAAATAACCATCCATACTCATTGAAGGAAGTGTCTTCTTAGACAAGAGAATAGAGCTGAAACTGATGGGGACATTAGTCTGGTAAAAAGTCACATCAATGAAGATTTACCTCCAAATGATTTAGGTAGTCGAAAAGTGCCTGCACCAGCACCTGCCCTTGAGCATAGAAAATAAGGGAACACAAACCTGGTCTCCCGAAAACAGTCATGACAAGCCTGCGTACTTAACGTAATAGGTCAGTAGTCATCACAAAAGGGCCATGGGGCCAGTAGCCATCTGGCTAAGTGTGCTTAACGCTGAACTGCGAAGTCACTGTCAGTGCAGAGAGTCTAAAGAGGGTAAGGTAAGAGTCCATGATAACTAACTGAGGCACCCAGGCAAGTGAGACAAGTGAGGTCTGCCACAGTGAGATCCATTACTCCAGACTCATCTCTGGCCGGTCTCACACTGCCTTCTGGGCAGGTGGAATTCCAGGTCCGTATGTGCTAACCGTGGACACAAAGGAACTAGAAACGTAACACAGTTTCACAGATTGCGGAGTGGGTGCGGCAGGGAGCTTCTTTCTCTATCTGTATATAACGTGGGATGGGGCAGCATTGTGCAAAACTGGGCTTTGAAGTCAAGTGGACGTCGATTTAAAATTCAAATCTACTTTGTGTGTAAATTATTTGCCTCCCGGGTTATAGTGCTATATCTATAAATTGGATTAAGAATAGACAAGGTTAATTTGTGAGGATTAAATAAATGAAGTATTGCACAGTGCCAGATATTTACAAATCTGTATTAATATCTTGGAAGAAGGTCACTCGGTGTATGTCTTGGGTCTTTGTACCTCTCTATTTACAATTGCTCGAAGATATGTGGTCAAAGTAAAGAGCTGTGCAATAGCTCAAATGCTACAGGACAGACTTAAGATTCCAAAGAATCTCAACAGGAAGGAAAAAAATGATACTAAAATAAATTGTAAAAGAGCTATATAAAAATCAATTGTAATAGGGCTATATAAAAACCTGCCCCTAGATTTAAAAAAAAAAATCATTATCTAGTTCTGGGTAGAAGACACCTCATTTAAATAGACGTTTATGTAATAAAAAAAAATGACAAATCCTAGATTTTTTTTTTTTTAATTTTAAGTTGCATATGTGCAAGTTCTGTGTGCTTCCTGCTGCCACTTCTTAAGAGAACATTAACAAACTTGGCCCAATCCATGTGGCGCCATACACAGGCTATCAAATCCAGGCTCTGTCTCTGAGTCTGTGAACAAGTCAGTTCCCTCACTGATAAATGTGTATGGAAGTCCTCTCTCTGGTTTAAGCTAAGGGTTACATTACATAATGCAAGTGAAGGGTTCATTCAGCACAGTGCCTGGCTCATAACTAGGAGCTATTATTATTTACAGGAAAGAATGATGAGAATGGTGGCAGCCTTGAGATAAGGAGCTGAAGAAACTTGAAATATTCTGTCTATACAAGAGAAGTCTAAGGAGGGATATGACAGCTGTTATCAACTATTTGAATGACTGTTAGGTAGAAAAGAGATTCTCATTAATCACCCTAACTCTAGGACACAGAACAAGGACCAATGGCTAGAAGTTGTGGCATCTATATGGGCTCCATAACAGGGATAATTTTCCATTTGAGAGTGTCCTACTCGTTAGAATAAACAGGAGGTAGTGAGCTCTCTGTCATCGGAGGGAGGAAGAAGAGGAAGAGGTGCCGTTGGAGTAATAATGGAGAATAAAATTAGCTCCTAGGGAATTCTGGTTACTGTTCTAAGGAATCTGTGTATTTAAGCCTTATAACATCCAGGTGAAGCAGACACAGTTACCATCATTCCTGTTTTACAGTTGAGGAAACTGAGGCACAGAGATTCTGTGAATTTTCAAGAACACAAAATTTAGAAATGGCAGAGGTGGGATAAGAGCCCAGAATGTCTGGCTCTTGGATCCATTCTCTAAACCACTATAGGAAGTACCTATCAAATACATGGGAAAGGCTGAGTAACCGCACATCATGAAGGTTAAAGGGAATTCCTGCACTGAAGTTGAGATTTGACTGGATGATCTCTATAGACCTTCCCATTAAGTGTCTAATTTTATAAGTCCAAAAAGCAAGAAGACACACACACACACACAGACACAGACACACACACACACACACAATGGTGAAAGATGATACAAAATGTAGACTCAAATTGTCATGGGTTTTTCTCGACATAAAAAGCTCAAGGTGTTCACCAGGAACTGATCTTCTACTTTATGCTCAGTAGTGAAAGAACAGACAACTCATTGCCTTGCTCCAGGCAAAATAGAAGGATTTACATTTAAATAAGGGATAGGTATAGAACTAACAGCCCCAAGAAGAGACTATTGAACCTCCACAGGAGAGAAAAGAGATACTAATTTATTGAATAAGTATTAATTAAGCACCTACTGTGTGCTAAGATTTTTTTTTTTTTTTAATCTGTGTAAAAGAAAATAAAAACTCAACCATCCTTGCAGTCCTACACATTTAGATTCTGGTACCCTTCAGGCTTTTTCTGAACTTCAGTATGCAGTGATTTTTTTTCAGGTCTTTAAGAAAATAATAAATTATATCCAGTTTTGCAAAGGAGGCACACGTGATTTTCTTCACAGATGTCATATGAACTGGGTAATTTCACGTTTAGTGTGGGTGCTGAAAGTATGCATTCACTTCCTCTCAGGCCAGCTTACTACCCAGTAAAGACAGAGGTAGGTGTTCTTGTATTAAACTATTTTAATATACTGCAGTGGGAAGAGCTCTGGTCTAGACATTTGGAGTTTTGCTGCTGCTGTAATTTATGGCCAACATTTGTCCTTGGATCTCAGTTTTCACATCTATAAGTGAGGAGGTTTGACTAAACTCTCTCTGTTTCCTTGAGGCTCTAATGTCTCATATTTGTTTTATTTTATAATTATGCTTATTTCATCATGTAGATGCCAGATGGCAAAATGCCCTGGCAGTGGATGCAGGACCCAAATTGATTCTGGGAAAATGGGGCACCAGTGATTCCTACGCTAGAAGGAGCTGAAGTAAACAAAAGCCTCTGGGTTCTAGTTCTATTTCTGTTGGCTATAAAATGTAGGCATGGCTCAATATTAGGAGACATCTCCTAGCTTTTAATATTAGGTTTTAAAGTTGCCTAACAAACCCATTGAGGCTGTTTTGTGCTTAGAGTGCTTTAACGTTATGAGGGAGAGGCAGGTGCAGTATAGCATATAAAGCTTAATTGTCTCCCCACACCTTTAATTTCTCTCAATCTTTTAAAACATTAAGGAGAAAAAAATGTTATCTCTTGGTCTTTTCTATGAATATAGTTTACGGTCTGTGTATATTTAGATGGCTTATATGAGTGGGAAAATCGTCATTGTATTCAGTAAAATTTCTAGAGCAGACCTGCCCTGGTATTGTTTCCTGGGTCCTACTTGCTTTTTCGTTAGATTTTGCCATGTAGACCTCACATCCCTCTCCATGTTAGTCTTACTGTGATTATTTCCAAGTTACAAATACAGTAAGGCCACAGGGTTCATGGTGTTTTCACAAAGCCATCCCATCTGCTGCTCTTGAGTTCGTGAGTAAATGGCATTTTGATGCTCACTCCCTTGACTTGTTTTCGTTTCATCCGCGTTCTTCAAGAATCTTCCTTTACCAGTTATAACACTAGAACTAATTTAAAGGGGATGGAGGGAGATTTCCCACTCATATCAGTGCTATAGACCAAATAAGGAAATGGTCAATGGTAGGAACAGATTAATGAAGTCTCAGAATCGATTTTGGTTCTAAAGATCAAACTTGAAAAAAATGAAAAAGTTATCCAGATCTGAGTAAGAAAGCCAGAGGGATGACTTTATAGATTGACTATTAAGTTTGTTATGGACTCAATGTTTGCATCCTCCCAAAACTCATGTGTCGAAAACTAACCCCCAAGGTAATGGTATTCGGAGGTGGGACCTTTGAGAGGTAATTAGGTCATGAGGATGGAGCCCTCATGGATGGGATTAAAGTGTGTAAGGAATTTGCCTTCTGCCATAGAAATATAAATTGTCTTTCATTTTCCCTTTTTTTGACATCTGGCTCTTCTCTGATTATATACCTCTTTTTCACTTTGTCTTCTGATCTCTATCCTTATCCCAATCTATTGGGAATAGCTGCGAGAATTGCTTTGCTAACGTAATGATACCGGGGACTAATTAACAGTTTCATAATGAGATTGTATCCTCAAAAAGGAAAATTTCAAATGACTAGAAGACTAGCGATGTCTGGGGCCAGCCTTAGAGCGGTTAAGTTAACTGGTTGTGAATCTTAAATGGGCTTTTGATCTTGGTGTGGGTTGCGTTCGAAGACTCCATTCACTTTTCCTTCCTGGGTGCTTCTCTAGTGACTAGCAGAGCGTCTCTTGCTTTCATTGCCTCGCAGTCATGCCGACTGAGCACAACCACTTTCCTGGTAGATCTGTCGCACAATGAATTGCATTCATGGAAGGTGGCTAGTGTGCGGTAAACATGGTTTAGACACACCGATACTAGAGAGAGATAGAACATTCATTCAGAGGAGACACCAACAAATTGCCTTTCTGCTGGCTCTGAAATATTTTCTTTCAGCACACTTAAAGATGAAGCTGGAATGAAGTGAATGAAAACTTGATCCAAACAAACTTTTCCTTGCATGGCTTCTGATGAAAATGGTGTTGGTAGCAACTTGCAATTTGCTCACTGAGACTGAGTCACGACTGGGCTCCTCTTGAAGCTGGTATAAGATCTCCACACAGGGCGCCTGGGTGGCTCAGTGGGTTAAAACCTCTGTCTTCATCTCAGGTCATGATCCCAGGGTTCTGGGATCGAGTTCCACATCGGGCTCTGCTCAGTAGGGAGCCTGCTTCCCTCCCTCTTTCTGCCTGCCTCTCTGCCTACTTGTGATCTGTCTGTCAAATAAATAAATAAAATTAAAAAAAAAAAAAGATCTCCACACACAAAAGCTGAACGCATTGAAATCAAAGCGATTGTATAAGAAACTCAATTGGAATTACCTGGGTGTTAATATACATATGTATTTCTTTTCAGACAATGGGATCATATTTCTTTAAAGATTTTATTTATTTATATGGCAGACAGAGATCACAAGCAGGCACAGAGAGAGGAGGAAGTAGGCTTCCTGCTGAGCAGAGAGCCCGAGGCCAGGCCGATATCAGGACCCTGGGATTGTGACCTGGGCCAAAGGCAGAGGCTTTAACCCACTGTGCCACCCAGGCGCCCCTAGGATCATACTTAAAACATGCACTTACTTAAAACACACGTGCACATGCACATACATGCAGAGACTGTCATATAGGTTTATGGAAGTGCACTAATTAAGGCAAATTAACTTATACTCAAAATCACTACTCATTAAAATCAACATGGTTTCCTCAAAGACATGGCTAAAAGGTTATACATAGGTGAATACAGCTTGAGGACTCTTCCTAATCTGTATTGTAATAGGCTATAAGAATTAGAGAAAGAAGAAAAGGAAGTAGAAGAATTTGTGAAGGCAGTAACAGGTAACATTTACTAAATCGGCATCTACTAGGTGTTAGACATGCTTAATGCTTCCCATATAGTAACTAGTTTAAGACTCATATTAACTGTCTGACTTATATTCTATTATTTTATCCCTCAGAAAAATTTATATAACTTGGATAAGGCCCAACACCATTAAAAGCAAAATTGGAAATCGAACCCAGGTTTCTCTAATTTCTGAGCCAAGATCTTAATTGCTACATTGTTACCACATTCACAGAAGCTTTTATTTGAGGTAACACCACTCTATTCAGGGCTTACATTATTCCAGCAGTGTCTTTCTCTGCAAATGGGCAAAATACAAGCCCCTCCACCCCCAGTGTTTTGGATTACTCAGATGATAGTTTGTTTTTGGAAAGAGAGAAGTATAGGCAATTGACAGAAGCAGAGTGCCTGGCTTTAGATGATTTTTCTTTTTCCATTTTTTCCTTGATGAGCATAATCATGTGAATAATTAAGCTTCAAGAGCTGAATGACTGATTGGCAGCAAGTGACTATCTGTTGTTTATTTATAAGGATATAGCTTTCATGGGAAAATACAAGATGTTTTTTGAAACATCAGAAGTCTTGCATGAGATTTTATAAATCATGGAGATGGCACCCCTTGGAGGTTAAGCTCTCAGGCATTTAAGTTACACTGACTTGAGTTCAAGTCTAAGTTGCTGGCCCTTTGAGACTTCATTTCACCCCTCGGTGATGGATTTCTGGAAAGTAGATCCATTAATTCTTAGAACAGTTGGAAACATTCAAACAGCTTAAGTTATACAGAGTGCTAGCTCAGTGCCTGGCATGTGATAAACATTCAGTAAATCTACTGTGTGCTCTTTTATTTTATAAAAGTGACAAAATTTTATTTAGGAGAGGCCGGTTGGATTCCTGGAAAAGCTGTAGTGCCTGGGTCAGAGGCTTGCAAAGACTGCTCTGGACATGCTATAGTGATAAATTCACCACCGTTGATTTTTCCATCAGTTCTAGATTCATTATAAGAATGAATCAGCTGTTCTTTCTAAAGAGCTTTAATGCTTTGACATAGCCTCCTTTAATTGCCTTAATAATCCTATGAACTAGAGATCATCTTGTCCATTTTTACAAATGAGGGAACCAGAGATGAGAAAAGTAGTGAGCCAGGTAGTGAGCCGATGAGCTATGACACAAATTCAGGTCTTCTTCAGTAACACTCCAGTTTAATTTTAAAACAGGAAGATGTTGAGACCATGTGGATCACGCCTCAGTCCATTTTACAGATCAGAATATCGAGGGTCTAAGAGAGTCCCATGGTAAGTTAGAGGCAAAACTGACACTAGACCCCAGGGCTCTGTTCCAAGCCTAGATCTCTTTCATCCTCCCCAGGCTAGTTGTGTCTTTGTAATAATGTGTATGCGGAGGAATGGAAAGGTGAGGCAGGAAAGAGGGAATATGGGAGTGGGGAAGGAGAGAAGGAGAGAGAGAGAAAAGGGTAGAATCATAGAGGAAGATAAGATCAAGAGCAGGCATCAGGGGGTGGTCTACATCAAATACCAGGGCTTTCCACTCTTAGAGCTAATCTCTACCTGGCAGGAGAGGCAGAAATAACTGGAAGGAGACTGAATCTGTCATGTATTTGCCCTTGCTCTCTTTCCTTCCACCTCAGTGATCACAGTAGACGTAGTGGTGAAGACATCCCCCTGTGACTCCCCCACAGCCATATGGCACCGCCATCACTATCTCCAGCAGCCCTCTCGCTCAAGATTTGGCTTCCCTTGCACCGGCCTGCATCACCGGATGTCAGAACTTGGCTGATTTGGTTTCTCAGGAGACTGCAGTGGAATTCACTCCCATAGAGGCATTTTCTTGACATTTTGACATTTGCTCAGAGGAAGGCAAAAGGCTGGCCAAGGGCCCAATCATCAAACCCATCAGAATCAAACTATATTTTCTGAGCAGCTGTCGATAGAGTGTGCATGAGATTATTATTGTTTGCCAACGCTCTATTGATCTTGGCTTTGTGAAGCTCAAAGTCTGTTTACAGCCACCTGTAAAAATGAACGGCCACTTCTTTTACTGAAGGTTAACATGGTGTGTTTATTTAATTGAATGGAAAAGGCTTCGTGTTTTTCAAATGTCATTGTTAGTAAATTTTCAGGGCAATCTGAGTGACTAGCGTGTACGGATTGAGGACAGGAAGGTGGCTGGTTGGGCGGGCGGTCAGCTGGTTTGGGGAGTTGCTAGAGGCATTGGATGTAAGACAGAAAGATACTGGAATAACTTCCCTATCCTGAGAAGTGCTATAAAAAAATTCTTACTCAATATTAGTGTTGTTTTTTACAGTCGTCAGCTGATAAGAAGAACTCTCCCCTGGGTGTTTCATTCTTTTGCCAACCTCTACTTTTGTTCCTTCTTTTGGATTTCCCCAAAATGTTTAAAGGTGACACTATTTTAGGTATTGTGCATTTTGGAGTTGGAAGTTTTCTATCATCTGATCTTATTTTTTCCCCCCTTTCATACAAGATTTGACAGAAATGGCTAGAATTAGGAGTCGTGTCAGTAGAAGTTGATCTTGGCAATCCCAGTGACCTGGTTTTGGAGAGACGTGTTTCCGCGGGCTGGAGGGAGCCGCAGGCAGCTCCTACCAAAGCAAGGAGAAGAGCCGTAAACAGTCTCAGCCACCGTGAGGGTTTATCAGGGTCTCTAGGATGGTAGATGAAAAGCAGAAGCCAGCCAGCCAGTGGACTGTTTCAAATGGAAATACCAGAATAACTCACTGGGAGGTTTTTGTTTGTTTGTTTGTTTGTTTGTTTTTTTAAACTTTCCTCAGGAAGGTTTGCCCTTTTATGAAGTCTACTTTAGCAATTTCCATTTTAAATTTTACTTTACCCATTCTGTCTCAGTCTCCTCAGCAGGAAAACGAACACACAAAACCTGTTATGATTATATCCATGTGCATCACTGGGGATTTAAAACAACAACAACGATGGAGAAAAAGCAACATCTGAAGTCTCAGTGTAGCCAGTTTCTATACAAAGAATTGCTAAACTCCTCTGAGGGCCAACCACTGCCTTAAGTGCCAGGGCTAGAAAGAAAAATGAGAGAAGGCTCTGTACTGAAAGAGATGTTGACTCTGCGTGCGCGCGTGTGTGTGTGTGTTGGTGGGCTGGAGGTCTATGAAAATACTTAACAACTTGAGAAGTATTATTGAAACTGGGGAGCGAGGTTCTTATCTTGTGGAGTCTAAGAATGACGTGTGCACAAAGGAGAGAGTAAGTAGAGCAACAGAGTTTTATAAAGCAAGGATTCAGAAAGGGCTCTCTGGTGTGAGAAGGGTCCTGACAGGGTTGCCGCTTGTCTTTCCTTGAAAACTTGACCAGGAAGCTTGTGGCCTTGGGATTCTTGAGCTGTCTGGGTCTGAGCACAAGGACAATTGGTAACACCCATAATGGCTTGCTTCTCTGGGGTCTGGTCATTTTCTGTGATTACAACGTAGCCACCAAAGAAAAGTACTCCCGAATATCCAGGGCCAGGTGGTGGGGTTTATTTTCCTACCTCTTGTTTACTCTTAGTGCTTCTGCCTGCCAGGAATAATTTCAGAGCCCAGCCAGGGGTCCCCTGTCTCACTCTGCATAGACCTTAACCCTTTCCTTATTCATTATGAAAGATGTGTTCTAAGACTGGGAGTGCCCTGAGTCTGACTGGGGGTCATTGCTTTGATCTGGTAGTGGGATATCTCCTTGCCTCCCCAGTCTCCTTTACCTCTATATTTAGTCCTAATTACAGTCTGATTTCAAATAATCAGCCCATTTTTTTGTATTTTTGATTCTGCTCCTTCAGGAGCCCAGTAGAAGACGTACAGTTGTCAAGTGCTTTGAGGAACAAGACTTCTAAAATCTCTATGGGTATCTCAGGTGTTTCTTTAGTTTAAATATACACACAAAATCAACATGGGCATAAGGGTTAGAAATGTGCCCTTTTCTCTAGGTGGTGCAAAATATTGGAAAGGATAAGTAAGCTAGACAGGATTAGAATCGCAAGATGTGTTTCCTTACCTTACAAAATGTGATTTCAATACCCAGAAATCTTCTTAGTTCTGAGTTTGAAACAGATCTATAAAATCCTGTGTTAAAAGAAACACAGTTGGGGGCGGGGGCTGGGTGGCTCAGTGGGTTAAGCCTCTACCTTCAGCTCAGGTCATGATCTCAGGGTCCTCGTATCCAGCCCTGCTTCTGGCTCCCTGCTCAGTGAAGAGTCTGGTTCTCCCTCTCTCTCTGCTCTTCTACCTGCTTGTGCTAGATCTCATTTTCTCTCCTCTCTCTCTCAAATAAATAGATAAATAAATAAATAAAATTTTTAAAAGAAACACAGTGGGGATTCACAGGGATGGGGGAGTGGGAGTGGGCAGATGTGTTCTTGAAGAGAGTGCTCTGAATGTGGAACATTCTCTTTTGTCAATTAATTTCACTTTTTATAGATGGTTAGACTATTAATCAAGGTCTTAGGAGAAAAGTGGGTTTGAGTGATCTCTAGGAAGACGTTCCTGATCATAAATTAAATTAGACTGTGCATTGCAGAGCCCCTACCAGCTGTAATCCCTCTGGGGAGCATCTCTAATACCTGGTGCAGCCTGCTTAGAGGTGACACGAAATCGCAGAATTTGATCTTTTTTTTTTCCTTCAAAGTTAGGCAAAGAGAAATGAGCTGTGTTGGTATATCGAAGATGCCAGATGCTGTTTTTTAAGAATTTGATTTGGGGGAGGTACAGATCCAGGGAAATGGGTTTGATCCCTCTGAAGATGAGGGTACCTCCTTTTCCTATTTAACAAGAGGGCTCCTTTGTCTGTATTGTAATATCAGAGAGAGCGGAGTATGAAGTCGTGATTTTGAGTGCTGCTTCTAGAGTGAGGTTTTTGTGGGTTTGAATCCTTTGCTTGATGATTTTTGGCCAAATTAGGTAACCCGTTTAAGGATTAATTTCCTCATCTATAAAATGTGAGTAACAGGGGCGCCTGGGTGGCTCAGTGGGTTAAAGCGTCTGCTTTCAGTTCAGGTCGTGATCCCAGGGTCCTGGTATTGAGCCCCACATCAGGCACTCTGCTCCGTGGGGAATCTGCTTCCTCCTCTCTCTGCCAGCCTCTCTGCCTACTTGTGATCTCTGTCTGTCAAATAAATAAATAAAATCTTTTAAAAAATAAATAAATAAATAAATAAATAAAATAAAATGTGAGTAATAAGAGTAATAAGAGTTCCTTATAAGAACCAGCATATAATGCAATTTCATAAATATTAACTACTATTACTAAACTGAATATTTTAATAGTTATTACCCCAGAAATTCCTAGGCATGGGGTTGTCGTTATGATGGGCAAGACATAAGGGTCACAAATTGACACCCTAAGCTATTTGCTGGTGCATGACCACTTCACTAGGGCTTCCAGTCATTGATTGAAAGATTGATGAGTGCAGACCCATCATCCCCTCTTAAAGAAATAACCACGAAACTTACCCTATTTATAATGTAAGAACTGAGTGTAAGGACAATTGCTTCTTCATCCAAATGTTCAGTGTCACATAAGAAAAATATCTTGTGCCCAATATCCTTGGAGAGATGAAGATATATTTAAAAACCTTTATATTACAATTAAGGCTCTCATGCATTTAGCTTGTCTATGGGTTCTTCATTTCTATATCACTATTATCTTGTCAAAAATAAGAGTAATTATTTCAGTATTACAATTTTCCCACTCAGAATGTAGACCTTTTCGTTGTTGCTACTGTTGTTGTATAAGTTGCATTATTTAACTGGATTTAAAAGATCCATCAATATGTGCCAAAAATGTATTTTCAAAATTCTTCACCTAATACCTACACAATAAGCCCTATGCTGGTTTTCTGTGAAATTCACCTTACCAGTATTCATAGTACAGAGAAAGAAAAATTCCACATTTCTGTATCTGTATTGACATTTAAGACTGCATATATAAAGCCTCCATACATGGGAAGACAGGCTGTAACTTGCTGGTGAGAATTTCATTGTTCAGGAGTCTGTGTTGAAGCTCCTGAGATGTGTTGGGTGGTAGAGGTGATGCTTTCTTTGTGTCAGGGTTGACTTCCCACTCCTTGATGAGAGATTCACTTGCCTGAAAAATTAGCAGGTTTATCTGCATAAACTCCAGTTGCACAGTGGATTATTGCTTCTCGGTTTCCCATGTGATGAGCCTAGACTCAAGGTGAAAGGTTGGTCTGCAGCTGTGGCAAACAAGGAAGAAGTTAATGAAGCATAAAGATCAAACATCTTCTTGGATTTCCTTCTCTTTCTTCATCTGTTCTGTTGCTTTAGAATATACTATATCCCCATTGCCTGTATGTTCTTAGTGTAGAAAACTCATTAGCAGTATTTGGTTCTGTTAGTTGGATAGGGAATTCTCCATTCATTGTGAAGGGGAAGCTCTTTAGATACCACCTAACTGTCTCCATTGAGAAGAATCTATGGTGTTTGAAATGTATTGTGGGTCTTTTAAATTATTGTGCTAGGAAAGGTTATATAAAGACATCATTTTTATTATTAATTAGCTTACCTCTCCCCTGCTAGTCTTTTATTCATGATAATTTACACATAAGCAATACTTGATCTTTCCAGGAATCCATAGGATTCTACTGCTATTAATTTTGAAAATAGTGTTAATCTACCTTCATGAATTATCTTCTCCAAATTGCTCCCTAACTCCTTCCCCAGAAGTGCCGTCTAGTTTAGGAGTCTGATTTCACTGTGGGATTTAGAGTTATTACAGATCCTCTGGCTATCACCTGCTTTCTTAGCAACAGGGCTGAATAAATAGCAGAAAAGATGACTTTACTCTTTATTCACAACCTATAAGCTAAGAAAGAGTGCATTTAAAAAAAAACCTATTTTGCAAATGATGGAACTAAGGTGGTTGATGATAAATATGTACCCAAAAGTAGTAAATCTGTAGAAAAAATGCCTGCCCTTATTTGCAAATTTTTGAAGCCTTTATTTTATTTATTTATTTATTTATTGGTCTAAGAATCATTTAAGTAAAAAGCTATTCTTTTGAAGAGACTTGACTTAGATGATATTCCATAGTTCTTATGATTCTATAATTGAAGTTAAAATAAAAATGTTAGAGCATAGTACAGAAAGGATGTTATTGGCTCCATGTTGACCCACCATGAAGCCTTTTAAAAGACTATCTCTATATTAATATAATCATTTGCATTTAACTGATGTCACATAGAAATTAATCACAATTTTCACATGGAGAATTGATAACTAACAATGGATAATAGATTGAGTCTAAATTGATTATTGACAACCTTGATAAAAAGATACAAACCATCCAAATAAGCTTTAAAATAAATAAATGTAAAATCCTATATTTGAGTAAATAAATCAACTTTGCCAGTTCTGCATGTAAAAAGTCTGGCTTGACAGACTTAATAGAAAATAAGATCTGAAAGTTTTAATTGGTCATAAGCTTATACTAAAGAAAGGAAAAGGCAATGCAGCCTTAGATTCTATTAATAGACTTCTCTGTTACTAAATTATTTTGACTCTTCATCTGAAATATCTTTCTTATCCCTCCACTTAGTTATTGTACTAACACCGTGTCAACTTTTACCTGGCAGTGGCTTCTTAGTCATATCCTTTCTTCTTTTCTCCCCACTCTGATCTGTCTTTGCATGAAGCCAATTTTATCACTGGTAAAAGATCTGATGATATCATTCCCAAGTTAATAAGCCACCAGTGGTTCACAGTAATTACAAGTTTAATTATTCTCTTAAGAATGAGATTCTTGGGGCACCTGGGTGGCTCAGTGGGTTAAAGCCTCTGCCTTCGGCTCAGATCATGATCCCAGGGTCCTGGGATTGAGCCCTCCCATTGGGCTCTCTGCTCAGCGGGGAGGCAACTTCCTCATTTCTCTCTCTCTCTCTCTGCCTGCCTCTCTGACTACTTGTGATCTCTGTCTGTCAAATAAATAAATAAAATCTTTAAAAAAAAAAAGGATGAGATTCTTTAGTATACTATTTCATGGAGCACTGGGTGTGGTGCATAAGCAATGAATCTTGGAACACGGAAAAAATAAAAAAAAAATTAAAAAATATTTCTTTAAAAAATTTATTCAAGAGAGAAAGAGAGAGCATAAGTTGGGGGGAGGAGCAGAGGGAGAGAATCCTCAAGCCGTCTCCCCACTGAGTGCAGAGTCTGACCCGGGACTTGATCCAGGACCCTGAGATCATGACCTTGAGTCAAATCAAGAGTTGGATGCTTAGCCGACTGAACCACCCAGGTAATCCTAGTATAATTTTTAATCTCTATCAATTTTCCTTATTTTTGCAGATAGCACCTGCATTTCTAAAGATGTCCTTAATTCATCTTAAACATTATGGACCATGGGACCCTGAAGTTGCATTGTATTTTTATATTTCCAGAGATTTGTGCAGTATTTTATTTTCTTTCTTCTTCTCCCTCCCCCTCTTGCTTCTTTTCCTTCTCATATTTCCCATTTGCCTTTGACCAGCCACCAGCACTCATCCGTGAAGTTCAAGTATCTTCTCTCCTGGGAAGACCTCCTTAAGAGGCCTCTATCCCAGCTCCAGGAGAAACCAATCTCTCAGTTTGTGCTGTTCCCATACTCCCATACCTTTATGACAGAATATAAGGTGCTGTATTCTCTTCTCAATTGACCAGAAGCACATCTATGTTTGTTCCCATTTTCTGTTATTATTTAGATTTTGTAAATTGTGGAAGAGTACTAACCCTGAGAAGATCTTCAATCTCAAAGGAGAATAGTATAGAGGATTATTTCTTCTCTCCCATCCCACTTTCCAACAAATTTAAGTTTGTATTAGTATCTTTATATTATGAAGTGTGTTCAAAGATTTGCTTTTCTATTCTCAGAAGCAGTTCTCCTGGTAAGATTGAAAGTTCTATACTACGAGCCTTTGACCCAAGAATACAAATTTAAAGATCATGAGGTCTTACTGTCATAGTTCTGAATGTCAGTCTGCTTTGTCCTGTGGGTTTCTGAGTCCTCTGCATTTGGCACATCTTACTGAGATGCAAAGACACACAGTCCTGGTGACTAGGTTTTCAAACTACAGTATATAGAAAAAAAAAGTGTGTGGACAGAAGTTGACAAGACTGTCAAAATACCTGTTCCCTAGATGCCTGAATAATTCTCCTTTAGCCATTCACTTTCATCTTAATGTGTAGTCATATATTTCTTGTTACATTTTGGTTTTCTCCTGACACGGAATAATGCAGTGTCCACAGTGTAGTGCTATGTTCCCAATTTATAGTGCAATAAATGAAAAGGGTCGGATCAATCGTCCTTCATAATTCAAAGCAAAGAAAGTCAAAGGGAAGAAATGTTGATATTTTTTGGGATACCAGGTGTTCTGTAACTGAAGCATTTTGAAGAATTTCTAGTTTACCTTCTAAGGAAATTTCAGCTTTTTGTTCTTTCTGTAATGGAAATGACCATTACAGAGTTGGGAAATCCTAAAAGGAAAGAGGAAGACTGTTGGGGCAGCCTGGTTATTGGGAAATTGGGCTGAAACCAGAAGGTTAGCTATCTTCTCATCTCATGGCTCTTGAAGGTAGGAACATAAGTCGCTCTTTAGAGAATTTACTGTGAAAGATTGTGATCCTTTCATCCCTCTATCTACTATCATTCTCCATCAAAGTGCATGGATAGGTCTTCATAATGACTCCAAGATGACACTAGTTTAAAAAGCAAATACTGGGTGGCTCAGTGGGTTAAGCCGCTGCCTTCGGCTCAGGTCATGATCTCAGGGTCCTGGGATCGAGTCCCGCATCGGGCTCTCTGCTCGGCGGAGAGCCTGTTTCCTCCTCTCTCCCTCTCTGCCTGCCTCTCTGCCTACTTGTGATCTCTCTCTGTCAAATAAATAAATAAAATCTTTAAAAAAAAAAAAAGCAAATACAGACATAAATAGCAATGGGACACAAAATTTCTATTAGTTGTCCTCCAGATTTAAAAAACAAAAACAACTAATTTCTGGGAAATGCCCATTTTCTAATTTTATAGTATCTAATATATGTCGAATTATGGCACCATGTGTTGAGGGAGAGATATGAATAACCAGTGTGATGACCTTTTTCATATATGGAAACATTTCATACAAATGATTCTGGTCCTTTTTTTTTTTTTTTAAATTTGTTTATTTATTTTATTCTTTTTTTTTCCAATTTATTTATTTTCAGAAAAACATTATTCATTATTTTTTCACCACACCATGTGCGGTGTGCTCCATGCAAGCTGTGCCCTCTATAATACCCACCACCTGGTACCCCAACCTCCCACCCCCCCGCCACTTCAAACCCCTCAGATTGTTTTTCAGAGTCCATAGTCTCTCATGGTTCACCTCCCCTTCCAATTTACCCAAATTCCCTACTCCTCTCTAACGCCCCTTGTCCTCCATGCTATTGGTTATGCTCCACAAATAAGTGAAACCACATGATAATTGACTCTCTCTGCTTGACGTATTTCACTCAGCATAATCTCTTCCAGTCCCGTCCATGTTGCTACAAAAGTTGGGTATTCATCCTTTCTGATGGAGGCATAATACTCAATTTTTATGCTTACTATTTTTTATTCATTATGTCTGGTCTGCCATCAATCTAGCTAAAACTTTATTCAATGCAGCATAGCCCCTGCTTATCTGGAAGCCTTCAAAGTAAATGGAAGTATAATTATCACATTTGAGATGATTTCTTGGTAGAAAAAGCAAAGAACCTAGAATCCAGTTTTTTCAGAATGCAGAGGTTGAGGTCACCAGGAGCACTTAGAGAGCTTGTGAGAATTTCAGATGTCTTGTCTTTTCCCCAGACTTACTGAAGTAGGGTCACTGAGGAATGGCACCCAGAAATATGCATTTTATACCTTGCCTAATCGATCTGTATGCATATTGGAGGTTGCACTGTTGGCTTGCCTGTAACATGTAGTGCTGATCAAATGTGATCAGACTGGTAGACAGCAATACCTAGAAGCAATAACCTTTTCTGAAACAAAACAAGTGGCATATGAAATACTGTGAAATCTCTGGCACTGGCTATCTAGTATCCACATGTGCCCCGCTTAGCTCTAGATTAGAAAATAAAGAATGGGATTCAGCCCAGTGGCAGCCATGAGCACAGGTGCACAATTTGGAAAAATGAGATCAGTTCTCTAAAAAAATCAAGGTAAAGTCAAAGAAGTTTAATAAAAATGTAAATCCCCTTACAACTGGCCCCCTGTTTTCCATCTCTTAATGAGCACCTGTCATCTGGTGAATAATGGCCAGGCCTCTGAGAGTGAGTCAGGCAAGCAAAAAGGCCCGTGGCCGGAGACCCTGTTAGGCATTTTAAAATGAACAATCCATCTAACAAATAAAAACTCGCGTCAGTGATGCAGGTATAATAGCATAATCTCTTCATGAGAAACAATATGCAAATGAATCATAAAGCAAGAAGAGACAGAACTTGCCACTGTTGCCTTGGGCAGTGTTTCCTAGACACAGTCTCTTGAGATGGAGATTACGTGCAGGCGGCTTCTTGGGGAGGGGGCTGGGAAGCAGATCCTCAGTGGAAGTGAGGGAAGCAGGCTTGAGTAGAGGAAAAATTGGGACTGATGCAGGTGTAACTAAAGCCTCAGTCGGTCTCAGGGCTAACACGAGGGTTGGGTTGGTCTTTCTGAGATGTCCCAAACTGAGCAAAAACACCCCACTCACCTCACCATCCAGTCACTGCTCAAGGCAATCCCTTTGCCTGGGGACACTCCCAGAGAGGGACAGAGCTGTGAGCAGTCAGCAGCTGGCTTTCCCAACAGCTGGGGGAATGAGTACTCCAGTCTTGAAGGAAGACTCCAGAAGTAAATCCACTGCAACGCTGTCTGGTTCAAGGCCAAAAATTACGGAGCTGAGAGCTACAACAGGCTTCTGATCTTCCACAGTCTGCTGAATGCCCCTGACAGTCCACTGAAGTGATAATGTTAAGGAAGGAAATGATTAGAAGTAATTTGCTGAGGGACCAGGTTTGCATTTGGAGCTGTCAGCAAGTAATGAAGCAAGAATGTCAATCGACAGGTGAATCAAAGTTGGGGCAGAAGGAAGGGAGTAGGAAATTTGCTCCAAAAAGAGCAATTGCTTTAATTGAAGCTCGAGATGAGATAAGTAGAGAAAGTTTGCAGCAGTCAGAGATTGCTAAAAAGGAAAAAAAAAAAACTTTGTGCCTGGTCATTGGGACATGAGAGGTTTTGTGGGACAGAATCTCACTTGAAAAATCAAGTCAGGATCAAAGCCACTTTCCAATACACCCTTTAAAGAAAGGATTCCCTGTTTTTATATTAGCCCTAGCAATGAATGCTGCTCCCCCCACTTAATTATTGATTATCATATGTGTAATCTACTAAGAGGTAAATCTATTTAATTGTCTTATTAAAAAGGAAAAGGTGTTATCCTTGCTAGAAGCGATAGGTCATGGATTTTTCTGCCCAGTGCAGCATACTCTGCTCAGAATGAGTTCTGCCCACTGCCTCTGGGTGTCAAAGTAACCTATGACCTCACAGAAGTGCTGCTTGTCTGCTGGGATGGGAGTGGGAGACAGTGCTCCAAAAGGTGTCCATAACCAGGTCAAATAATTGAGATTATAGGCACATAGGGAGTGAAAGGTTTTTCATAATACGAGGTCATTTCTGTGACTGTGTTCAAAACTGATAAAAAGTAACTTCTATCTTTGGTGTCTTCTGTCTTTTTTTCTTTGACAGATCTTGCGTGTGTGTGCGTGTGTGTGTGTGTGTGTGTGTGTGTAAAACACTCTTTTTTCCCTTTCTGGTCTTTGAATGAATCCCAGTCTCACTCCAGCAGTCCACAGTGACATGCTGAAAGGTGTCACAGAACTATAGCATTACTGTGTAGAGCTCCAAGGATATATTTTCTAATTATAATCACTCCTGAGCTGTTTATAAATATGTCAAGCTGTCTACCTAGCTGCACGCCACTGGCTCATTTCTGTTTCAGGAGTGATTGTCTCTCCTCTTTCTCCTCTCCTTCCCCCCATCTTGAAAAGCTCCATATCCTGAGTGGCCAGTATCTTCTAATACAGTGAGTATGTAAAAGTGATGTTGATCTCCTTGGAAAAGACACACATACTTTTTGTTTTGTTGGATAAAGCAGTATCTTTAAAGATTTTATTTACTTATTTGACAGACTGAGATCACAAGTAGGCAGAGAGGCAGGCAGAGAGAGAGGGGGAAGCAGGCTCCCCGCTGAGCAGGGAGCCTGATGCAGGGGTCATCCCAGGACCCTGAGCCGAAGGCAGAGGCTTTAACCCACTGAGCCCCCCAGCACCCCTGGACAAAGCAGAATCTTAGAGAAAAAGAAAATTGAAAGACAGTTTGGTTGGAAAGTACTCTTTTTCACAATAGTCAGGATGGCAGTTACCACTGTGATCATTGCTGCTAATCAATGATTAAATTTTCTTGACTCTACCCCCTAAATGCTTTAAAATTTATTCTCCACTTTCTGTGCAGAAACTGCCTTACCTGGTCTATGCTATTACCTCCCAGGTTATATTTCAATACCTTTTAATCATTTCTATGGCCTTTTCCTTGGACCCCTTTTGTCCATCCTACACACAGTTGCCAAATCAAACTTCCTGAATTGCCACCCTGATTTCATCTTGCCGTGTGTAAAATCTTTCAGTGTTTCTCCTCTCCATTAGAAAATAAGATTTTATTTTGTAAAATATCAAAAGCCCTGCAGAATCTGTCTCTAGCTCACCTATATTGGCCTTACGCTTACCTGTCCATCCCACTGTTCTTGCTTTTCTTTCTTCAAGAATTTTGAGTGGCTTATATGTTCTTCCTGTTCACCAAAGTGTTTTTCATCTCAGTGATTTTGTCCATGTGGTTCCCACTGTCTGGAATGATCTTCTAGATGAATTGTGACACTTCAAGATATGTCTTTGTCGCAACTTCAGAAACTGCATTTCATTCTGATGAATAGCATGATTAGCTCCCACAGTATTTCCCCAGGCTATTTTATAAGTATAGAGGATTCACTTGTTAATCTTAAAATGTGCTTTCTAAAACAAAGCTTCATCTGAAAACCCATTAAACCTCTAGTTTAAATACCTGGACATTCTCAGAAATTGAATTTGCATCGTCTTCTCAGATAACCAGTGTGGTCATGTCAGATTAATGCAACATCATGTTTTTATGATCCCAACAATCTCTAAGAGGAAAGGTACAGTTACTGAAAGAAGCATAGCAGGAGATTCACTTCGGAAAATAGAACTTGGCGTGGCTGCCAAATCACACAATCCTGAAGTGGGGAACCTGTAGACATCAGGATTGATTTGAACATGCGGGTTTTTGCCAGTAGCTAAGAGAAATGAGAAGCCCCCTGAACTGGAAGTTTGGAGTGTTACATCCTCACCTAGGTCTGCTGCATACAATCTGTGGGATCCTTGGGGAAGTCATTTGACCTCGTTCGATTGTGCTGTCCTCAGATGTAAAATAAAGTCTTAGAATTAAGTAGTCTCAATTTTTTCTAATGTTTTTGATTAAATATCTACCTATCTGTAACCGATAATGTTGCTACCCTGCCCCCATCCCTTTGGATCTCTTCTATCATTTTTGTAGATTCTCCAGCTTCCACATAACTTTCTCTTGGCAATAACCAGGATGGTCTTCCCTGTTAGGAATATTGTCCTCAGTCAAGTGCTATTTTGCCTCTGGTTGGAAAAACTCTCGGTTATAGACCAGATTTCTTCCAAGATCAGGCTACTGCTTCTTCTCTGGAAGGGAGGAAGGCTGTGCTCTTGTTTCCCTGCCTTGCCTCCCCCTACTCCCACCCAGCGCAAGGCCTTTCCTTACTGGTTCCCCTGGGAGTGCTTGCTTAGTAAATCCTTTGCACATGGATCGCTGTCCCAGGTCTCCTTATTCTTTGGACTTGACCTAAGGTATGGTCTATCTATCTGTCTATCTATCTCCCTTTTTTGAGTCCATTAATGAACATGTGATTGGAGTTTGTGTGAGGCTTTCTGGTGAGGGTTAGGAGAGGAAGAATGTGCTTTGCCTACTGAATTGTGTGTGATAAAGTGTTTGATAAAGATGGCTTCAGAAGTGGTTCCAGTTAAAGCAATAACTACTAAAAAGGCTCTCTTTATTAATGTATGGATTTTCTGTCACTGATGTTTGTCTCCCTATGAATAGTTTGGACTAGATTTTTTCAAGTAAGCATTTTAGAACATCTGTTACTGTTTCTAGGAGTTTCATCAACAACTAGATGGGTAGAGAAATAACAAGGGAGAGCTACGAGATTTCTGCCAATATCCTCTAGTTTTTACCTCAAAAGCTATTTTTTAAAAAAAAATTTTTCTAATTAAATCTCAATGGAATGTGAAACAAGAACTGGAATTTGAGCCAAGAATACCTGAAAGAGATTTCTGGAAAAGACTTTGCTGGTGCCATCTGTGTATGTGTAGAGAAGCAAAATGTATAAGATAATGAAGATGAGTGTAATTGAACCTCAAAGTGGAAGCCTAGTGCTTTACTTCACTAGTGCCTAGCTGTTCATGCAGAAGTGCAGTTTGTTGCAGTTTGATACCTGTTGTAGGCTCAGCCTTATGCACGCAGTTTCTCCCCTGATGTTTGGCAGGAGTCATGTATAATACGCTGAAACAAGGCATTGAAATAAATAGAACGGCATTTCCCACTCGCTTCCATGCTGTTATTTTCTCTGCAAGATGCATTCTGGCTCCTTTTGTGAATCCTCAGATTTGATTCTACAAGCTGCTGAGAAATGCAACACCTTTATGCCACCCACAAAAGAGAGTTTTTGTACAGTCTGTTGTATTTAGAAAGTACGTGGGTGTGCGTGTATATGTATGGGCAATGGAATAGTTCATTGGACATTGTACTTGCAATACAAACCATGCTTATCATCAATATGTCGCCACTCTATTCACATAATTACGTTATGGGTTTGAGGTAGAAATTAAATATCAACAGTTGAATGCAGAATTACTAAAATGAATATATATATATATATATATATATATATATATATATACTTCATGGCCCTGAGCATTAAAAATGGAAAACAGCATTATTCCCTTCCCGGGGGCCAGCTGAAGTACCATGCAGTTACAGATCTGATGAATTGCATCCCAGTGACATTGCTCCAGGACTAGAGATGAAACCTTTTTGTTTGTTTGTTTGCATTGAGCTAAGTATTACTTTCAGAAAACCAAAACCTATGTTCAGCTTTCTAGCTAATAGTCTCTAGAGACACTACCAGCCAGGTATCATTTGTATGTTTTATTTAAAGAAAAAAATTCTGTAAGACTGATTTCCTCATTCTGTCTACTCATGTGAAAATTTTAAATTATTTCCTTATTATGTCCACTCATGTGAAGTTTTTTATGTTCATTTTTATGTATTTTTCCAGTTTGCTTTACTTCTCTTAAAATGGGTTTAAATATTGTAAAACATTTAACATATATACAAATAAATAGAACACAGTAATCAATATACCATCAATAATAACAATCAGTAATCAATAGGTAACACCAAAAGTTAGCTTCCTAAGTCCATTCAGTTCTTTGTAAGCCCTCTTGCTGGTTCAGCGATGACATATGCTATTTTTATAAGGTGAGATAGTAGAGTAGTATAAATTGTACAAACCAAGGTTGAGTACCGGAATGTTCACCATTCCTCAGAGACATGGGCGTTTACTGCTTAAAACAAACCTTTCAAAAAATATTGTTTAGGTACTAGCCTAGAAAAGAAGTAAGGATCGTTGGGGGGGAAAAAAATGGATGGTTTTAGTTTTGTCCTTTTTGGAACTTAACAGTCTGAAGGGTGAAGTAAAATTAACACACAAGGAAGGCATTTGGTATAATAATTAAGAAACTGAGGATTAGATTTAGGCAGGGTTTTTTTTTGTTTGTTTGTTTTCTTTTGTTTTGTTTTGTTTTGACAGACAGACAGAGATCACTAATAGGCAGAGAGGTAGACGGGGGTGGGGGGAGCAGGCTCCCTGCTGAAGCAGAGACCTAGATGCAGGACTCGATCCCAGAACCACAGGATCACGACCTGAGCCAAAGGCAGCAACTTAACCCACTGAGCCACCCAGGCACCATAGGCAGAAATTTATATAAATTCTAGTTTGGCCCCTTTTTAGCTATATTACTTTGTGAAAGCCACTTACCTTTTATGGCTCACTTTCCTCATCTTTAAAATATAGACTCTAGGAGTGCCTGGGTGGCCCAGTGGGTTAAGCCTCTGCCTTTGGCTTGGGTCATGATCTCAGGGTCATGGGATTGAGCCCCACATCGGGCTCTCTGCTCAGCAGGGAGCCTGCTTCCCTTCCTCTCTCTCTACCTACTTGTGATCCCTCTCTGTCAAATAAATAAGTAAAATCTTAAAAAAAAATAAAATATAGACGCTAATATCTACCTCATGATGTTGTTATTGTTTTTGTAATGGTTGCTCTCAAAATCCGTAAAAGGCATGCCTGGCAAATAATGTATGTTCCTTAACTGGTAGTTATTATTTTATTGGTATTATTGATTCAAATGAAATGATTAATTCTTTCTTCCTTAGCATACTTATCATACCATATTTGTAATTTGTATGTTTACAACATTCTTCCTGTTGAGTTGAGTAGCCCCCAGATGTTTTTTGAGCAGTGGCATCTGAACTTTATAAATCTCTATAACCCCAGAATTTAAACCAATGGTCAATACATAAATTAGTCTTAATAAATATTTGTTATAATTTTAATTGCTCCAGAATGAAGATTCAGATTTTATAAATGGCTGCTTTCAAAGATTTTTTCCCCCCAGAAACCAGTGTGATTACTAGGAGTATGAATTATTAATATTTATAGTAATATATTTATTAGGTAAATTTGGCACCATATGGCATGCTAGCTTAGATGGCTCTAATTCTTTATTAATAGGTATATGGGGCTCTGAGGTAATGGGTTGCTGGATCCATATGCTTATTCAGGAGACAAATTTAGTATATGGTGACCTTGCAATAGGATCAAGTAGCATAAAAAAAAAATGAACTGAAGTGGAAGAAATGCTTAGGTTAACACAACAAATCTGATAATTGACCAATGTGGCAAAGACAGTTCAGTTCCAAAAATAATCAACAATATGATCAGCACTGGATTAATGTTGTTATGGGTTATAGGTTTTAAAATTTCCCTTATTAGGAAAATCACCTTTTAAGTGATCTCATGGGGTTTTGAACAAACAGCAAAGCTCTTTTCTAGAAACCCCACACTTTGGAAGCTAGCAAAGAGAAATGGATCTCTCTGTAATCGTTTCTTGGTCTGGGCTTCCATTTTCAGTCCCTAAAATCCTAAGGGAAATAAACAGCTGTCCGAATGAAATGCTGAGAGGATATCCCTGGACTAATAGGTAATCTTCGAAGGACATCACAGCAAAGCATATGGATGGTGAGTGTGAATATTGAAGAAAGGAGTGAAGAAATCTTTAATCAGATAATGCTTAGAGTGACCTGTTAAATACTACTTGAGACAGTGCAATGTTTACAGCAAACTGACTTCTTCCTCCTCTAAATCTAGTATACGGGTTTTATCAGCCCCTGATCTATTAGTCCGCGTGCTCTTCTCCTGTCTTGTTTTCCCTCCCATCCTCTCCTCATTCCCTCTTCTGGGTGAGTGTAAGTAGCATCAGAGCTGGGGCCATAGAAGGCATGTAGTCGAGACCATGGCAATGAGGAAGACAGGAAATTGTAGATTACCCATTGTGTTTTCCACCAATTTAAGGATTCCCTGTATAACAACCAGGAACAAGGAAAAGACAGCAACAGTAATGCTAATGATAATGCAATAACTAATACTTACAGAGCACTCATGAGGATCTAATCATTGTGCTGCTGCTTAGATTATCCCCTCCAGTCTTCTTAACAGCCTTGCTTTAATTTGGAGACACAGAACTAAGCAAAGATCCTTTAAGTTATGTTCATGAGGACTTTGTGGATATGATTTATCAGAAAGAAATTCTTTTACCAGGGCTCATAATAATAATGATGAATCCACGGAACTGGGTGCTGAAACTGTCAAGTGGCTATTTTGGGCTCCTCTAGGAACCCCCAGACTACTTATGGGGTGGAGGGGTGGGGTGTGGGGATGTGGGGTAGTTTTGCTATGACCATGATTATTCAGAAAAAACAGGGTTGCTGCTATATAGCGAGAACAGGAAATGTTTCTCAACTGATGAGAATACTCACCAAATATTATAGGTACTGGAAGACATGTGGATAAATCATAATTCTTTTTTTGTTTTATTCATGAAAAGCAGACACTTGAGATTTTATACTCAACTTTAAAAGAAAAGACGCAAAGTTTAGAATCTATACACAAAGCCTGGTTTACTAATTTTTTAGGGGGTCTGCTTATTTTAGTGTTTCGTAATACAAATTTGCCTTTTGCTTTATCACTTTATCTTCTGGTAGATTATTGTAAGCGAACGGGGATGCCCTAGACCTTCAGCTCCTTCATGTATTTGATATCTGCAAGCTTGCTCTGAAAGGTCTGAATCCCTGCACTGCACTTTCCAGTAAAGTTTAGTGCTTATGGCAATTCTCCCACTGGGGAGAGAAATGAGCAGGTGAGGCCAAAAGCAGCATCTGTGACTTGCTAGGATGTCTGGCATTGTGTGCATAATTTCCACTTCCAAGAGCTCAGAGACAGCTTGGTGATAGTCAGTTCATTGCAGCTTGGACTCGTCAACTAGTCAAAGTTATCTTTGGTACAACTACAGTTGGTGAAAATTCACGTACACTCTCATGATGTCAGAGACATAAAGACCCTCAGAGTCCCTGTAGTTTAATTTCCTCATTGTGCAAATGAAGAAATTATGAAATTCCTGTGTACAGCTTCTTCACTCTACAGTACAGATAGAGCTCCTCTTATGTATACCAGAAGAAGGATGAAAAGATACAAAATCATTCAAGGTTGTTCGTTGGAAAGGCCAACTTTCTTCCCCCTGCCCCTATCTGGTTTTTTTTTTGTTTGTTTGTTTGTTTGTTTTTGCCTTTGTTTCCAGCACCTGTTTTAAGTCTACTCTATAGTAGGTGTAAATAAGTAGTGATTGTTAGAGGAACACTAGGTTTTTAACTACAGTTATCATTAATGTTAGCCAAATGGCCGAATGAGTGGGTAGAAAAGCTTTACAGAGACAATCCTGTGCTGTATCTTGTGGTTGAATGGAAACTGGCAAATGTGTAACCTCAAAAAAAGATTAAGGAAATCAACCAATGTTATAGTTCAGCCAACAGCAAAGACAGAACTAAAATAATTATCTAGACCAGAAGTCTTTCTGTTTGAACCAAGAGGCTTGCTTTCCAAAAGAAAATGTTCTAAGGCATTTAAAATTGCCTAATAAAGAAGAATTTCCTCATGGTGTACTGAATGAGAAATCTATCACAACAAGAAAAATCCTGAACTATTTTTCTTTGAAAAATGCCAAGTTATTTTCAGTTCTAACATTAACTACTTCTCATTATGAGTATATAATTGGATTAACTACCCTCTACTTACCCTAGTTCATCCTATTGACTGCCAGCACATTTATTCCTCAGAATTTTCCTCCATTGGCCTTGGAGAAGTGAAAAAGATTAGCATAAATGGAAATAGAGTGTTTTATGCAATAGTCACCTTGTTAACCCTAGTATCCAACCATCAAGGTACTGAGTATAGGAGGAAGGAGGAGAAGAATAGGCATCGTGCAACTAGGGGGTTAAGAGCTGCTTCAGCTCCTTGAGGTGCAGAGATGAAAATAAATCCTATGTATTACTGAAGCATGTGAAATAGTTGGACCCGAATCAATATATTGCATTTACAATGGAGAAAAAGAAAGAAAAGTATTTTCATAGTGTATTTATCCAGCTCCTCTGAAAAATATCTGTGTGAACCACTGGGCTGAAAGTGTTGATTCCATTGAATTTGACTTTTTCAAGGCCATACCTTTGGAGAGAGTGTTGCCCCAAATAGTCATATCCAAGAAGCAATGTGCCTTCCATGCCTTTTGAGTGACCCATTTTTGGGACACCACTGGGTGAATAAAACAGTTTAATAAAAAAAAAGAAAGAAAAAGAAAAATAAAAGAAAAAATAAAAATCTTGGGTTATAGATGCCACAAAATAATGTGTCCCTGCTTCTGCTTTTGACTTGTCATGTCCTCTCCTTGGATAAGTCCAATATGATTTTATGTATATGAATGAATTCCTCTAATAATATACAAAGCATAGAGAAGTCAGTATTATTCTTTCCATTTTAGAAATGGATCATATAAAGACTTACATATGATGGAGCTCATGAAAATAAGCGTTGTGTTATGTGTTCTAGATTTAACAGGAATCTAAGTAGCATGAATATATGGCTTTGATGCTGTAAGTGATGGCATAAAGGGGCTTTTGGGAATCTACCATCTTATTTCTCAGAACAGGTTGTCTTAAAAGATGTATTCATTTGTTCCCAAAATATTACTGAGTGCCTACTCTGGACCAGGTATTTTTTGGGTCTTGAATTTTTGGTGGTAAGCAAGACAGATGGACATCTATTCCTATGTACTTGCATTCTAGTCAGAAGAGAAAGAAAGGATGTTGTAAGTGACGGAGAGAAAATATTAATGGCTATAGTTTAGAGAGAGCATGACCACCAGGGATGGTGGGGGAAGAATTAGTATCTTTGATTTTATAGTCAAGAAAGACCTCTCAGGAGGTTACCCTTGGCACGAGATATGATTGATGAGAAGGTGTCACCCATGTAAAGATCTGTAAGAAGAAGAGAGAGTCCCAAAAGCCATTTACCTGTCAGAAAAAGAGAAGAAATCCAAGTGTCTGGAGTATAGTGGACAAGGGCGAGTATGATTCCAGCTCAAGTAGGAGAGGACAGCAAGAACCAGATCATGGAGGGCCTTTGGGGCTAGTCTAAGGAATTTAATTTATTCTAAGGCAAGGGAGTCCATTTAGAATTGTAAGCAGTAGACTATTAGGGATTGCTGGCCAATGCGTGATGGAAGATAATCTGACCTATGCCCTATTTTTAGGAACAAGCCTCCCTAAAGATCCATATATTGATTCAACACTATTAGAGGAAGTTTACTATGCACTTTGTAATGTTTTAGGGTTTTAGCAATGAGTAAGACAAGTTTCTGCCTTTGTTGAGCTTACATTCTACTGGGGGATTAGAAAAGAGACAGACAACACTAAAAAAGACCATGAATAAAATACAAAATGTTCAAATGATAAAGAGGATGGAGTGGGATGGTGGAAATTTTTCTGGGTTGGAGACCTCTAAGTCTTCAGTAACTAATTGTAGTTTTGTTTTTTATTGTTGGGATGATTTTTTTTTTTTAACCACTGAGCCACCCAGGCACCACCTGGGATGATTTTCTTAACCTGATGGTCAAGAAAGACTGTTTTGTTGCTTTGCTTGTTTTTATTTCCGCCGCTTTTTATATATTGTCCCCATGTATAGTGTATAGACTTTTTCTGAATGTCTTTTCTCCAGAAAACACATTGCAAACAGTGATTACTTTACTTTATTCTTCTGCTTTCATTTCTAGGGACCCCTTTCCCTAAACTTTTCCACATTTGTTCCATTTATTCATCCCTTCCATTATTTCTGTAGTTGTTCTTTAGCCATGTGAAAGGACAGAAATTTATCTTGGAAGACTCATGTGTATTTTAGTCAGAATACAACAGAGGGGTGACTTTGTGATTCTTATAAGAAACCCGGGGCACCTGGGTGGCTCAGTGGGTTAAGCCGCTGCCTTCAGCTCAGGCCATGATCTCAGGATCCTGGGATCGAGTCCCGCATCGGGCTCTCTGCTCAGCGGGGAGCCTGCTTCCCTCTCTCTCTCTCTCTGCCTGCCTCTCCATCTACAAATAAATAAATAAAATCTTTAAAAAAAAAAAAAAAGAAACCCACTACTCCTCCCTTTTTCCTCTTTCTCTCGTTTTTCCTTCTCTCCTTACTCCCTTCCCTTTCTTCCTTTCTTCTTTCCTTCTTTCCTTCCCCCTAATGCTAGGTAAATATTTTATCATCTTTAAAATATTTTAAAGGCAGCTTCTTCATAATGAACTCTTGTGTATAAGTATTTCTTTTCCTGTTAAGAAACAATGAGGCAATAAAAAGAAGACCCTTTGAAGATCCTTTTTAAGAAAAGGTCTCTTAGCCATGCCAATCCCTTACCTGTAAACTCTTTCAGTATTGTTGTTATTTTAAGATTAAATTCTATTAAGAAAGAAAATCGCAGACATGGCCCAAATTAATAATGAGGAATTGTTTTTGTCCACTATGACTTTTAGCCTGCTACCTCACCACCACGTTTTTCCCTGGGATTTTCATGATAAGAAGAAAGGAGCTGCATTTGCCTGCTATTTTAGTGATTGAAAGAGTATTTTTGAGTGGATGGTTTTATTTGTAGGATATTCCTAGAAGCTGACTCTACACCAAAATTATTCTTGAAGATGTACCCCTCAGGGGTGTTTCTGCCAAATGTGTTAAAGTATTTGTAGGGAAAATACGGCTTTATAGAATTTCCATGTTTTTCAAAATGGCTGCTGATTTTCTCAATGAAGATATAGTGGCAATTTGCTGAAAAGAAAATCCCTTTTTTAATGAAGAAAAATAAGATAATTAATCCAACATTTCGATTTTCATATGTTCTTCCTTTCTTAGAAAGGTTCCTTTGGTGGGGGGGATATGTAGGTGGCTCAGCCCTTTAAGTGTGTGCCTTTGGCTCAGGTCATGATTCTAGGTCCCAGGATTGATCGCCATATCTGCTCCCCACTTAGCGGAGAGTGTCTGCTTCTCCCTCTGCCCCTCCCTCTCCTCATGCACACCCTCTCTCTCTCCCTCTCTCTCAAATAAATAAATGAAATCTTAAAAAAAAAAAAGAAAGAAAGAAAGAAAGAAAGAAAGAAAGAAAGAAAGGAGAAAGAAAGAAAGGAGAAAGAAAGAAAGAAAGTAAGTTTCCTTTGGGAATTATCTAGAAATGACCTACAGACATCCCTGGAAAGTGACTCTTCAATCTCTGCTGGAACATATCTGGGGATGAATTTTGCATCATTTTTTGAGGGTCTCTTCCTGTCTTTGGATAGCTCTAGAAAATACATCTACACATTATGACCTCTGAGCTGGAGTTCAGTACTTTTACTCATTGTTCTTGGTTCTACCTTCCCAAGCATCATTGTCCTTCTATATAACATCCTGTGTATTTGAAGAAAGCTACCCAGCTTCCAAGGGCTTCTGGCTAAATATCCTGAGCTCGTTCAGTTATTCCTCATGTGACAGCCCTTTGAGACCTCCTCTCACACTGGTTACCTTCCTCTTAAGTCTGATTTTCAGGATCCTACTTTAAAATAGTTATGAACGGAGCTGCTTAAGAGGGCTGTTCAGTCATCTCAGAGTAGAATCCGACCAGGACCTCTCTCATAAGCGGTACTTCTCACGAGACTCTCTGTATTCTGGGTTCCCTTTACTCCCCCCTTTTTCTCTCGCTCTCTCCTCTGTGCCTCCAGTCTAGCAATACTGGCTCCCTCGCTGTATCTCAAGCAAGCCAAGCACATTTCCAACTTCAGTCCTTGTCCTTGTCCCTGCCTGCCTTGAACCACCTTTCCTCAGAAGGCACCTGATGTCCTTCCTCCTGCTTTCGGCTCACCACGGCCATCACGTCAGAGGGGCCTGCCTTGCCTATCTCATTTAAAACACCCCACCCTTGCCTGACACAACTATCCCCTTATGATGCTTTATCAGCACTCGAAACTCCAAGACCTTGTATTATACATGGATTTGTTAGGTTTTTATCTGTTGTCATTATAGTAATAGCATCTTTATTAAAGCAGGGACTTTATTAGGTTCACTGGTGTCCTTCCAGCACCGAAGAATACCTAGCATATAAAAACTTAATAAATATCTGTGAATGTATCAGCTAATTTACTTACCTATACAGATTACCTGTGGACTGAGGATACAGAATAAGATTTTTATTGCAGATTTAACAGTACGTGTAGCCATACGCTAAAGGATTCTCTGACTCACAGTGAACCCAAACAGCATTTGGGCTTTCACATATTGAAGAGTGATGTGTGTGTGTGTGTGTGTGTGTGTGACACCACACGTGATTGGGAGACCCTGTGTCTAAACCCTCTAGATTACAGAACCTGGAAGACGACAGAAGTGCATGAAGTGAAGGAAAGTAAGCCGGCAAGACCACTCACTGCACATGAATTTCCAAGGATACAGTTGTTCTCGAACAATCACAGTCCATATATCAAAATAAGCACTTTATTGAGTTGGGTAAAAGGAGTTGGTAGTGAAACTGTAAATTCTCTCTCAGAACAAATGATAACTGAGCCCGGGAGCCCTTTTGTCCTGGAAAAGGGGGGAGGGGGTATAAATTGCCTGAAAGTGTCTGTCGCAGGGAATAGCTCTGCATTCATCATGTCTGCCTCCTGCATCATTCATGAATGTCATAAGAGTCTAAAGAATTGGCACTTCATAGCGAAGATGATTAAATAGCCATTAGACTTGTCTCTCCTGCTGCATATTGCTTTTAAAGAGATCCCATCCGGATTGTGGCGTACCCCTTCCAACCCCCTCTTGTTTCTCACCTCCTGAGGTCCTGGTGTTGGATTGAGGGAACACTGTGCATAGTCAGCCTTGCTTACATTGAGACTGAACAGATTTGTGCACTTGCACTGCTCCCCTATAATGCAAAGCTTAGGATTTGGGGGAAATGCCATAAAGCTCAAAGGAGATCCTTTTCTGTGGAGTACAAAAATTCTAGCTTTCGCTTAGATGTTGTAGTGATTGAGCTGTAGCTTTTTCAGATGTTTTCTTTCCTCTTTGCCTTTATTTCCTTGTGGACTAAGAATAATGAATCAGAACAGGACTCTTTTATATATGATTTGTTATTTTATATGCTCGGATACAAGTCTTCAGATCATTATGTACCCAATAAAGCATATACATGAAGAGTAAACAGTGATGTAACAGAGTGTAAGATATGTGATCTTACTTCTGTTTCTCCTCTGCACCCACTTCTTGCCACATGTACACTTATTTCCATATTCTCTCCCTTCCTCTCTCCCTCTTCCTCCCTCCCTTCCTTCTTCTCCTCTCTCTCTCTCATACACACCCACTAAACCTGCCCCATAGTGATTCTTACTATCCAGACAGTATCCTTAAGTGCTGAAGTCTAAATGGGTGAATTAAAAATGATCAATAAACAATTTTTTTCAAGATTTTATTTATTTATTTGACAGACAGAGATCACACGTAGGCAAAGAGACAGGCAGAGAGAGAGGAGGAAGCAGGCTCCCCGCCGAGCAGAGAGTCCGATGCAGGACTCAATCCCAGAACCTCAAGATCATGACCTGAGCAGAAGGCAGAGGCTTTAGCCCACTGAGCCACCCAGGCACCCCAATCAATAAACAGTTTTTTAAACCATTTACTTTAAAGACAGCAGAAAGAATATGGGAAGGGTACTGAACTGGAGTCAGGAAAGGGTTCTTCTGTGGCTGTGCAGTTTGTCAGCTGTCACCTTGGACACATTCCGTAACCTCTTTGAGCCTTAGTATTTACCCCTATGAGTGAGGACACCAAATGGTGGCTCTCAAGTTCTCCTCCCAGCTCTTATGCAACATGATTTTCTGTGTCCAGCAAGGGACTCAGCCATCTGAGAACACAGAGAAGCATGTGACACCTCCAACACCTGCAGGTAACTTCCATTCTGATGAGGGCCATGTCCATGCAGTCCCTAACCCCTGCTGGGCAACGAGCTTCAGCATTACAAGGAGTGTTTGGTCTATAGATTGTCTTTATGAAATGAGGATCATTTAAAAAATAGCGGCATGAGTCATGGCTCTAGTTTTCACACAGTTAACACAAGATATCTTGAGATTAAGAGTCACTTATGGTTTGTCTCCCTCCCTATCCCATCTTGTTTCATGGATTCTTCTCCTACCCACTTATCTTTATACCTCTCTTGTTTGTGGTCTTCTCTGCAAAGGTAATGACTTTGGGAAGAATGTTCACTTTAAAGTAAAACTCTGAACACATGTTAAGGGGTCAGGTTGAATGGGTAAATTAGGGACATTGGGTCATCAATGGTTGTGATCGGTAAGAGAACGTGTGTCCTCCTCCCTTACTGATGAAGTCATACCAGCCATGCCTCTGGGTCATTAGTTGTTTCAGTGTAGGTAGACACTTTGAGCTTGAATTTATCCCCTGGTAGGATCCCCTTCACTCCTCGTTATACAGGCTTTCTCCGGAAGTGGGAGAACCAGATTGAAATGCCAGCCTCGGCACTTTACATTCTGCTGTTCCAGCCGTGTGAGTCTGATTCGTTCTTGTGGCTGGTTTAAGAGAGATTAAAAGGAGCAGAGCTGTCCTCTGAGTTTCTTGATCTGCACGGTGGTAGCTAGAGTCAGAGGAAATGGGGACAATGGGAAAGCGAATAAATCCTCAAGAGTGGTGTGTATGTGATCTCTGGGAAGCAGACCTGGTGTTCATACAGAGGCTTCAAATACTAAGTCATTGCTTTGGAGAATCTTCCAGCACCCAATAAAACCCACCACCTCTGTGACACAATGTGAGGCAAAAGCTGAGCCTGAGAGATAAGAAGAGACAGGATATATGGCTGAATAAAGAACTTTCAATTTCCGTTACGTAGTAGATGGACAAGTATCACATCATTTAAAAAAAAAAAAAAAATAACCACATCCAAAGACAGTGTTCAATCTAAGCGCCCATGAGCGGTGCCTGAATCTTTTCACACGCTCGAGTTAATCAGAAGGCCTCATCTAACAGGGAGAAGCACTGTATTACTTTAAATATGGCAGGTGCTATCTAAGTTTATTGCACGGGCTAAGACCAATTATCTTGTATTTTTCCATAAAATTGCATTTTCTAAAAAGAGACTGGTGTGTCTGAATATATCCATCATAACAAATCTTTAAGCTTTGATGGAAGTGACTGCTGTTTATTTGCAGAATGTCATATCTGTACTGTTGAATCAATGCTAAAGTTATCATATTAGAACTAAGAAGAGGGCCTGGGAAATTAGTTTTTATGGACTTGCAGCATGGCTTTGTGAACAGAAGCATAGGTCAGGACCAGATGTCTAGAAAGTGCCTCGCTCCAGGGCCTGGTGACTAGAGAGCAGTTTTAAAAATAGGGATAAGGCAATCACCTCTCATAAGGTGCTCGCTGAAGAACAAATAAGAACATTGTTTTCCTATCAGGTCCTGGAGCATAAGCACTTTCAAGGGATGTGGGGAGGTGCTGAGGGGAGACAAAAAGCCTGAGATGGAGGACGTGTTTGAAATATATTTAATTAGGCCGGAGAGATGAGAATCGCCAAGTATTAGCAAAGGGCAATTGTCTTGCTGAAAGTAATAAAGGAAGAAAAATAGAAGCTATAAGCTGAAGCTTTGAAAGGGATAAAATATTAAGAAAATGAGTAGCTAATATATTCAGAGGAAATCGGTTTAAAAAAGTAAACTGGAAACTAATTACCCAAATGTTATATAATAATGTAATGGTGTGTTTGTCCATTGGTAAGAGGTGAGGGATAAAGATTTGTTGAGTGAATTGGGCGCCTGGGTGGCTCAGTGGGTTGGGCCACTGCCTTCGGTTCAGGTCATGATCTCAGGGTCCTGGGATCGAGTCCTGCATCGGGCTCTCTGCTCAGCAGGGAGCCTGCTTCCCTTCCTCTCTCTCTGCCTGTCTTTCTGCCTACTTGTGATCCCTCTTTCTGTCAAATAAATAAATAAAATCTTAAAAAAAAAAAAAAGATTTGTTGAGTGAATAATGAAAAATGCTTCTGACAACCATGAGTTGACCTTGATCTGCTTTGGTTTCTTTCTTTCTTTCTTTCTTTCTTTTTTTTTTTTTTTTTTTTCTATTTATTTGACAGAGAGAAATCACAAATAGGCAGAGACAGGCGGGGGTGGGGTGGGGAGCAGGCTCCTTGCTGAGCAGAGAGCCCTATGCAGGGCTCCCTCCCAGGACCCTGGGATTATGACCTGAGCCGAAGGCAGAGGCTTTAACCCACTGAGCCACCCAGGCGCCCTGATGTAGTTTCTTATGTGACTCTTGACTATAGACTATCTTTGTTTTAAGAAGAACAAAACCATCTGGCCTACTCCTCTCAGAGATTGATTTTATGTTATTCAGAAGAACAGAAATGTTATGTATATTAAGCAGAGTCAAATATTATATCAAATTGCCTTTCCTGCTCCAGCTTATACCCACAGTCAAAACAAATATATCATAAAGACTCGGCAAGAAAGGACTGCTAAGTTAGAGCCCGTCATTTCATGGAATATTATGCAAGCATTTAAAATGACAACTGATAATACAAAGAGGTTCAAAAACAATAACAGAAATACAAAGTTATGTAAGCCCTATCCTTAGACCATATGCAAACTAGGCTTTTCTGTAGCTGGAGCCAGCCCAGAGAAAAAAGCAAAGAGCTTTACCTCCAATGGGTATTATTTGGGCACATCAGTTTTACATAGTCTTCCAGATCTTCCACAGGCCCCATAATCCATATTTGGGAAATCACTGTGTGGTATCTGGGCACATTCTATGGTAACACAATAGCACAGTCTCACTTGGGCCTTAAAACCACGGCATCGGTCCTTGGTAATCCAAACACTTGGCGGTTATCTTATAAGCACACCAATGTCAGTTACCCCAAAATTAAGCTGTCCTTTTCATGCCCTAAGCCAGTGCCTCCTTTTCTATCTATAATTATTGTTACCCAAACTTGAAAACTCTGAATCAACTCCAGTACCTCTCTTTTCTGTTCCCCAAATACCACATGTATCACCAAATCCAATTCCTCGTCACAACTTCGGTATCCATTCCTTTCGCTCATTTCTCCCTCTCACTCACACGGGCTCAGCTCACCTCTCCCTTGTCCTGGCTTTGGCACTGGCCTCTACCTAGAGTCACGTGGACACACTTCTTTCCTACCATCCTCCATACCATAGCCGAAGACCTTCTCCTCAAGCACAGATAAGGTCATGTTTTCCCATTGACCAAAGTGGTCATTTTCAAACTTTGTAAGCATTAAAATCGTTCTTTAAAAATTGTTATGTTGAGGTGACTTTACTATATTTGCCAAATAAAAGTTAGAGTTTTCAGAAAGCCACACAATGATTTGGTAGAGAATGTTTTATTGTAGGTATGACCCTTGAAATAGTTCTGGTACTAAAAAAATAAACCGAGAAAACACTATGAGGAAAACACTGGCTTGTCTGCTAAGGGAGAAATAACTAGTTAACTTTCAGGGCTCTGCAGATCTACACACTGCCCAAAGGATAGGATGCTGTTGGTGTTCCCAAAATTCATTGCGTTCTTTCACACTTGCCTCATGGTCTCTGAGCTGAATGTCTTTCCTTTCCTTTAAAATCAAGTAAAAACCTCTCAACCCCAAAACTCAGTACAAGTCTTTTTCTTTAACCTATTTCTTTGACATATTTTTACTTTATCTTCATTTTTTCCAGTTTTATTGAGATATAATTGACATATAATATTATATTAGTTTAAAGTATAGAACATAATGATCTCACTAATATATGGAATCTAAATAAAATGAACTCAAGATGGGTGGTTGTCTGAGGCAGGGCAAGGAGGGTGGGGGGAATGGGTGAAGGCAGTCAAAGGTTCAGTCTTCCAGTTATAAGGTACATAAGTTCTGGGGATTTCATGTACAGCATAACTATAGTTAACAGGAATGTATTGCATATTTGAAATTTGCTATGAGAATAAAACTTAAAAGTTCTTATCACAAGAAAACATTTCAATTATGTAAGATAATAGATGTTAACTAAACTTATTATGGTAATCATCTCTCTGTCTCTGTGTGTGTGTGTGTATAGTAATTTTATTGTATATAATTATTATAAATTTTATATATAATATATTACATATTCTATATACAATATAGTGTACACACACACACACACATATATATAAAATATAGCTGAAGCCTTTATTTAAAGCCGCTGACCCTCTCCCATGGGTGTTCCTAGCTCATTTGAACACATCTCTACTACAGAACTTATATATACAATGTTCTTCTTAGTACATAGAAAAGACTCAGCATGCTAACTTTTTTTTTTTTTTTAACATACCACTGTGTTTAATTTTTATTGATTGTTGCGGCACCTGAGTGTCTCAGTAGGTTGAGTGTCTGCCTTGATCATGATCCCTAGGTCCTGAGATTAAGCCTGACCTTGGGCTCCCTGTTCAGTGGAGAGTCTGCTTCTCCTCCTGCCCCTATCTGCCCTCTCCCCATTTATGCACTCTCTCTCTCAAATAATTAAATAAGATCTTTTAAAAATTAAAAGAAAAAAAACAGATTGAGTGCTCTATGTTGCTCCTAAGATAGATTATTTTGACTACGATCACTTTTTAGTAAATTTTAGAGTCAGTTAAAGCTGGTCTCCTTTCTTTAGTTTTCCTTTTACAAATTTTCTTGGCAGGGATACCTGGGTGGCTCAGTGGTTTAAAGCCTCTGTCTTTGGCTCAGGTCATGACCGCAGAATCCTAGGATCGAGCCCCGCATCGGGCTCTCTGCTTAGCAGAGAGCCTGCTTCTTCTTCCCCCTCTCTCTCTGCCTACTTGTGATTTTGTCTGTCAAATAAATAAAAAAATCTTTAATTTTTTTTTTCTTGGCAAATCCTATCTACTTATTTTTCTTTATGAACTTAAAAAGAAATTGAGATTCTGTTTAGAGGTGCCATAAAGATTATCATGTTTACTGATGGATTAATATTTTCCTTCAGTAATACCATATGTATTTTCATATATATGAACATGATTTATATGCTCCAGAAATTATACTTTCCTTTATATAGCGTCTCTTTATATAGCTTTCTTGTTGCATTATTTTAAGATATTTTATAGATTTTTTTTTTATTGTGGGATTTCTCTCATGTCAACCTGGTAGTTACTACTATTAAAACAAGATCTTGCTTTTTTAAAAAATTGTAGTAAAAATATACAAAATGAAAAAAATACCATTTTTACCATTTTGAAGCACACAGTTCAGTAGCATTAAGTAAATTCACACTTTTGTACAACAATCACCACCATCTCCAAAACTTATTCATCACCCAAAATGGAAACTGTGCCTTTTAAACAATTGCTTCCCCTCCGCCTCTTTTCGAATAACCACTTTTCTACTTTCTGTTTCTATGAATTTGACTATTCATGTAAGTGGAGTCACGCCATATTTGTCCTTTTGTATTTGGCTTATTTCACTTCATAATGTGTTCAGGTTTCATCGTGTAGTAGGTATCAGAATTTCATTTCTTTTTAAAGCTAATAGTCCACTGTGTATATATACTAGTATTTTATCCAAGGATCTAATCAGTGGACATTTGGGTTGTTACCACTTCGAGGCTACTGTGAATAATGCCGCTTTGAACATGGCTGCACAGTATCTTGTTGAGTCCTTCCTTGCATGTTTTTTTTTTTTTTTTTTTGGTGGTTGTTGTTAGGCACTTAGACGTAGAATTGCCGGACAGTATGGTAATTACACATTGCACTGTTTGGGGAACTATCATACCATTTTATATTGGCACCAGCAGCACAGGAGAATTTCAATTTCTCCATATCCTTGTCAACACTTATTTTCTGTCAGTTTGATAGTAACTTTTTATTGAGTATGAAGTGATAACTCATTACGATTTTTATTTGTATTTCCCTCATCATTATGGATGTTAAAATCTTTCCGTGAGCTTATTGGCCATTTGTATACCTTTGGAGAAATATCTATTCAAGTCTTTTCCCCATTTTGTAACTGGGTTGTTGCCTTTGTTGTCGAGTTGTATGAGTGCTTTATATATTCTGGATATAAATCTCGTATCAGATATATGACTTGCAAATATTTTCTCCCATTTTGTGGCTTACCTTTTTTTTTGTTGATAGTGTACTTTAATGCACAAGTTTTTCATTTTTAAAGTTTAATTTATCTATTTTATTCTTTCGTTGTCTGCTCTTTTGATGTCATATTAAAAAAATTTTCCAAATTCAGTATTATGAAGCTTTTCTCTTATGTTCTCTTCTAAGTGCTTTATAGTTTCAGCTTTTACAGTAAGACATTGATACTTTTTTGAATTAACTTTTCTATAGGCTAGAAGCATCCAACTTCATTTTTTAAGCATATGGATATATACTTTTCCAGAATCATTTATTAAAAGATTCTCATCTTTCCACTGAATGGTCTTGGGACCCTTGTCAAAAATCATTTGACCATCTATACAATGGTTACAGGCTATTGATTTTCATGGATTTATTTTATATTGGACTAGCTTATCAATTGATCCCATTAGTTTTAAGTTTTTAATTGAGTTATTAGGGAGATATATGTATTCAGTCATATCTTTAAAAATTATTGTATTTTTCCACAGTATGTTATAACTTATTTCATTTTATTGGTTTATAGTTTTAGTAAGAACTTATAAAACTGTTGAATAATATCATAATAATGAACATCTCTATCTTCTTGATTTTGATGGCAAAGCCTATATAATTTTACTGTTTAGTATAATGTTGTAGTTTGTTTTTGATAGTCTCTATCATATTTAGAATGCTTTTTCAATTCCTATTTTAAGTAAAGTTTTTGAAGGAATGACTGCTCAGTTTTTCAAGTACTTTTTAAAATCCTAAATAAAATTACTTTCTAATTCTACCTTAATTAGGTGATATAATGAACTTTGCTAATAAATACCTTTATGCTGAGATATACTATTTCTCATATTCCTGGAATGGTATATTAATTCTTTGTGTACCTTTGAAGTATATTTAGAAAAAATCTTTAATCAGTAGCTGTAAGTGAAATTAGTCTAGTGTTTTGTTCTGTTTTTATGCTATACATTTATGGTGTTGTTATTACAAATATGTTAAATTTGTAAATGAATTGGGGAAGATTTCTAACTTTGCCTGTGGTCTGGTATAATTTGAATAACTTAGTAATTATATTCCTTAGAAAGTTAGATAACACTTACTTGTAAAATTATTTAGTGTCTTTTGTATCATCTGTATCTTTTATTTTTTTAAAAGACTTTTTATTTATTTATTTGACAGAGAGAGAGAGAGAGATTACAAGCAGGCATAGAGGCAGGCAGAGACAGTGGGGGAAACAGGCTCCCCACAGAGCAGAGAGCCCAATGAGGGGCTTGATCCCAGGACCCTGAGATCATGACCCAAGCCGAAGGCAGAGACTCAACCCACTGAGCCACCCAGATGCCCCATCTATATCTTCTAAGCAGTAGAATTTGAATCACCTTTCCAATGGTTTCTGGGTCAATAGTCTATTGAGTGTATCTTCTTTCTCTTAGAAACATTTAACAAATCATAGTTTTCCTGGAAGTGATCAGTTTCTTCTATTTATTTAAATGTATACATATAAAGTTATGTAAAATATTATTTTTTATTTTGATATGGTCTATATCTACAGTAATATCCCCTTTATAATTTCCACTATAATTTTTTTCCTCTTTTAATTTTTCTCCTGGTTTTTCTGGGTTTTATATGCTTTCACTGACATTTTAAAGTATAAACTTTAGGTTTTTTTTTTTAAACTCTTCTATTTTTTTTAGAATATGTTGGATAAATTCCAGCTTTTATTAATCATCAAATACTAGTTTATTAATTTTGTTTATTTGCACAATTGTACCTTTAGTTGAAAGTTTAGTTCATTTATGTTCATTTCCTTCTAAGTAAAATTTTTTCTGTAGTTTATAGGACTTAATATAAAGCAGTTTCTTTTCATTAATATTCTAATTATTGGGGACATATACATACAGTAAAACATATATATATATACATGTTCTGTAGAAATCATTAAGGATTTCTTTATCAAGAAGGACATGATCAGTTTTACTAGTGCCCCAATGTGAAATGTATATGAATCACTGAGTGTGCTCCATAGGTTAAATTTCTGGATAACTTATCACTTAATCATCTCAGTCATCCTTTGCCAATTTCTTTAACAAACACTTACGTGCCCTTTTGTGTTCCAGGCACTGTGATAGTTCCCAGGAGTTCTTTACTGTCAAGGACTCTTATAGTTGTGAAAGAAAGAAAATGTGAATGGGCTTAGAGTAAACACTTTAGCTATTAAAAACTTTCTATGAGACAAAGTTGCAACTTTGTAACACAAGCCATGAAAACCAAGTCCTCCAATGATGATGAGATTTTCTACCTGTGTCCAACTCTTTTTTTTTTTAAGATTTTATTTATTTGACAGAGAGAGGTCACAAGAGAGGCAGAGAGGCAGGCAGAGAGAGAGGAGGAAGCAGGCTCCCCGCTGAGCAGAGAGCCCGATGCGGGACTCGATCCCAGGACCCTGAGATCATGACTCCAGCCAAAGGCAGCGGCTCAACCCACTGAGCCACCCAGGCGCCCCACCTGTGTCCAACTCTTGATTCAACAGTTTGACATCACTCTTTGGGTCAGGGTTTATTTTTTTTCCAGGTTTTGTGTTTTTGGGTTTTTTTTTTTTTTTTCCATGCTAGGAAACATGGCCATGATAGCCGTGTGCCACTTATGACATAACTCTATCATTGGAGAGATTGATAGAATGTTCTTCTTCTTCCAGGTTACAAAAAAAATAATAATAATTCAATGAAATGCTCCAATTGGTCCGACTTGGGCTTATTTTTTTTTTTAAAGATTTTATTTATTTATCTGACAGAGAGAGATCACAAGTAGGCAGAGAGGCAGGCAGAGAGAGAGAGGAGGAAGCTGAGCAGAGAGCCCGATGCGGGACTCGATCCCAGGACCCTGAGATCATGACCCCAGCCGAAGGCAGCGGCTTAACCCACTGAGCCACCCAGGCGCCCCGACTTGAGCTTATTTATCATGCCTTAGCTAATCAGCTCTACCTAAGGGACAAAATCTGTTAAAGATTTTTAACAGTTTCCATTGAAATCATATGAGTGGCATGGGAGAAAATAGTCATTTCTATATGAAGGCACTTAATATTGCAAGACAAAGAAGGAAGATGTACTGGGAATATGGAATAATTAAATTCTACAAATAACAAAACTGTAGGCACTTTGAGGTCATCACCATAAAACAGAAAAACTAAATTATTTCTAGAGTTCTGTATAGTGTACATGATAGCTATTTTGATCCTTACTGGCACTTTTTTGAGATGAGGTGGTAAGAGAAGTATCATCACCTCTTAATAATGGGGAAACTGAGGCACAGTGAAGCTAAATGATTGCTATAGAATAGGAGAAGGGACCATAATAGTTGAAGTTTCTTCCTTTTGCTTAATTCTGACATGGGTTCTATGATTAAGGATCTGTATCTCATCGAAGAGTCAATACTCTTAAAAATATTAACTGACTTTTCCAGGAAAATCATGTTTTAAGAATTAGAGGCACAAAGATACCAAAGTCTTCTGTTTATCGTCACTGGTTCCATGAAAGTGTGAACTCCATATAAATCCAGCATTTAAATCAAAGCACTAGAAATAAGCAACTTCTCTTCATCTGTATTTCTTTTTTGGAGAATATTCAGTACTTAGAAATCTCTTGATTGTTCTTATTAGGGAAGGTATTTCAAAGCTGTGGAATAAAGAGGGAAAGGAGGCAGATGAATGTGCTCTGAACCTTCCTTTTATTCTATGTCCCATGAGATGTCATCAGAAAGAACAAGTTTCTAAAAAAATGCTACAGAAAAGTCTGATGAGTAATTATAAAATGATCATTTTTATTTTTCTTTTCATTCATTTATATTTTGCCCAAGGACAAATGTATATATTGTCTTTGCCCAATGATATGTAAAATAGAATAATGACATTGCTATTCTTAAATATGTTGCATTCCTTTTCTACTGTATATTCTTGTTGGTTAAATCTAAGATGTATTCATATATATAAGTATGCATACATATATGTATATATGTGTGTGTTTATGTGTGTATATATATATATATATGAATATTGCTAAAAACAGTTTGCCATGTGATTTAGGAACTAAGGGGTAGCATAAACCAATCTGATGAAAGATGGGTGTGATTTTCTTCTCTGAGCTTGCCAAAAGTTCACCAAAGAAAAATTACTTAAACATTTTTGTGGTTAGCTTTCTTTTATAAATTGGAAGCTCTGTTTTCCACCTGGGAAATGTTGTGAACCCTCATTGATGAGTATTTATAAAATATTTCCACATTGAGATGAAATGACAAAAAAGCTGAGAAGATTTAACGGACAGATACCTGAATGGCAGTGTGAAGATACAAAAGTATCGGTGAACCAGGTTTTATTGATTAATTCAATAGCATTTATATCCCGAGCATTCAGTGTTGATAGAGAGATAAATTAAACAGCCCTGTCCTCCAGGAGCTCATGGTACAGAAGGGTTCTGGATTTTCATTTTGTTTGACAATAAAACTTAATATTTATTTCCTTAAACCTGAAGATTTTGCAATTTCCTAGGACTTATTTGTTTTGCTATATAAGAAACAAGCTTGGTTATGAAAGTTAAATTAAATTGGCTGTGAAATATTTTCTGAAATAAAAAAAAAAAGAAATATTTTCTGAAATAAACCTTATCTAGAGTCCGCCCCTTCAGAATTTAGATTTTTAGGAGGATGGTGTAATTAATGAGAAGCAGCCTACTGTCTGACCTTGCTTTACACACTTTGCAGAGAACAAGCTCGTATTAACCCACTCTCACTTAAATAAAATGATCACCCCTAGACTGTCATTTCTGTCAGGAAAGCATTGAGTTTCCATCTTTTGTGTGGTTTCTTTTGTTTTGCTTTTCCTTGCTTTTTGGGGACATGTTAGGAAGACATTGTCCTTCTCATCTTCATCACCATCTCTTCACTCAAATACATAGAAAAAGTAAACATATTAGGGATACAGCTTGGCATAAAGAAAGGAATGTAGATCGTTGAGTTATGTAAATCTCAATTAAATCCCTGAATCTACTAGATCTTAAACAAGTTATTTCACCCCAACCTTCAGCTTCCCTCATCTTTAAAACTGGGAAAGTAACTGTTATGGGCTGAATTGTGTGTCTCCAAAATTCGTATGTTGAAGTTGTAACCCCTAGTATCTTAGAATGTCTTGTAATTGGAGATAAGGTCTCTAAAAAGGTGGGGAGGGGGTTGCTAACCCAATATGACTGGTGTCCTTTTAAGAAGAAGAGATTAGTGGGGGGCCTGGGTGGCTCAGTCATTACACGTCTGCCTTTGGCTCAGGTCATGATCCCAGGGTCCTGGGATCAAGCCCTGCATGGGGCTCTCTGCTCAGAGAGAGAGAGCTTCTTCCTCTCTCTCTCTGCTTCCTCCTCTCTCTCTCTCTCTCTCTCTCTCTGCCTGCCTCTCTGTCTGTCAAATAAGTAAAAAGATAAAATCTTTGGGAAAAAAGAAGAAGAAATTAGAATATAGTGAGAAGGCCTTGCAATGACACAGGAAGAAATCAGCCATTTTTGAAAGAATCAACCTTTCTGACACCTCAATATCAGAATTCTAGCCTCCAGATTCGTAGGGCGTAAATTTCTTTTGTTCAAGCCACACAGTTTGTGTTATTTTTTTATGGTAGCCCTAACAAAATAATACACCAAAAATATCTAAAGGGTAAAGGGATGGGAATTTGCAATATTGTATCATGGTGTATTATATAATAAATGATTCATACATATAGCTAGCAGAAATGTTAATGTTAGTATTAATATTAGTATTAGCATTGTTAAGCACAAAGACTTGTGAATAAATTAATTATCCCAAACAACAAGAACAATAACAACGAGTTTATGAAAATTCTTTTTTAAGCAAAGGGAATTTAAGTGTATCCCTGGAGGCTTTATTTTTAGATCACTTTGAATGTGGAAAATGTTTGTAACCTCTATCACGAATCAGTTTTTTCCTCGTGGAAGAGTCCTAGAATGTGATAAGTAAAAATAACTTTGTAAAAATATTTTTGATGTAATGTGTTTCTAAAAATGTCATTATCTCTGAGACTCAGAAAGTGTCATGTGTTTGTCAGCAGTCATGAAGGTGCCTGGAAACTATGTGTGATTTTATTTGACTCAGAATTTGGGGGGTACAGGTGTGTTTAAGAAATTATAGCAGGGGGGGGCGCCTGGGTGGCTCAGTGGGTTAAGCCTCTGCCTTCGGCTCAGGTCATGATCTCAGGGTCCTGGGATCAGGCTCCACATCAGGCTCTCTGCTCAGCAGGGAACCTGCTTCCCTCTCTCTGCCTCTCTGCCTACTTGTGGTCTCTGTCTGTCAAATAAATAAATCAAATCTTAAAAAAAAAAAAAAAAGAAAAGAAAAGAAAAAGAAATCATAACAGGAGGCCATCTCAATTGTTGGTACAGTTTTGGAAATAGCGTGATTATTTGGCTCCTCTTAAGATCGCCTGGAAAATTCATGATAATATTCCCATGAAAAGGTCAAACCAAGCATCTTTGCCAAAATAGGGCTTGTACTTGTAATCATTGATGAAACATGGTTCTTTTTTATAATACTTAGTACCAGAATTAAATAGTAGTATACTTCCTTATTTCTAAAAAAGAAATAGGTTAACAGGTAGAATTTTATTGGTTTTGTATTTTTTCTCCTACCAGCTTCTGTGGAGGCTTTGGCATTGGTGAATTATATATAATTCACCCTGATATATAATTCACCCTGTGCACAAGTTTGAATTCCAAGATTACCAAGCAGATTTTGTACCAAACTAAACCAGTATTGGTTCTGCTAGGAAGTCTTTGAGTTGCAATTTTTCTTTGAGAATACTGGAACATGCTCTGAAATGTTGCCTGTGTGTTTCCTGGCTTAATGCCCTTTGCTTTTAATCATTCTTCTTTCAAGAAAGAGAAAGAAAATTGTCCCAGATGGAGGGAACCCTCACCTTGCCTGAGCACTGTTTAAGAAATGGGGCTTGGCGCTCCCTGATTATTTATTTGACTCTTAGACAATGTTGTCAGTTTTTCAGTTAGCCTAGCAGTAAATCTGATCATTTCTTTGCCAAAGATAAAGGATGTTCTTTAAAATAGATGAAATTTTTCTGCGAACATTCTGTCCCTTCAGTTTTGCTTTATTTAAGGCTTTTTTATCATCAGTTTTGGTGTTTATTTCAAAAAATTCAGAGTCGACAAAATAGATCATAATAAACCATCCATTCAATAAATGCATTGCAGGACTGTTTGTAAAATCTGTATCACTTACTTTATACTCCCTAGAGGCTTCCTCTGTAGTGCAGAGGTTTTGTTCATAGTTTTTCTATCCATTATTCGCTTCCTCCATCTTGTGGAGCTCTTGGTCCCTGGGGACCCTTTTGGGGATTCCTTTCAGGCCTCATGCTATGGGCCAGCTGGACAGCAGGATGAGGGCAATGAGGACAGACTCAAGGAAGGGGAGCTCTGGTTCTACTCTCAGCTTCACCCCTAAACACCAGGTCAAGTCACTTAATGCCCTGAGTCTTTATTTTCTGTTTCGTTCAGATGAAAATGTTTGCCATTGACCCTTCAGTGGGTATTGGGGAAAGTGGCAGCAAATGAGATACTCCCAAGAAAACAATCTGAAAATCATTCAGTGCGCTATGAACGTAGAAGGTAGAAGGCCCTGCTGTGATGATCACTCCCCAAACAGCCAGGGGTGTGTGTAAGGGGAACTGTAGAGCCAACTGAGTAAAAGAAACCAAGAAACGTTGTTGTTGTGTTGTTTTGTTTTGTTTTGTTTTTTTCAGACCATGAGTGTTTTTGAGATCCTTGAGCTTTACGTCTCCATTTGCTAGGAGAGTTATGGGTCATTTCCATCTTTCCATTCTGGTTGTGTTAGCTATCTGGTTAATTGATCTGAATAAAAGGTAGTTTTAAGTGAGGAGCAATAACTACCTCTACAGACGAGATATATTTTATGCCATTGATAGTCCATCTGTTTTCCAAAAGGATTTACCAGTTCACAGTAAAGAACACAAACGTGGCTAAGGTTGATGAAAGAGTATTACAATAGAAATGAGGAACGAAGGGCCTGAGTAATAGAGGAAGGCAGGTATAGTACCTTGGCGTCATGAGATTTTACACTGAGTTCTCAGGCAGTGTTCAAAGAGCACTGGAGAAGGGGTCTGACTTCTTGTTTCTTACACTGGTTTACCTATCAGATGGTTTGCACAGCAAGGATTATATTCATTTTATTACTTAATTTATTATTCTACATGCTATATTTGTCCCTGCGTGAATGATCTAGTTTGCTTTAAATTTAATTTTCTCAGGTTTACCCTGGGAGATGCTCGCATTGTTCCGTTTTAACACCAACCAAAAATTATTTCAGGGAAAGCTGATTTGCTTTGCTTTCTTTTTTTTTAGACATAATTAAACAACCAACATTACATTTAGATGCATTTCTGGAGCCTTTTATCTGTAATTATTTGAGGAAGAAAATAAAAAAATAATTCCAGGTAGTCTACTATGTTTTCTAACTAAACTTTCCTTATTTCTTACACACAGATACTGCATATGTATATACATACACATATGTATGTATGTATATATTATTTTTATAAGACTGATACGCTACCTACTGTGCTAACGAGGCACCTAATTATTATTTTTATATCAAATATAAATCCTAAACAAGTCTATGATTCTATTTCTATTGGTAATTGCCAAAAAGAAATAATATGCTACTTGGATATAAGAATAGAAAACAGTATCATAATGACAGGACCATGAGGTTAAGAAGTCAAAACAACAGAAGTAATAATTATCCAAATGGTCTAAATAAGGAAGTGTTAAGTTGCCATCAATAATTATATTAAATTTTAGTAAAATAAGCAGTAATATATGCCACAGATTTAAGAACTATTTCTTGGAGAAATGTATGACCTAGAAAATATTTTATCTTTTATTCTCCTTGAGAAACCATCAATCATCTGTTTAACCAGCTTGTTGTAAAGCTACATAAAACTGTTTCCCAGGAGTCCTTAATGATCTCAGTGGAGCCTGTTCTATGCTTTTCTTCCCCCCAATGAATCCCACACACAGAAAAGACCCCCAAATATACATATTCCATACCCTCACATACCTGTCTCTGCCAAAATCACCATCAGCTCCATCCCAGTAAATAGCTTGCCAGTTATAAAAACAATAAGCCAAACCCATTTTTTGGTGCTTTTGAAATAAAAGAAGTTGCATATTAAATAACGTGGTAGATTTGTTGACTGTTTGAAAACGGTGTGTATACATATCTTGGTTAAGGTGACAGTGTGGAGAGGTCATTCCTGAAATACGCTGTGGTTGGCATTCAGCAATCTCAGATGCTTGCAAACTTGCAAATCCTACCATGTTAAGTTGTCAAAATGCCACCATAGCAATTTTTCTTCAGTTGAATTGATCACTTTTTGCTAGCAACGTTCTGATTATTAATAAATGGAGTGTGATCTTTGCACCAGCCTACTTAGCACAGCAAGAAACCAACAATCAGAGAAACTAGGCTCAGGGGAGAAAGCATGTGATGTGATATTGCATGGCTTGGAAATGAAAATCTTTAATGGATTAAGGAGGGTTCTTACAGTTCTTAGGATGTTCCCCAAATGTTGATTTGTAATCCACATTTTAAAATAACAAAATTAACTTTTTAATTTGAAAATGTAAAGCAAAATAAGTCCATGTTCCCCCAGGACTCTAGGCATTTTATATTAAAATTAGCAGAAAGTGCATATTTATCTTTAAAAACCATGCAAAATAGCAAAGCTAACTAAAGACGGGGAAAAAAAAATAACAGGTTTTCAGGGTAGAGAGTTGTAAATATCAATTAACTTGCTTTAAAGCCAACATTGAACTATGGGAGCATTCAGGGTCTTTATTTACCCTTCCTAGGACATTTGATATAAAAAATACATATTTTAAGATTTATTGCCACATGGCCAAATAAGCCATATGCTTAGGGCTTTGTAATTTTTTACCCTTTTCCATCTACAAAGTTAGAATGCTCTAACATAGTGGCATCCTAAATTCAGAACAAAAAAGCAATCAAAATAATTTTTAAGACTGATTTTTGATCTACCCTGAGGTTGCATAGTGAGGTTTTGTTCTTTGTTTATTTAAAATGTAAAGCCATGATGACCTCCTACCCACTAGATATAAGAAGTTGTGTATTTATCTTTTAAAACATTCTTCCTCTTCATATTCTTTATATCGAGAATTACTGAACAGTCAGTGGATAAAAAATATAAGCAGAACAGAAGGTTTGTACATTTATTTGTATGGTTAGAAGGCCAGGCTAGCTTTTGAAAATGTGCCAGGTTCGGAAGCTATGGCTTTGTTTTCGTTCTATTTTGGTCTTATAGGAACATGGGAAAAGAATATAGTCAACTTTGCATCACCACTGGTATAGTTTATGGTATAATTTTATTAAGCTATAATTGGCATATGGTGAAGACAGGCTTTTGGAGGTAGGAGGGAAAGCAGGAAACCTGAAGAGGTGCCATTTATTTAAGGCAGAAGCTCGGGTCTCTGTTTCCAAACATTGTTAACAAATGAAATATCCCATAGAACTGTCATGAAGATCCAGCTAATGAATTTGAAAAGGTTTTTTAAATTGTAAAACACCAGGCATATTTGTTGCTGTTATCAACTTTGGACTTGTTCTTTTTGTAACAAAGGGATAAAATAATTTCCGGAGAGAGTATGGATTTATCTCTGTGCCAGAATCCACTACCTTAAATAGGTAAAATAGGGTAAGAGTTTATAAATTGCCACAAAATGTCACAGGGTGATTTGCATTTTCGGTGATTCTATACATTGATCACTGAGTAACCTTCAGTTTTCCAAATAAAGAATGAAGAGGGGGGTGATGACATTCGTCATCATCTACAGGAAAGGGAATTATTTAAATTCCTCACAGATGGATAGACATCAAGGGTAAATAATGAGGTCCACATTTCTAATTTTAAGAAGCATTGAAGGTATCTGTGGATGGTGAGGAGCAAATATGATTTTATGTATAGAATTAACCATAAACTTTCACACCACAATCTCAAATTCTCCAGATGACGGCAGAGGTCTTATTAGACGCTATCACCTCAGGGTCCAGACATTCGTAGAAGGAAGATGTTATGCTACACGTAATATACCAACTGGGCAATTGGAGGGACTAGAATAGTGACATTTGAAAAAAGGACAAATTAGATTCTATATGCCGCACAGTACAATGGGGCTTAGTGCTTAAAATAAGGATGACCTATGACATATACTCCTAATTCTAGCCTCATAGCGGTTGACTTTATTATTTCCAAATAAGCTGCATACCTCTTTTTTTTTCTTCACACAACATAATTCAACCTAATATTCCCTGTAGACTAAATGTGAACCAGTGCTGGAGATTTTTAGGAAAGTTGAAGAAATCTGAATGCTTATCTAATGCTGCTTTAAAATAGTTTTAAGAATTGGACCGTGTTCAGTGGGAACACACAAGAAGATCTGCTGTCAAATAGTCTTTGAACTTTGAGATGAGTAATGTATGGAAGTACTCACTACGGGGAACATACAGATGGCCATAGAAACTACAATGATGTAGTCTGTTCTGGCTACCAAATCTGAACGCTTTCTTCCAAATTTAGATTTAAAAACTGGTTTTTAACAACAGACTTTTAAGATTTATGAGTTGCAAATATTTTCTTTATTTTTCTTCCTGTTTGTTTTCTGAGTATTTTTAAATTAATATAATCTTACTAATCTCTGGCTTTGTAAATAATAAGAGTGAAAAGGCAGTAAATACTAAAAACACTGATAAACCCACTATTCCTAAGTGGCAATGCCATTTATGTTCCAAATTCGTACTTGTGAGTTTGGTTTTTTTTTTTCTATGTCTTCTATATTTCCTTTTTGAAATTTAGTTTGGAGAAGAGAGGGAAGCTGTTATATTCTACCAGATAAATACCATCACTAGGGAAATAAATTAATTTTTAAAAGGCTTCTGGAGTTAATTTTTTTCACATTTTTTATAGCAATGTAAGAGTGAAATAGGAAAATGCGGAACTTGATTTTCTCAGGCTCCAGCTTGCTTTTCTGTGGGGGTGGTAGCGGGTCCAGGTGTGAAAAGGATGATGGCTTTGGACTTACACCTTATGTCCAGTCTTGCTAGGCATTGCTGGAACAGCTCCCAACAACACAGACCAGAATGTTCTGGGAGCTAAGAGGTGGGGGGACTAGTTTTCTCTCTCATGCCTGTCCTAGCCAAGATGGAAAATTCGTTCTGCTGCTGAGATCGGAAAAGTTGTTTGTCACAACATACCCAAGTTTCCAGACACAGCATCTTACTTGCCCTCTGCCATTATTCAGCAGGAAGTGAAGATGTTAGGGGTGTCTCTGGCTAACATCTGCTTTGTTATTAATTCATTTTGCCTGCATCTTTAATTTAGGGTGACAGCCGCCATCTGAGACCTTGGATGCCATCCCTCTCAGTAACCAAATACCACCAGCGTCTGGGGGTCCTTTCCTCTCTGCAGCTGTCTGTGCAGAGTCTCCACAGTGTGCGTGTAGCTGCGGACACACAGTACACACCCTGATGGCTCCCTCTCTCCTTGCTTTTGCAGCTGGCGCTACGTACATCTTTGGGAAAAGCGGAGGCCTCATCCTCTACACCTGGCCGGCCAATGATCGGCCCAGCACGCGTTCGGACCGCCTGGCTGTGGGCTTCAGCACCACCGTGAAGGATGGCATCTTGGTGCGCATCGACAGTGCTCCGGGCCTTGGCGACTTCCTCCAGCTTCACATAGTGAGTACCAGGCCTTGGCCTGGATTTCTTTGTCTACCTGCTGGTGTGAGTCGTTGAGCAAGATGAACGCAACGGAACGTTCTAGATGGACTCAGCAAAGGGGCACATGATTATAAAAATTGCCTACATGAGTTGGAGCTGTAGCCCAGGGTTAGTCTCTGTGTCAGCCTCTTTTACCCCTTTAAGAAGTGAACCTTGATGCCTGTGGGGTACTTTGGGGATAAACTATGAGAAACGTGTTCAGTCCAGACTCCCTTCTCGGCTGTGTGGTTTGGCCTGTCGTGAAATGTTTAGCAGACTGCCTGGGTGTAAATGAGAGATTTACCCGGTACTTCGCCTGAACCTGGTGCAAGTGGTAAAGCCCAGTTGGGTTTTACTAGATGACCACCTGTGCTGGGGGTCAGCGAAGTGTTTCTGTAAAGGGCCAGATGGCAAATATTTTGGCCTTCACAAGTGCTACAGTCTCTGTGAGAGCCCCTCAGCTCTGCCATTATAATGTGAAAATAGCCACAGATAGCATGCTTTTAAGAAACGTATGTGGCTATATTCCAGTAAAAATTTATTTTACAAAAACAGTCTGCAGGGGGGCCCGGGTGGCTCAGTTGGTTAAGCATCTGACTCTTGATTTTGGTTCAGGTGTTGATCTCAGGGTTGTGAGTTCAAGCCCTGCTTTGGGCTTCACACGGGGCATGGAACCTCCTTTAAGAAGAAAAAAAAAAAAAGGGCAGATTGAAGGCTCTACTTGGATGACCCCAGCTCTAGGCTGCAGACTTCCTCGTACAGGTGTAAAAACCATGATAAAAACCGAGGCCAGAGTGGGTGGGGCAAAAAGGAGATAGCACAATCAGCCAGGATTGCTCTATTCATGTGTATTGTATATCCAACATTTTGCTTGTATATCTAAGCCCAACAGGACTGCAACCTCAGTCACTGCAGATTATTAAGAACACAGTGCAATTCCAAGAAATTAAAATGATTTGGAGGAAAAAATTACTTTGTTATGAGGATAGAAAATATTTTTATAGCAACAATTAACCCATTTTATCACCTGTGCGGCCTGCAGTTAGGAAAGTAGGCTAAGGAAGGATATGATTCTCATCCATAAGTACCCAAAGTGCAGCTACCAAGAGCAAAGAGAGGAATTGTTCTCATTAGTTAGCAATGACAAGGCCAGAAAAAATGGATTTAATTTGGAGCAATAAGAATTCAGTTTAAATAGCAGGGGGAAAAAAAGCAGTTGCGAGGAAAGATCAACTGGGGATTACCACCAACCTCCAAAAGGGAGGAAAACGAACATTTTCCTGGGCATCTTTGGATCAGAGTCTTGCTAATGTGCGGTCTACTGAGGAAGGCAGAGAGTGGGATTTTATTGCTGGTCTCCGGGGCTGGCTGGAACCGCCAGCAGCCAGTTCAGCCTGCCAACGTTGCCCATCTCCAGCACCTGCTCTTCCAATATGCCTTGGAAACAGGAGCAGCTAGAAGTGTAAGGCTTGAGCGGGAGGCCTGTCTGGACTGAGTGTGAGCCAGAACCAGGCAAGAGTGCAGGGAAGGGCTGTTTAGGAATGATCACCTTTAAGATATGAAACAGGGGTCTTGATGGAGTTGTGAACCTTTACGCTTTCTCGGATACTTCAAGAACCATATGGTCCTATGAGCTTGAGCTTAAGCGTTTGAGAAAGTCATGCCAAGGAGCACAGAGAAAAGCAGCCATCATTTGTATGGTTTATCTTTATTTGGCCTCTAAAAACCACCATAATTTACAAAACTCAGTGAGATTTATGCTGCGTATAACTTAATGACTATTTCATGGCAGCTATAACTAGGCTATTATTACCAGCTCACTTGCATTTTCACGGTGATTTATCTTCTTTTTTTGTTCGGTGTGACTTACTAAGAAAAATATGATTTGGCACAGCCATGAGCATCTTCTCTGAATCAGATAATACGCTACTGGTTTATCCATTTCTCCACATTCGTGTTTTAGAGCATCCTTACCTTGAAGAGAAATGTTTCTTAATTTCTGAAAGTGTACTTAAAATGTTTTGTTTTTATAAAAGGGATATGAGGATCCTGGGATTTTCTAGCAGGAACTGTAGCATTCTGTTTTGATATTTTTAACAGCAAAAAAAGAATAAATTTTGCATCAAAATGTGTAGACCCACTTGGGTCCTGTGGACCTTTTCTAGTGATGCTATATCATTGCTTAACCGTTCTAGAAAACCCCAACAGATTGCTTTTAATCAATGGACATCATCTGACCTTCTTAGAGAAAAGATAGACAGCTATGAGGTGGAGAAACCATATCCTTCTGGAATGGTCCAGACATGCTCATGGCTCTCTTGAATATGGGATCGCTTCATTGGTCTAATAATTTAAAACTGTTTTTTATTCTAGTGAATTTTCTCTGGTGTCTACCAGAGATAAAAACAAAAACAAAAACAAAAAAGCCTGTGGGACTGTATTCCAGTCTTAATTCACTTATAAAAGCAAGCTGTGGGCTATACCTTGGTGACCCCTGCCCTAGGCTGCAAACTTTTTCATAGAGACGTAAAGAACCTGTGATAAAACATGAGGTTTGAGGCAGAGCAAAGGGAAGGTTCCTTACCACACTCAGGAATAAAGGAATCCAAGTAGACCAAAAGACTTGATTCCAAAACCTGCTTCTTGTTTTGGACATTGACATTAAGTGTACCAGGAACATGAAGCCATAAATACTGACTAAGATACTTCTGCGTGACTTGAGATCTGTAAAACATAGATTTGTTTAACGCATGTGGCTTGTTTCCTTGTGTTAAAGAACATTGCTCAAGGGGCACCTGGGTGGCTCAGTGGGTTAAAACCACTGCTTTAGGCTCAGCATGATCTCAGGGTTCTGGGATCAAGTCCCGCATCCGGGCTCTCTGCTCAGCAGTGAGCCTGCTTCCACCTCTCTCTCTATCTGCCTGCTTCTCTGCCTACTTATAATCTCTGCCTGTCAAATAAATAAATAAAATCTTGAAAAAAAAAAAAAAGAACATTGCTCAAAAAGAAATAATTTAAGGACCATTAAGGAAAGTGGAAAGGGTTGGGCAGGAGGCAAAAGGATCCATTCCTGCTTGCAGTTTACCTAGAAGAGAAACCCACCAGAGGAAAAGAAGAATTGAAAACAGATACAAAGAGGAGAGGGAGCCAGGGTAGTTCCCAGGGTCAAGGGGAAGGAGGAGGCATTGGGCTTGGGGAACAGGACCTATCCTGTTGGAGATGTGCTCCCAGCAAGGGGTCATACATGGGCAAATGTCATTCTTCCCATGGCTGTCCATTCTGGAAACAACTAAGAGTACTTTGATGCTCTTCTGAACGATTTTCAAGCTCACAAGTTGCTCAAAAACAAGTATAAACTCAGTAATTAGCAAGTGGCTGGGCAGGAAGAGGGAGGAGGGGGGCAGGTACCTGGTAAAGAAAGAGGGGAAGGGAGAGCAAGAGAGATTGAGTACCTGTTCTTGATAAGCTGGTACTAAAGGCAAGTCCTAGGAATTCCTGAAAGGTTTCAAGCCTCTATAATTCAGTCATTGGAACAAGCCCTTTTCACCACCCATTTAGCCTATTTGAGGGAAGAGAAAAATGTTCTTCCAAGAACACCAAGGAGTCTGACCCTGAGGTGAGCACCCTCTCTAGAACAGGCCTGCTTGCTGTGGAGTCCCTGGAGCAGGAATGGCAAAGAGGCTTTTTCTTGCCAGCCAGCTCTGAGGGCCTCTCACTTCGTCACTTCGAGCTTTACAGTGGGTAGAGAGACTTCTGAGAGCAGCAGGCAAATGCAGGAGGCAGGAGTCCTGGCTTCCAGCGGGCGAGTCTACCCCCTGCGCTGAAATGGGACTTTGTGAATGGATGGATGCTGTTTGGATGAGCCTTGCTCTAGGCTACCTGAGATCCTATCCTCAATCTCTCCCCCTTCTTTCCCTTTGTCATCCTGAGATGCCCACACATTAAAAACTCTTTAGGAAAATTGGCATCTTCTTAAACTCCTTCTCCACTGGAAGCCCTTGAATCATTTGCTAATTGGTTCAAAGTTGTTAGTCTTGGTATGATCCTTCTCACACCAGGCCAAGGTCAGCTGATTGAACAGAATTTGAGTTTTTCGTGGAGGGTTGGGAAGAAAGAAGCATGATAGATTGGGGGACATATGACATTTGGGTGAGAGCAGGAGGAAGCTTGAGCAGAATGAAGGCATTGGTGCCTCTGGGTGAAGAATTGGTGTAAAGAAAGGGGTACCAAGACGGGGATGGGGAGTATGTGCTGTGGGTAAAAGATTTTTTCCCATTTCAGTTTGCTCAGACTATCTGTTGTTCTGGCCAAAGGACCAGAGGCTCTTGTCTCTCTCTCTCTCTCTCTTTCTCTCTCTCTCTCTCTTTGATTCTTTCTTTCTTTCTCTTTCTTTCTTTCTTTTAAACTTAAAGTCTTCCCACTCACACAGGGCCTCATGGTGGTTAAGTAGGCTTTGACAATAAGTGTTGAACAAGACAAGAAATAGATCTTCTTTAAAAAAATCAGAAAAGTTCAGGAGATCTAAAATAATTTAGAGATGGTTTGCTTCCAATTAGCTTACATCTTCATTTTTTGGTTCACACTTCTATGATGCACTATTTCCTGTGTCCGTTATTAATCATAATATTAATGAAATCCCAGATGAAAAGTGTTTGGCAAAGAGAAGAAGATCTTTGCTTGCAGTACATGTATGCATGAAATGAAATTCCGTGGAGGGACCGTGTCTTAGGGCAGAGGGATTTGTAAGGAAGTATTACTTCAAATATGTTTCCTCCATTGAAGTCTATTGTTGAGGAATTAATCTGCTCAATATTTGGAAAGAAGCCACTATTACATGCAAGTGACATCTGCCTGTTGACCTCCCATGTAGGCTCTAGGAAGCTGTGTCATGTTACACTCACCTTCATTTATCCGATCGGGAAAAAAATTGAATAGGACCAGAGAAAGGATTACCATGAAGTGCTCGCTATTCTCTCATGAAACTCTTGACAACTTCCTTTCACCAACCTACAAAATAGAAGGTCGGGCATAACTGGGCAACAATTAGCTTCTCTTTATGTAGTTAATACAGGGCGTAAAAAAGATACGCTATTAATTTCTTTCTCCCTGCATGTAATTTATAGTAAATCCTCTTGGATTCATTTTTTAATTATGAACCTTTCAGGAACAGTGAAAATTTATGGGTCAGGGCATCTGTTTTGTTTGACAAGAATCTATAACCTTCTCCAGCTGTTTCTCTCCTGACTTATAATGTAGATACTTAGATAAAAGAGGGTAGGAGAAGAGAGAGGACCACTGTCCTGACTCACCCCCTTTTCATCATGGCCGAGTATTCTTGGGAAAACTGTCCCCCCCACCCCAAATAAAAGGCCGACAGTATTCTCTCAGTGCCATATTTGGGGAAATAGAATATTTATTAAGTTCGGTATGTATGGTATTGTTTTTCTATAATTTACAGCATTTGGGGAGACTCCTGGAGAATAAATCGGAGCAGAACTCAATTATGATAAACGGTGTGTTCCTCACATCTATTGCATCTATAAATTGCTGGCCCGGATGCTTCATTCAGCTGTCTCTGTGTGAGATATTTACAGGAAACTATCAACATCTGCTGAGTTAGTCTTCAGTGAGCTTGGGTGGGGAGGTGGTACCTTAGATTTGTGTCTGGATTCGGCCAGTGGCAGAACTGGGTTTGACTTAAGGAGCTGTATTTGGGGGAGTGTGCAGAGGAGTACAGAGGAATGGTGGCATTTCTGAGACTAGTAACATAAGTAGAGAGGGAAAGAACAAGAAAACAGCAAAGGTGTCCAACAGATGCAATTTTGTTTCCCACAGAGTACTGTGCACGGCAGGTTGGCTCCGTATTCCCTTTCATTGCTATTTGTTCTTAGTGAAAAAGGCCTCTTTGGATTTTCTGGGCTTAGGAGCTTTTCCAGATCATTAGCCACTTCTGTGGAGAGGGCCTGCTGGGGATCGTCTCTGCAGCTTCCAGCTTAGCCGTTCTATCCCGGCAGAGATGGAGAAGAAGGTGGGAGAGGGGAGTGGAAGCGGGGATTTGATCAAGTGAGCACTTACGCAGGCTGGACCAGACGCAGCTCCCTGCGTGGGAGTTGGGGTGTATTCTCTCCAAACTCAGTTAGTCCCGAAGTATTTCTATCTAAATCTGTTTATGTTGATGGCACACTCGGTTCCGAGGGGCAGCACGCCATCGTGGAGGCATGTGTTTCATTTGAACTCAAAAGATGTGCATTTGAGTCTCGGCATCTGGTGAGCTCTTTGGCTGTAAGCAACTAATCATCCCCCTGGCCTTCACCTTCCTCTTCTTTTAAATGGGACCCAAAATACTACACTACAGGGTTTTCCTGGGGTTCATATGGAATAAAGTATTTAGGAGTTGTTTGTTGTGGACAGAAAACTGCACAAATGTAGGATGGTAGTTTTCTTGATGACATATCCGAATAACTTCAATAGGGGAAAAAAATTAGTGAAAGGAAGAGTCTCATGGTAAGTATTTGTAAAAGCCCAGAAAGACTGTTTCTGAAAACAAATTCCTGTTGAATCTGATTGAAAGCACTTGTTTCTGAATTAATCAGATTCACCATCGAGACTTTGGGGGATGTTCTGTAAGCACAGGGGGAAGAAGCCGAGTCCCTCTGAGCAAACCTGGTTAGGTCAGTAGGATATGACATGGAGCTTCCTTGGCATGTCATTGTAGGGCATTTTGTCTCCTATAATGACACAAGGTGATGCCTTGAGCCTCCACTGCCCTTCAGTAGAATGTTCCAAACGGCTCTAACCTCACCAGTAAATGTGTAATTCATCTTGCCCTGAAGGTCCTTCTTCACTTGTATGAACCACAGAAAATGGAAAGATCGTATCTTGCCAAAGAGAGAAAGAGGAGGAGGACAAAGCATATACAAGTAGTAGTAGCATCAGGAGAGCAGAACCTTTCTAGGCACCGATAGTATGAAAGAGAATTGAGGCCCACTATGGGCATCAGATAAAGGCATAAACAGCCTGGCCCTATACTTGGGAATTAACAGAGCCCAGGGAGAGTCCTTGCTGCAACCAGTGTCCTAATGAGGGTAGAGCCAGACTGAGTGAGGATGAGAAACTGCCATTATCAAGTAAGCTGGAAACATAAAACGCATATACAAGTAAAAGCATTTTGGACTTTGATTCCTGAAAATATGCAGGAAAAGTGAATGATAATTTTAGCATATAGATAAAATGTATAATAATGCATCATAAAAATCAAGCTGGCAAAATGTATAGAGAATATTTCACGGGTGGTAAACAATGATGAGAAGCAGAGGCCAAATGGCCCTATCTGTCTCATTTATCACTTACATCCACTACTCTTTTGCTGGTAACCAGTAATAGTCATGTTTCAGAACCCTCAATGCATACCTAAGAAGAATTTAGAAAATTTAAGATTCAGAGAATTTAGCTCATGAACATCAACTAGTGTATTTAAAATCAGTGTTTTTCTTATGTGCCAGGCAAAGTGCTACATTTTGGGGGATACTGTAATCAACGTTGGCTAACAGACTTGAAAGGCCACAGTAATTAAATGATGAGATATTAGGTTTCCTGCACATTGTAAGATGATGTATGTAACACACTTGGTTCGCTCCTGGTGTACAGTGAGCTTTCAATTATGGATAGCTTTTAATATCATTGGTACTTTTTCATCAATTAAAAAAAATTTGAAGTCAGAGGAAACCATTTATCTTATTTTCCTAAATAACAAATCGACTTTAATCAGGATTTTGAGATTGCAACTTAAGTGATGTAAAATTCTAAGGAGAAGTCAGGATGCTACTAATTTAAAGCCAACCTCGTGGCTTACAGCCCAGATTAAGGCAGTTACCAGACAGCTGAACAAGTTGTGAATAGCAGAGGCTTTTTAGACATGTGAATTTGAAGTGCGGCAAGCAAGGCAAACTCTAGGTACCATCAAGCGAATGCTGGGGCTCATATGACTTCATGGCAGGCCTACCTTAACACTGTCGGCTGGATGAGTTATCTCATTGACCAACCACTTAGACTGTTCCTAGCCATTACTCCTGGGGTATTGTTCACTGCAACAGGGCAAGAAATAACTCATTGACTCCCTGAAGCTATAGATGATGGATTTTAGATCCCTGACTGCATTCAGAAGGCATGGAAGCTCAGCGTATTAATGGGGGAATTCATTAGCCACCTACTCTATACCATCATATGCTGACATCCTGATGCTGTCGCTGCTGCTGTTTCAACTTGTTAGTGTGTCCCTGATAGATGGCAGAGGGAACTGTATAACTGTATTAGCCTCAAAGATAGTTCTGACAGCTGGACCCGTCGTTTCCCAGCCCGAGATGACACCTTTAGAGCCTGGAATCACTTAAGGACATTTAGATAAGCACTGTTGATCGATCAAGCTAACCTTCAGCCTGACATCATTTCATAGTCAGGATGACACAAGATGATTGACAATTAAAGTCTTTTATTCTATTCTTGAGTTCTTAGTTAACCACTTTTAATTTGGTTTATTTTTCTGCTCTGTTTTCTATAAAATGGCAGGTAATTTAATGACACAGATGATTATTTCTTACATTTACTTAGGACCATTAGTAAATCCTCTTACCTCCTACCATTATTATCACTTATACCACTATTATCGATTGACAAAGTACCAGGTACCAGACACTGCGTTAGAATTCTGTTTACATCATTTTATTATGGACTCACGACTCAATGAGGTAGTCACTATTAATATCCTCACTTTATGAATGAGGCAACTGATGTTTAATGAAGCTAAAGAAATTTCCCAAGATAGCACTGAGCAGGCATTCAAATCCAGTTCTGACTCTTAATTACTATGACACTCCTAATGAACGTTTCAGAGTAGAGAGTGTAGCGGTGATCATTTAATTCAACATGTATTTGTGGAATAGCAATTTATTTGGGGTTGTGATGTAAAATTTACCATCAAGGAGGGAAATAAAAATTGTACAGGTGGCTGTTCTCGGATAGCATTGGGTAGATTCCAAGGAAGGTGAGACTAGTATAGTTTATAGAGATGAAGAAGTGAATATAGACAGGGTGGGACAGACTATGGCTGCTGGAAGCTGAAGAAGGAACATGCTACATGACGATATCCAGCATGAAGAACATGCTAGAAGAAGATTCCCGCCTCGAAGGAGGAAAATACAGGCTATGTTCCCAAATCTGTTAGGTGTTCAATTTGACCAGAATAAATCTCTTGAGGGAAAAGGCCAACAGTGTGGAATAGCAGAAAGAGCCTATGTTTTAGAGGCAAGTGGTTCGTGTTTCAAGATCTAGCTATCCCCCCCTGGCTAGCTCTCTGGCCTTGGATGAATTGACTGCTGTGTAAAATGGAGATAGGAAAAGCAGTAATGCCGCCTTGCAAGTCTGTGTGAAGATGTATAATAACGTATATGAAAATGCTTCATGAGTAACTGGTTCATGCCAAAGTCATGAGAGTTAAGGCTTCAGTTTTGGTTGCTTGTTTTCTTTCAAGGTACTTCAGGCCCATCGTGAGGAGGGCTTGAATGCCATACTGACGGATTGCTTCTTAAAGTAATGAGAAGACATTGAAAGTCTATGAGCAGAAGATGAAATGCCCAAAGCTTAATTTTCAGAAAAATTACTTTGGCTTTGTTGAAAGAGTGGCTTTCAATGGGTTCAAGGACAGTAGATAGCAGGTTATTGTTTAAGTAGTCCAAGAAAAACATTTTTAAGGACTTACTCTGCGGTGATGATCATAGGAAGGTAATAAAAATGAAACAAAAGGATAGTCATCCCAGAGAGAAAATCAACAGGTGTTGCCATCTGGTTGGAAGGAAAGGGAGAGAATTAAGGAATATCTAAGAGACTGGGAAGGTTAAATTTCATTAACAATAACAGTAAAAACAGGGCACAAGTAAGAAAAATGAATTTTAGGATAAGGCAGTCAGAGTCTGATGTTAGTGATCCAACACGTACATAAGGCATCTGAGGGTCAGTCTAGAGAGTTCCAATTAGAAATGCGTGATGAACTCAGATGAGAGATGTGGGCAGAAGCAGGGACTTGAAAATTTGCAGCCTGAAATGACAAGGGAAACTGAGGCTTGCTAAGATCTATGGGGACATAAATGAGTAGAAACTTGGGAAATATATACATAAATTTCCAAAGTGCAGGAGGAAAAGAGAGGAAGTGAAAAAGAAAAAGCTAGAGGGTCATAGAAAACCTAGATGGTGAAGTGTTACAGAGATCCAGAGGATTCAGAGAGGTTTTTCAAACACAAGTAGCTATAGAGCTAGTTTTTCCATACCTTTTAGTCACACCTCTTTTATCTGCCATCCATTTGTTGGAGGCCTTCTTTCTCTTTTTTGGTATTTTTTATAGCAGGTAATCTTTGTCCTTCCAGTTTCCTCAGTAGTCATTCTGTGCTTCTCTTGGTAGTTGTCAATGACATCGATAACTCAGAGCCAGAAGACTCCACCAGCTAGCAGTTATCTTATGTGAATGGTGAAGAAATAGACACTATCCTGCCAACCTCATTGTATTGTGGGGAAAATCAAATGAGATAATGCATGTAAATGGGCTCTATTACTATTGATAGATCTACAAAGAAGATAAGATCGTTTTCATAATAATTTATGTGCGCCTACCATCTAGCAAAGCTGTTGGTGTCTAAGAGTTTGTGGTTGGAGACCTGGAAATGAGGACCTAAGCGAGGCTAAGGTGGTTGTAGTTTTCAACAAGAGGGTTAGCAACCAGGCAAATGGCAAATCAGAGCCAACATGGGAATGGCCCAACTGTGAGAGCTCATGAAAGGCTGTTGTCTTCGAATGCTGTTTTTACCTGGTATATGTCTTCAGAACGTACACCTCACCCCTTGGAACATCATTTTGGGGGAGGCTCTTTGGATTTCAGGTTGTACTGCAATTCCCCAAAGAACATACTCCCTGATTCCCACTGATCACCTTGTGCAGGTGAGGCATGGAATCTGATTACCCTCATCCTCATTTTAACTTGGATAGCTATAAATGTTGCTAATGGTCATAAAATTATCCAGCCCTTTCTCAAATGCAAAGTACAGTACGTAGGTTTAGTAAATCCTTTCTAAATAAATTCTACTGGTTGATTTCTCATTGCTATAAACCCTCCTTCTCACCTGATGGCATGCATATTTTTGTAATCACTCCTGCATTTGCTGTTTTATTCATTGTCTAGTCACTGTGCTAGCTACTTCGTGTGTAAGAGCCCATTCACTCTACAGTCCTCACACCACTGTCCAATCAGTGAGACTGCCTCAGTGTTGGAGATTACAGAACTAAAGCTCCAAGGAGTAAGTAGCCATTTGTTCCTAGTCTTCAGGAAAGGAAAACAGATGAGATGGTGGTGTGTTTGATTCTAATGTCATACATACTGCTTTGCATAAATACCTATTTAGTATTAAAGTCAGATGTGGTGAATTTAATAGGGCCTGTGTTGTGGTTTTTTTTTTTTTTTGATCCACATAAAGAATGGTAAACAGAAATAGAGGGATGGAGCACAACATTTTGGCTAAAGCAGAATACATAATTGGAATTAGGTCACTTTGTTTTGGGATTCAGAGAAACTCTCCGTTTTACATTACCTTTTATTGCTTCTCAGTATTTGTTTTTGTCTCAATGGCATTAGGCACCCAATTACTCCCAAACCACTTTCTTAAACATCCCTGTGCAGAATAGGCTTGGAAACTAATCTGAGGTTTTAAATGCAATATGGTGCTATGAGAAGCTCAGAGGTGACTTTTTTCCCCAAATTTTAACACAAATCCTTTCAAATGTAGTATATATGAGCAGAGATTACTAGATAAATGCATTCTCATATTTTAGGTGTGGTAAATGCCATATTAGAAGTCTTCAAATATCCCTGCTTAAAAACCCTAACTGATCTCAAATAATACGGAGGAGACACAGTCTCCCTGCAGTCAGTATTTAATTTTTGTATTTCTAATTTAAAACCAGGTGGAAGTATCTTCACAAGAGCTCCAGGCTATTATCCACTGGCCTGTTAGCTTCTTACATCTAGTGGGAGAACACAGTAGAAACTTGAAAGGGAGACCTTTACACTGGAAATCACATTTTCTTAGAATGGGAGCAGATTCCATTCAACTTGCCCCTGACTTGATGCCTAATTCCTAAGGCTAATAGGCTTTCATGTTTGCTACTTAGATCAGCAATACTGGAGTTGGTTTTGTTGCATGACTAAACAGCAAAGCTTAAATTCAAGACTAGAGTGTGAGAGAGGAAAATGAGCTTGGTGCGACATGTTGCCCAGAGCCCTTTGAAGGTGCATTGGGGGAAGTCCTTGACTACCCACAAAGAGCAGCTGTCTTTAAAAATAAGACAAAAATCACCTTGAAGTTTAGTTGAGAATAGGAATAGGGGCACATAACAAAAAGTATAACATGACAAACTTGGTTTTAGAAAAAAGGGAGGTGGGAGGAATAGATTTGCTGAGTTAAAATTAGCCAGACAGGCAAAGATTACCAGCCTATTTTAGTGAAAGATGATTCATTCATTTATTTATCCAACCAGCTGCTACTATATGTCAGGTAAATTCTAGGACCTGGGGATACAGGAGTAGATAAGATAGACAAAATGCCTGTTTGCATGGAGCTTGCCTTCTAATGGGTACAGGCAATCAGAACCTGGGTTCTGCAGAATTTGCTGAAAATGCAATGTCCAAGATATTTAATTAATTGTCATATTAACAGATTGGCAAATCCCTACCAAACTTTTATTTCCGTCTTTGTACTCTTCTCGGTTTCCCAAATCTGCATGTGAACCTCTCTTACTCTTATAATCCAAGAGCACAAAGGGCTCTCTCACCAGCTAGTTCTACTGAGACTACCATGAACAACCATCTAGGTTGTTTCCAGTACCAAAATGAAACAAAAAGGAATAACATCTTTACCCTCCATTTCTGTGCCTTTTTCTTTGAAATGACTGTGGCCTTTCCTAGTGTTTTATTTTGTAATCACGCAGGACGCCTTCAGAACATCCATCTTTATTTCGCAGACAGCCAATTGCTTGAGGCATCCAGACAGTACTAACTGAGAAGAGGGAAAAAAAGACAAAGACCAAAATCAAATGAAAACTCACCCTCCCTGGGAGATAGACCACACTGTTTCCAGTATATTCTCTAAGCCTGCTTAGACGGTCCTGTCCACGTATGGACCTAGGGCTCCCAGGCCGCACACCCAGTCAAAGACAAGAGCAGCGCCTGTGGTGACAGTATCAGTACAAATTAGGTTTTCCCTTCACTTCACTGAATGCCACAGGAAACAGAATGGGACCACATGTTTCCCTTTGATTCACACCCAAACACTGCAAAACACAGAGTGTGTGCTTCCTTCTTCAAGCTGTGTGTGTGCGTTAAACACAGGCAAACATTGGACTGAAATGCAGACACAGTAAGTCAGCTCTGGGGAACACCATTCAAGTCTTTTTTCTAAATCTTGATCTTTTATTTGAGCTAGGTCTCTGCAGACACTCTGGGAATGATTATTTTACAATGATTCTCCAAAGAATAGTTAAATGCGTTTCATCCAAAAGTGGGGATTCACCATCTTGTAACAGACCCCCTTCTGGAACTGACCACCTTACCATTAGCTCTTTCCTTCTAAACAACAAAACAAAACAAAACAAAAACACCCACTTTATACAGTAGGTGTGAAAGAACATAGAAGGCTCTATGGGAGACTTTTCCATATATTTCCACAAATTACTTCTTTGTAAAAAGTGATTGTTTGATATGACTGTTATATTAACAACAAATTATCCTGGGTATGAACCCTAACCCTAGCAGGAAAACCGAACTTCTCGATGAGGTATGTATCTTCAGCCCTCATGTCTCTCTCCAAGAGGACAATGGATTCTGTGAAATAGTGAGACTTGATGCCAAATTCTCTGCGTGTGGTTTTGCACATGTGAGCTGGTCAAGGACACAGAATTGAGAGAGAACAGTTCATTTTACCCAACAGCAAAAATGTGTATGTGTGTGTGTTTAAGAGCCCAACCCGAACCACACTCTTCTGTGAATTCATACTCCATTTCTAACCACCAAGATCCACCTTATAAACTTAAACTCAGACTTTCTAGATTTTAGAAACCTAACCATTGCTTTTCATATAGCACCTTCTGGAAACAAACTTCCACTAAGTTTCTGTGTGTGTCCATAAAAGTCACCATTGTGTTCTCTTCTATCTTCTGAGTAGACAAAGATTTGATTCCCTCTCAGAGGGAGTTTCTGCTGTTCCTGATGACTGACCGTGAGGCCAGAGCTCTCTGTGCCCTTCTTATTGGTCTTGAACGCTGTCAGAATGCTTAGATTCCTGAGCATACACAGGGCAGCTGCTTGGGGCCACTGAAAATGGAAATACTGCAATTGCTTCAACACTTCTTCCCTTCCTGGATCCATCAGACTGAAAAAGCAGGAATGAAGTATTTTCTTCCTTCTGTCTCCCCGGTCTTCAGCAGTATAACACAAACAAGCCCACTTCTTCTTTAAGCCCCACCAACATGCTGTGCCTGGTTCTTGATCTCAGACAAGGAGTCCCTTGTCTTCAATGTGAGAAGTTTAGAGAATATGCCCAGTTAGTGTCCCTTGGACCTCATCCAATACACAAATATATTTTAAAATTCAGATGCTTCATATACAACTTGAGACTTCCAGTTTCTCTTTAAAAAATCAGAAGGTTCAGCTATACGGGGCCACTGTTCCTATGTGGCATCTGCCAGCTGGAGACAAGGAAAAGTTGCCATTTTTATGGACAAGCCATTTCTCACCACTTGTATCTGCCACCCTCTCTCTGCCACACAAATCGCTCAGCATCTTCATTCATCCCCTTGGCTGTCCCACACCTGCAGATCTTGGATATTCCGAGTCTTCTCACACAGAAGTAGTGTTGACAGTGTGGGGCATACCTTTGCATTTTATACATAAACTGAGCTCTCAAACATTTTCATAGACACATGCTTAATTTGGAAGGGTCTAGAAGTTGACCTTTTCATTGCTGTCCTAAGGGCACCTGTTTGCCCTCTCCAAAATATATGGGGCTCACAAATCTGTTTCATAGATATAACCTAGAATTTAGCATAACACATTTAATGATTTCAACTCAAGGACTCACTTATTTGTGCTCTTTGAGAACATTCGTACTGAACACAGAATGGTAATTTATAAATGAAGATTTCATTAGTGTTTCTGGGAAAAGTTGGGTGTCATTCTTAAAGTATGACATTTAATATAATATGCATAAAATAACACATTTTTCTATCATATTTTAATGCATAATTTTACAATATTGGTGTGTCGGAGTGTGCTATTTGCCTCTAATTTAGAGTCTTCACTCAAAACTCCTAATTACTTAGCCTTTTCAGAAGGGGGCCGCCTTTTAGGGGTACGTCTGAGAGCTCTGTATTGTCCTAAGAGTGAAAGGTGGCTCATGATCCAGGAACACATTATTAATCCCTGTTTTTTACTCGAGAGCTTTGGGCTGTCTGGATCAAAGTGTGTCAAATGCTTCCTCCCGGATTACTTTTCCTGTTTCATTCCTCAGATAGTCAAGAATTTTCCCGCTCCCCTCCCATCTGTACTACTCCTGACAATTTTACCTAAATTTTTTCTTCCATTGCTTCAGGCCATTGCTTCCAGTAATATCATCTTCTGAGACTATGAATAAGGCTTTCCTTTCAATTATATTGTTACCTTGAAGGTATTTATAGGCTGTGATCTAGTCCCCCGGAGTCATTGCTTTGCCAGACATTATAAATTTAGCTCTTCCCACCTTTCCTCCTATGTTTTATCTTCCAGCCTTTGTAACATTGCCTCTTTTTTTTTTTTGAACCTATCTTTGTAACTTCTCTGATATTTCAATATTCTTCACAAACTAAAGAGGTCAGAATAGCACATCATATTCCAGGCATTACTGTGAGTATCTGAATACAGAGAGAGAAATCAAGTGACAGGATTACTTCAAAATTGAACTTAATCTATTTGTGACTCAGAAAAATAGACAGAATGGTAGAGAAAGCTAACAGGGCACTGTCAACATGTTTCATATATTTTAGCGCACTGTAAGGATAATCACAGAGGCTTAAGAGTAAATGATGATTTTTTTTTTTTTCTGAGAGAGAATGTCTTGATTCCATTGGACACTTGCACCTGTCCTTTAGAGTAATATTTTCCTTAAAAACCTGGACTTCAGATATGGTTGTGTAAGAAGATGGACTTTCTCCCCTAGTACACACGCTTTTAAACTAGTATTATCATTAATAGTGTTGTTGCTGTTGTTACTGTTAACATTATTCCTGCCCCTGTGGTCTAACGTTGGGAAACGGCATTAAGCATTGAATTTTAGGAAGCAAAAATAAATTGCAGTGTGAACCACCTTGGTACTAGCTTTAAGTCCTAGTCCATGTCCACAGGCATTGGTAGGATTCCACCAATATGGCGAATTGGGTAGAGCCTCTGGGGAGCACTGCAAAGAGCCAGACCCAGCTTAGCTCTCAAGGATTGTGGCCTCCAAACATTTTTGATGGTCCACCCACAGCAAAAAAAAATGATAACCTTGCACTACTTATATTTGTGTTTAATGTAGTGTGCACACCTGCTAACTGCTGTTTATATTATGGAACATACAGCAACATCAGAATTTCTAAAAGTGAAGATTTCAAAAATAGACGTTCCAGTATTTTTTGCCATAATCCCAGTGAACCCACCTTGACACTTCTGGGGGATGCTCAGCCCACTTTGAAGATGCCTGCTCCGGTGGGGATCTCTATATTGATAGAGCGAGTGGCCAGGTCCAGCAGCTGCTAAGTCAGAAGTCCAGGATGAATGGTTCAAGCCTGGAAGGGATGGGAGGCTGTCATCCAAACACTCATCTTAGAGGTAACCATGCGGAGACCCAGAGTCTTTACTACTAGGGTCCCAGTTGCCTAGTGAGAAGGCTGGGGGTAAAACACAAGCCTCGTGGTTATCAGATTGTAGTGTATAAGGAAAACGCCTGGTGTTCTGTTTCTGGTAGAGTTTGAGGAAGGTAGAGACTGAGCTCCTGAAGGCTGGAGAAGAGGGTGGGTTAAAGGGTTCTGTTGATGGTGAGGTATCATTTGCCTACATGGTCTCTGATCTCTCATGCTCCCTCCTGTTGAGCCCTCCCTACAGGTTCTCTATCTGTCTCTGTTTTTCTCTTTCTGTTTCTCTCACCAACATAAAATTCAAGGTTTCTACTTAATGGTAGACTTCTTTACCAAGAGCATGCTCTGGAGCCAGACTTTCTTGGTTCAAATCCCAACTCTGTTCCTCAATAGCTCTGTGACTTTAGGCAAGTTACATAGCTTCCCCTGCCTCAGTTTCCCCATCTGTTAAAAGGGAGAATAATAAAGTTCCATTGGGTTGACATGAGGATTAAATGAGAAGGTACCTTGAAAGTCCTGATATACTACTGCCTGACCCCATCCTAAGGGTCTTTTAAGATTTTATTTATTTATTTGACAGAGAGAGATCACAGTAGGCAGAGAGGCAGGCAGAGAGAGGGGAAGGGAAGCAGGCCCCCTGCTGAGCAGAGAGCCCGATGCGGGACTCGATCCCAGGACCCTGAGATCATGACCTGAGCCGAAGGCAGTGGCTTAACCCACTGAGCCACCCAGGCGCCCCCTAAGGGTCTTTTAAATGTTAGGTGTTGTTATTGTCATCACTTTTTTAGTAGTTTCTCCTAAAAGCTTAAAGCACTTTGCCCTATACCATATATTCCATTTTGTAGCATGCCCTCATGCTAACCAAGGGAAAACATTCTTCTTCCACTGTATAAACACATACCCCGTGGCCAACGCATATGCTTATGACCAAAATCAGTTCTGAATCCTAGGACAACTGGTGCTCCATGTCAAACTTTATTTCCTTTCAAGGTGAAAACAATGACACAAAACCTCATTCAGCAGAGCAGAAACACAGACTCCATAGTTATTTTTTTTCTTCCAATCCCCCCAAAGCATCTTCTCCATCTGCATGGGGCTCCTGTCCTCTCAGAAGTCTGCCCAGCCTGAGGGTGATGGCAGCAAAAGGGTTAAGTAGGATCTGTTCCTCTGTCTGAACTCTCAGCCTCCTGAGAGCCTGCGTTGCAACCTTAATAACTTCCTCACATAACTAGCTTTCTCCTCTCCCTCGGAGTGTTTCCATTTTCTCCAGCGTTCAGTATCAGGGAGTGTTATTAAATGATAAGGGGGTTTGCTTCCTCGTGTATATTGTGAGAGGCTGAGAGACAATGAGTGTTGTGACACATTGGAGGGCATGTTAGCACTGATTACGGGAGCTCTGTATCAGAGAGCAGATCATGTGACAAGACTGCATCTGGGACACTGCCTCCCCTCCCCAGAGAGTTATTAATGGGCCTTCATACCTGGGAGGACGGATTACGATGTCTGGGCAATGCAACAATTAGAGATGTGTCACTTATCATAAGCAGGGCCCCAGCACCTGGGGCTGGCGGCTCTGTTCCACGCATGAGGCAGTCTCCATGCTCCAGAGATGAAAGTGGAACTTGCTGTGGTGACCTTTCTTGAAAGAGGCCATCTTAAGTTCACGACTGGCATTGAGTGGTCATTGGCTTTGCATGTAGAAAGAGAGCGGGAGACCTGCGTTTTATACTCCCTTCTTCTGCCATTGTCAAGGTCTTGACCATAGGGTTCAAGACCTCAGAGTCACTTAGCTTGTGACAATCAGCTTTTTGATATGCAAAAATGGGGCCTATGTATGTCTTACTTACCTCACAGAGTTGCAACTCCTATGTATGTCTTACTTACCTCACAGAGTTGCAACTCCTATGTCCTCTTCATCAAGGTAATGACATGGATACAAGAGTGTGCATGTGTGTAGAAAGGAGATGTAAGGATGTTTTCAGGCACAAGAGAAAGGGCCAGTACAAAGGCAGAGACTGACATTGCATGGGAGAAGACATAGACAAAATTGGCCAACATGGAGGGAAAGGAAGCAGGGAAAGGGAAGGAAAACCAAGGCAGGTAGTTTAATTTTGGCCACATCTCCTATAGAACAAAAATGAAAACAGGGTTGGGGAATTGTACCAAAATTAACAGGAGGAGAGTCAAGGAAGTTCACATCTGATATTCTTAAAATTCCCAGTGAAAAAAAATTTTATGGTCATCTGCTGCAAGCAACAGGGGCAAGGAGATTTCAAAGGAAGTCAACAGCATCTTTTCAACAATGTTTTTGATCTCTATCAGAACAACTTGGCTTTTAACCCTAGCTCTATCTTTTCCTCCTGGAATGGTCTTAAGCAGTTTCCTATCACTTTCTGGAGCCGTACTTCAGGGTTATAATCTATACCTTACACCCTGTTAAGAAAATGAAGTGTGGCCACATATGTAATGTACACAACACTGTTCTTCACACATAAAAGCTCCTCATTATTTTAGAAACACAGGACGATGGCAGGGAATGCATAAAACATCCAGGTTGCTGAATAAGAGTTTCCAATTCAGCCGTTGGGTTGCTTTGGCCAATCTGCTTGTGCCAGGGTTACATAATATATCTTCATAGGTGTAAAGCCTCTCGGAGGCTGGTCCTCAGCCCTGGTGCTGTTCATGCTTCACATTTCTCTTCTTGTGCACTTCTGTCTCCTTGTGGCCTTATGTAATGGACCGCATAGAGGAAGGGGGTCGCTGTACAGTGTAATGTGTTTCCTGAGCTCCTGAATTGGTGCCAGTAGCACATCAGTCCAGTCCGATAAAACCCAAGGCACACCTTGCTCCTTACTGAGAAGGAAAAATTATTGGAGTTTGCACAGGTCGGTGAAGTAATTTATCATCTGCACTGGTATTAAACTGCCTCCATAGATACGTGCCTCATTTTACCCCAAGGATAGTCCAAGAATCACGGGGAAGGACTTCCCTTTAGAGTTCCCTCTTTCTAAATCCCTCTTTGGGTTTCTTCTTTATTACATTTTACATGATTAATGCAGATAATCACAAATGTGAACAGTCAGCCAAGTTGGAGTAGGGGTGGAAGTTAATCTGGAAGTTAATCTAAGAAGACCCTTCTTAAGAAGCAATTAGACACCCCTTCAAATAACTAATAATTTGCCTTTCATGAGAAAGAAATCCCCCAAGTGAGGTGCAAACCCAATTCAAATACTTCATTAGAATTAAAAACACCCTTTATAAACAGGGGACTATTTTCTTATAAAAACGGCTGCTATTCATAAAGCACTTACTGGTGCACAGTGTGTGTGTGCCTGTAGGAGTGGATGTGTCTGCTTTTGTTTTGTTTTCCCTGCAATCCCCTCAAAGTCTCAAAGATAGGAACTATTATCCTCATGTAACAATTGGAGATCTGAAACTCAGAAGTTAAGTGACTTGCCAAGGTTCCTGCCACTTGTAAACAACTGAGACCAGATTTAAATCCAGGTGTACCTAAAACAAAAATCCAGGTTCTTTCTTCTTCTGGGATTTCCTAACGCCTACACAGTCTGTCCCCTGACTCCTTCAGGCTCCACACTATTCTGTTCTATGGCACACTCATGTCATATTGGTCCCTGGAGTGGAAGGCAACAAGATGAAACCAAGAGATTGTTTTATCAGCTTTTCCACTCATGTGTCTGAATAGTTCCTGCCTTTCTTAACAAGAGAGAAAGCCAGTCACAAGGCTTTGGGGGAAAAGATTGCTGGGAAAATCTTGAAAATTAGGTACTGCAGGCAGAGCCCTCAAAATCTTGCCAAGGGGCTTTATGTAGTCTGGTAAGATATGACTTTACATATCTTTGGGGGAAGAATGTGAATCTATCAACAAATGCCAATTAGCATGACAGACAAGTGGCAAAATTTTCCACAGAATATTTGATTTGGAAAAGGTAATCTCTTTTCTCCCAAGTAAGAGTAAATTAAGGCAGAGAGTATATTTGAGCACTAAGAAGCATCTTACTTGGTTTAAATATTATTTCTGTCAAAATTTTACTATTTTTATCTTAAGATTATGATGTCTCTCTTTTAGGAGACAATCAATTGTCTGGTAGATATAACCAACTAACAATCATAGACCACAATAACTATGACTCAGACCAGTCATAAGTAGACATCTATCTGCCTTCTCAAAGATGAGTTCCTGGAACTTGCTGGTATACCTACTGAACTAGAGTACTCACATCAGGAAGTTATCCCTTCTTTGCTGCCATTAATCTGGCTTGGCCAACTCAAGAAAGAATATCCAGAAGTTCTAGCTTTTTTTTTTTTTTTTTTTTAAGATTTAAAAAAAAATTTTTTTTAATTTATTTGTTTGACAGACAGAGATCACAAGTAGGTGGAAAGGCAGGCCGAGAGAGAGGAGGAAGCAGGCTTCCTGCCGAGCAGAGAGCCTGATGTGGAGCTTGATCCCAGGACCCTGGGATCATGACCCAAGCCGAAGGCAGAGGCTTTAACCCACTGAGCCATCCAGGCACCCCAAGTCCTAGCTCTTGAGTCCCTGTGTATTGTATCCAGACTTCAATAGAATCAATTAAAATGGGGTCACCTGGGTGGCTCAGTGGGTTAAAGCCTCTGCCTCGGGCTCAGGTCATGATCTCAGGACCTGAGATGGAGCCCCCTCATTGGGCTCTCTGCTCATCAGGGAGCCTGCTTCCTCCTCTCTCTCTGCCTGCCTCTCTGCCTACTTGTGATCTCTATCTGTCAAATAAATAAATAAAATATTTTTTAAAAGAATTAATTAAAATGCAGTTGAATGTTAATATTTACTTAATATTAATATTGAGAAAACTAGCTGGTCAGCTAGAAAAATCACCCTAAATCTAATTTATGCATCAGTAAATTAAAAAAAAAAATTCAAATTTGTCAGCAGGTTCCTACTTTCCAGGATGTCTCTCTTTTCAAAGTGATTTTGTAAAATAGTGTTAATGTTAATGTATCATATTCTAGAATATATTTACCAATGAAACCTTCAAAGAATTCAGTGGTATCATGAATTATATGAAGCCTCAGAAGATCATGTCTGGCATTCTATGGCCAGATTGTCCTACACAGATTTTTATCAGTCATACATGGAAAGTACTATGATATAGTAAATTCTATAAGGCTTCTGTGACTAATCTCGTGTGTTTCCTCCCAAAGAACATGCTTTCAATTTTGGAGCTTTTAATCAAAGTTTAGCGTTTTAAACGGTGTTAAGTGAAGAAATTCCAAATATATGCACAACATAAACCAAAGTATTTTCCTCCCTGAGTGAAATTCCATTGTCAAACAGCTTAATATGATGGTGAACTTGACCAATGGTGGGTGCCTGCAGGTGAGGAATGGACATTAATTCAGGTGGTAACACAGAGGTTGGCATTGTGAGGATTTTTAAATTCCAGAACTAAATGGATGATCCACTGAGAGGCAATGTCCAGACAGATCAATACTGTGCAAAAAGATAATTGCTTTTCTTGGTGAATCCTAAGAAAGGTCTGGGGCTTTAGGGAAATTGAGAGAGATTTCTTTTTATTTTTATTCTTTTTTCTTTCACAAAAAGGTAATTAATGAGTACAACAGACAATTCAGGGCCAGAGAATAGAATCTGAAAGCTTGAAAGCTGTATATTCAGAATGGATTTAGAGATTTACAGAAGGGCTTTAGCCCAGAGCAGTGCCTACAAAGTGGACCGAGATACAGTGGTGACAACGTCTTCTTGAGAGATACTTGCTAAAATCTTCTATTGGGCAAGCATCCAAAAACATCTGAGCAAATGAGGTATTCCTTCCAGCATATCTGTGTAGGTGGGAAAGAGGCAAATATTTAGGGAAAAAACAGAGGGATTGAAGTTGTTCTAAAGGTAGTCTATAAATGAAGCCTCAAATACCCTCTACTGTGGGATGAATGCAGGCGGATTTTACTCCAGCTATGATATATCCTGCTTTCTTGAACTGTGTAAAAGTGGCTATTCCATCCATCAATAATATATTAAATGATAGATTAAGAGCCTCTTCATTTCTTAAAATCTCCAATGGAATTTGTTTTGACACCATAGACCATTACCAAGTTTGAAATTAAGATGAGTATAATCATTGTATTTCAACGAAATTTTCCACAAGGTCTGTATTAGTTAATGAAAATATCTATACTGAATTGAATGACAAAATGCCGGTCAGACTCAGGATAGTGTCAAAGTGTCATAATTTGCTTTCTTATTCAGTTCCTTCTGCTAGGTGACATGATCCTTAAAGACAGGGTCCTGGTCCTGTCCATCCTTGCATTCACAGTATGTGTTCAATAAATGTGTCTTGAATGAATGCACCAAAGAAGACTCTAATTGAAAAGTTAACAAGGATGTAGGAAATGTATACTTGAAATCTGGTACTTACTCTCTTACTAGATTTTTCTTTGAGATTTGACTATATTTGAGTATGAAATAGTTTACCTAAAAATACGGATAATTAAGACAAAACAAACAGAATCCTATCTTTACATCAAAAGATTTATATCCTGACACAAAAAACAAGTAATGGATTCTGCCATCTTTGTTAACTTCCTGTTTCATTTGAGAAATGGCTGCATTTAGGCAGACTGAGGAAACTGTTTCTATTCTGTCAGAATTTCAACTAATCCCCCAGAAACTTGAAAACCGGTTATGTGCAGAGAGCAAGGGAAGGGAGAAGTGAGTTTCAGTTTCACTATATGGGATCATCCTCCAAAGCCATCTTTCGTAGAGGACTTGCATGAAGAAAGCAAAGGGAACATTATTAGGGTGGATCTTTTCTGCAAAGGACCAAAAAGGGTAATCTTTAATAGAAATACATAGGAGGGGCTCAGTCCGTTAAGTGTCTGGCTTTGGCTCAGGTCATGATCTCACGGTCCTGGAACTGGCCTGCATCTGGCCCCCTTGGGCTCCATGCTGAGCAGGGAGTCCTAGCTTGCCCCTCCTCCTTTTCATTCTCTCTCTCTTTCTTTCTCTCTCTCTCTCTCAAATAAATAAATAAAATCTTTTTTTCTTTTTTTTAAGACATACATAGTCAATTTTTTTTTTTTTTTGGAGTCAATTATTTTTAAAAACTAGGGATTGAAGTTCTTGCTTTGGGGAAGGACAGTTGATAAAAGTAGTCTAAAATACACTTCACTGACAATTTCTTAAAATTTTTACTTTGATATCATTTGGGCTTTGCAGAAAAGCTGCAAAGATGATATTGTGTTCTTTATACCTTTCACCCAGATTCCTCTAGTGTTAACCCATTATATAGCCATGGTATATTTACTGAAACTAAGAAATTAATCTTTGTATAATACTATTAACTGTAGACTCCATTCAGATTTTCCTGACATTTCAACTAAGGTTCTTCTTATCTTCTTATGTTTAGCCCAAGATACCACGTTTCATTTATTCTTCACGTCTCCTTAATATACTCCAAGCTGTGACAGTCCACAAATACTTTTTAATAGAAAGAACTATCTGGAAGTATATTTATTAGATCATTACCATCCTTCCTATCTTTCTTTTCTCCACTGAACGTGGGCATCAATCACTTCCTTAGCTGTTGATTCTAATTTATACCTTGGATATTTTTGCATTGCTCATTGTAAATGTATTGATGAGGTCACATGGTAGGGGTGTATATCACACTTAAGTCTGAGATTATCCAAAAATACTCTTCTAGTTTTACCAAACTACCCTCTCATTAATCATTAAGATAAAGTATAGAATGGGGCTTGGAAACACAGACTCTGGAACCCAACTGGTGGGATTTGAATCCTTACTCTAGTTGTATGACATTAGGGAGATCACTTAATCTCTCTGGACCTCAGTTTCTAAGCTTTGTAAAATAGGAGTCATAGAAGATTAAAATGGATAAATGTACAAAAAGCACATAGAACAGTCTCTTGGCACATGGTAAGTGCTCTACATTAGCTCTTGTTATAGTTATATTGTCTATAAAAAAATGAAGGAAATCCGTATAGGGTAGTAGAATAATTCTTGCATTCTCCATCAGAATGCCTGAGTTAACCTCTTAGCTCCAAACTTTCTAGAGGGGGTGGTTCTTTGTATTTTGGAATAGAGATAACATCTGCTCTTTTTTCAAGGAGTTTCTTTAAGGATCTGATGAGATAAGACATGAATAAGAGATGGCAAATGTAAAATGCAAACCTGAACAACAATGCATGTAATGTGGAGGAGGGGGTGGCTCAAACAGGAAGAGTGAGGTGGGGGTGGGGGGGGAGGGCTCACCAGGCAGCCTGGTCCTGACAGTGGTAGAAGACATGTGTGGGTTTATGGGAGTACTTGGTGTTGGCCATAAGCACTGGATGGTTTATGTGTATATTTCCGTTCACTTGACCAAATATGTTGGGTATGGGAGATCAACGCTACCTAGAAAGAGAATAACAGAGGTGTCACCCCCTTATAGCTTCACTGGAGAATGTCCCAGGCATGTCTATTAGTACTCATAGGGGACAGGGATAAGGCGACAAGGTAGGCTTGGGGACTTGTTATTCTGAACTCATTTCCATGTTGGTGTTATTTCAGTGATTACTACAAAGAATTTTTAGAAGAAGCCTAGCCTTGCTTTCTCTCTAAGTGGCATCTTGCCACTGGAGCCTAGTGCTTTGAGAGTCTGCAAGCTGACACGGTGGCCAAGGGGAGTGTTCTTTAGAACGGAGGACCTGGGTCTGAGGGGTACTGGGACTGCCAAGGCCAGGCTTGCCGTTGATTTTCTGCTTTGTTACCAAGCAACTGAGATTGCTTCCACTAAAGAAAAAGGCGTACACCTCCACTTCAAAGAGAAATGTGTTAAGAAGGAATAAATAGGCACTTTACTTTTCTCTTAGGAACAAAGATAGCATACTGAGTCAGAGTTCTGAATTCAGGATCTTGATACAACACCAGGCAGATTGGACAACTGCAGCTGGGACTCCTCCTTCTTCTCCTTCTCCTCCTTCTCCTTCTTCTTTTCCCCTTCTTCACCTTTTCCTCCTTCTCCTTCTCTTTTCCCTCCTTCTTCTTCTTCTCCTTCTCCTTTTTCTCTTTCTTTGAAAACTCCACCTCCTCTAACAATCTGAAATGATCACTATGTAATAACTACAAGGGACCCTCAAAAGTCCCAACCCTCTTGGAAGTTTATATAAATTGAAGGGCAAATTATATATTTATTACTAACATTTATTGACTTCTCACTATAGACGAGGCACTGTTCTAAGATTTTTACATGTAATCATTATAATTCTGTGAAGTATGACTGGTTGTTAATACCATTTCACAGATGAGAAAACGGAAGCACCTAGTCAATAAGAAAATTCTTTGAAGTTGCACAAACAGTAACTTTGAGTACTTTTCCAAGTATTTTCCATTCAGTTATCAGTATTTTCAATAATTAAGATAATGTATAAAGATCTTTACAATGATAATACTATTCCTACCCTACCCACATTAAATTGGCATGTGCAAAAAAAAAATTAAAAAGCCATAAACATAATGATTAGGGTTGAAAGCAGTCATTTTATGTTTAAAAGGTGTCATCTCCATCAATTAGTCAAATACTGAAATGAAAGGGATTAACTGTAAACTGAAATTTAAAATACATGAGGGAAAGCACTGAGCAGAGCTGGGATCTTTTTTTCTTTTTTCTTTTTTTTTTTTTTTTTTAACCTTGAAACAATCCCCGTGATCCAGCGATCTGGGAGGAGTGCTTTTTTGATAGAAGAACTAATAGAGTTTTTTACTTAAAAAAAAAAAAAGCATAGGAAAGAAAAAAAAATCATATAATTATTCCCCTTATGAACCAAGCTATGACCCAATTATGTATCACACACACACATGTGATTATGGGTAAGCTTGGTTATCCGGTTTTGAGTATAGTAAACAGTTTTCTGAGCTGATCAAAGGGTAGTGTACTCTAAGAAATCTGATCTCTGGTGAAAAGAGATTCCCCATGGATAACAACCAGGGATTACATATTTTCAAAGACCAAGAAAACAGTGAAATGCCCTCAGCTAGACAGAACATGGTGTTACCGTTCTTGGTTATCCGAAAGGATTTTGCACTGCCTCAGGGCTGTCATTACGAACGTCAGTGATCATTGTGGGAATTTGGGAAAGTGCTAGTGAATAGGAAGCTCCAATTACAGAACACTGGATGAGACAGCCTTTGCTATAATTAAACTGTGTTTAGACTGATAGGCCTAATGAGCAGTGTTCCTTAACCCAAATGTTGATTTTGGAATGGGTTAAAATCAGGGCTAAAACCGTGTAAGTAAATTTGTTTACTGGATTGACTCTGGGGCTCCAAGTAGAATTCTGATTTTTCAGCTAACATCCCTAAGCGCCAACCAATGTCAGGCCCTGAGCTAGGTGCTAGAGATCCAAGAGTGGATGAAACCCTCAAGGAGTTACATGCAGCCCAGTGAGGGAGGAGGAATAGTACTGATAATAATAGTGAATGATATGAACTGAGCCCTTCCCAGGTGCCAGACACTGTTCTCTGCACTCTGCCTCTCCTAATTCATTTACTTACTCACCACTCTAACCCAGGGATAGAGGGACTCTAGTACAAGTGAGAAAGAAGGCACAGGGGGGCTCAGTAATGGATCCAAAGTCATGCATGTGGTAAATGGCAGGCTGGGGCTTAAACACAGGTGGTCTGATTTCACTAAATCACTGCTCTGACCTCAGCACCCTAAAATAGTGCCTGACTCATAATAGATGCTTAATAAGTATAGTCATTAAAAGATGGAAAATCACTAATGGGTATTTATCTCAAAGATAGAGATGTAGTGAGAAGAAGGGGCACCTGCACCCCAGTGTTCATAGCAGCAATGTCACAATAGCCAAGCTGTGGAAGGAGCCGAGATGCCCTACACCTGGTGAATGGATAAAGAAGATGTGGCCCCTATACACAATGGAATATTACTCAGCCATCAGAAAGGATGAATACCCACCATTTGCATGGGTGTGGATGGAACTGGAGGGTATTATACTAAGTGAAATAAGTTAATCAGAGAAAGGCAATTACCATATGGTTTCACTCTCATGGGTGGAATATAAGAAATAGCACAGAGAATCATAGGGGAAGGGAGGGAAAACTAAATGGGAAGAAATCAGAGAGGCAGACAAACCCTGAGAGACTCTTGACTCTGGGAAACCAATTGTGGGTTCCAGATGGGGAGGTAGGTAGGCGCTGGGGGATGGGCATTAAAGGGGGCCCGTGATGTGATGAGCCCTGAGTGTTAATACACAACTGATGAATCATTGACCACTACATCAGAAACTAATGATGTACTATATGTTCGCTAATCGAATTTAAATAAAAAAAAATAAAGGATGGAATAAGGATGCTTTCCTGACTGTGTATAGAGTCTAGAAATGGTGACCAGTACAATCCTGACAACATGTTTTCCATTTTATCAGTCTCCCTCACCTATAGCACAAATTCCAAAAGAAAATTTTGCTTCTAGGTACAAAGTAATGGCATTGAATAATTGGTTCGTTCATTCACTCACTCTTTCTTCATCCTTTCTTCACTCATTAAGCCTGCAGGGAGGGTTTTCTCTCCAGGCCCCCGTTTTTGGTATTCTGGCGGTTATGTTAGTCAACTGTGTGTGTGAGTACACATGTGTATTGGGAGGAGGATCAAGTAAATACACGACTAATGCAATGCAAAAGTATTTTTTTTAAGATTTTTTATTTATTTGATTATTTTATTTATTAAGATTATTTATTTATTTGACAGAGAGAGATCACAGGTAGACAGAGAGGTAAGCAGAGAGAGCGAGAGAGAGAGGGAAGCAGGTTCCCTGCTGAGCAGAGAGCCCCATGCGGGACTCGATCCCAGGACCCTGAGATCATGACCTGAGTTGAAGGCAGCGGCTTAACCCACTGAGCCACCCAGGCGCCCTTTTTTTTTTTTTTTTTTTAAAGATTTTATAATGCAAAAGTGTTTTTGTTCTTTTTTTTTTTTTTTTCCCAATTTATTTATTTTCAGAAAAACAGTATTCATTATTTTTTCACCACACCCAGTGCTCCATGCAAGCTGTGCCCTCTATAATACCCACCACCTGGTACCCCAACCTCCCACCCCCCCGCCACTTCAAGTGTTTTTGTTCTTAGTGGCAGTTATGTATTTAGACTTACATGACTGTTTTTTTTTTTGAGAATACGAAGAAAAGTGTTCCTGTCTGCTCACTAGAAAGTTAGTTTACAAGTATTTATCTTTAACTTATCAGAGATGGATTTTTCTTACAGTCAGCTTTTCAAAATCTTGGAAACTGATTTTAGCAGACATTCAATCTGGAGGAAAAAGAGAGAGAAAAAAAGCAAAACAAAACACAAGAATCAATACGGAGTCTAATGACCATTCGCCCAAATAAAAGATATTCAGAACTGGACACGAGTCTCTGGTAATCACTGGTCTTCTTCATCTTGAGTGAGGGATATTGAAACAGATTTGGCTGGCTGCTGTTTAATGGGGGTGTGATTAATACTTTTCACTAGCCCAAGGGGTAAAAAGCAAAATTAGTTTTCATTCTAGAAAAAAGAATTTTTTAAAGGCCAGTTAAAATTATTGACTTCATGCATCACTCAGCAATTATAGGAAGCCTTACTGTACCCTCTCCGTAGATGATTAGAATAATTGCTGCCCTTTCATCTCCCTCATCTAACGACACTCTCCCAGTGCCTCCCACTTCCCTTTGTGTCTTCACATGCTGTCTGTATCTGCTTTGCTAAGAGAACATCAAGGCTCAGCATAATTGGGCCATTTCCCTGTCATACTGGTTTGCTTCTAAATCTCCCTCCTCTGTAGGTTACAGTGAGGTCAATTATATGCAGTCAAATGGCAGAGAAGATATTAAAAATACATGTATCCTAGAACTGAACATATACCACATGTGTGCTTTTCAGAGGGACCTTCTCATAACATATCTTAGATAAACCCATTGGCAGTTTGCTTCCCCTGTTGCCAGTGAGTGCTGGCAATCACTAAAGCTTTGAGTTGCAGTGACTGATACGTGATTAATATCGGTCTTGCTTTTTATTTTTCCATGAGTAGTAAAAGACAGAGAGGGTTTGCACTAACATCATGTTTCCCATACTTACCGGATAATCAGAATCAATTGTGGCAGATGATGAAAATATGCCCCAAACCTATGAATCAAAGGTCTTTACAGGCATTGGGATTTATATATTTTATAAGCTCTCTAGATGATCTGGTCATTAACCAAAGACTGGGAAGCCTGGTGCTAATAATATTGAGCGGGTTTTTATACATCTCATGCTTTCCTGATTAGAGTAATGTCTAAGTGTCTTTCTTTGATTAAACTGAAATTAAAATGCTCAGAGTACCTCCCACATTGAATTTTCCCATTACCCACTGCCTGGGACTCTGAAAGAGCAAATCCATGTAGGGGTATTGTGTGATGAAGATGTCTTTCTGTTTTTATTATTAAGCTGAATGAATAAGGCCGCCAGTTCATGCCCCCTTTGTCAATGTTACGACAACGTATGTTGACCTTAGTGACATTTGTCAACAAAGCTGCCTCACTAGCTAAGCTCAACCAACCTTACTTCTAAAGCATTTGAACACTTCACATTGTGAGGTCCACTTTGACAAAAGCTAAGGATAGAAAAAGTAACAGAGTTCTAAAATATTACAGGTGGGAGGGCCATTGGAGAGCATCCATTACAAACTGAGAACTATAAAAATAAAGGAACAGAGGCCATTAAGGGACTTGCCGAAGTCAAATGGTTAATTAGAGAAACAGTTTGGACTAAATCTCCTAATTCCAGGCCTGATAATTTCTCAGGTCCCCATTCCCTGATTCCTACATCAATCGGTCTCCTTGCCAAGCCTGTATCCTCTTTAGGAACAACAAAAACAAAACAAAACAAAAACAGATTAGAATGAATTGGTGACTTTAAAACCATGTTCTCCAAGATTCTGGGTTCAGTAGGAGAACCTGGGAGGCGACTGGAAATGGGAGTGGAGTTGGGAGAGGTTGGGCTGGTCAGAAGGTGGTGCTTAGAATTCCCCTCATTCTATTTTTAACTGTTTGGTATCTGAAATTACATTAAGAATTTGTTGGGGGGGAAAAAAAAGTCTGATACTTTTTATTTTTAAGTTGCAAAGCCAAAGGACTGAATGGTATCTTCAAATATCTATTTGATCTAATGTCTGGGGATTCTGAGAAAAGAGATCTGTGAAGGCAAGGACGTTGTCTTTCTTTGCCTTTCCCCCTAGGAGTTGATTCTTGTGTATTCGGTGAATGGTACTTATTGACCACTTTCAAGTATGGCTTGGTCAACTCAAGGAATTGACACTTTGAAAGTAAGAGAACAGAGGGAAGAGAAGCTATTTGGAGGGAGACTACCTTTTAAAATCCTCTTTGAAAAAAAAAATTAAAAAAATAAAATAAAATAAAATCCTCTTTGAAAAGCCAAGCTAAAATGTCTACTATTTCCTCCTAATATGGAAAGGTGACCTCACTCTCAGGCAGAAGTATCATGAACGCTGTCCTCTCCTTCCCTAAGGGGTGGAGAGAGAGGGCATGCTGAGTTCACAGTGAGAAGTGCCCTTTCTCTTATCTGAGCCTATTCTGCCTTTAGGGGGACTTTGATGCTCCTCTTTGGAGTTCTGAGAATAGTTGAAAGTCTAAGAAACAGTTCTTTGTCTTTAAGTAAGAAAACACAAGGGAACTAGAAGCAATCGTCCATCTCTCTCTCTCTCATTCGCTCTCTCTGCAGCCATCAATTTTTGACATTAAACTAGGCTGTCTCTGTGTTCTGTGCCGTTGGCCTGAGCTCTCTTCTCTTTCAGCCAGAACTCAAAAGAAAGAGACCTGAGGGTGTATCTACCTCCTTTTACTTAATTTTGGTCTCCATTGTCTTACCCAAGAAGGAACTAGATCTTTGTTTCCCTGCCCCATTAAAGTAGCCTGCTTGGTTTTTGAACCTTCTCTGCACACTGCCACTATCATTCTTACTTTTTCCTCACTTAGTTCCCTTCACTTCGAGCCTCTCACGTGCTCACGCCTCGTTGGTCACCGGACTTTAGATGGACTGACTTGTGGTCTAAAAGAATGAATCAGGTGGGAACGCATGGAGCTGCTCCCTTCTTCTTTCCTTTCAGACGATCAGAGAGTCCACCCAGACGAGGGATACAGTATTCCTGGATTCTGGTTGCTGGACCATTTGTTTAAGTTTTCTCATTTGTAGTCATAGCACTTTAGAGTTTAAGTGACTGGGTTTTTCCTTAACAGTGCTTAGATTTCTTCTATAATATTTGATAGTTACTTATCTCTTTCTGATTTTGTTTCTGTGTTTTATTACATCCAGTTTAAGTTTCCCCCTTAGTTGACTTTTATTTTATGTACCTTGTTTCTGGATATATGTGATAGGTATATAGTTTTCTAAAGGTCATAGATCCCAGTATGCCTATGAAAAAATTGATAACACAATTTGGAAAGAAATCCCAAAACCTCATTGATAACAGCATACATATGATTTAGAGTTTCTTGAAGCAAATCGACCTCTCTGATTCCTCACCGTCCCATCCTAACCTCCACAGTGGCCTTATTACCAAGAAAGAAACAATTAACCTCTTTCATACTTCTCTGCTCTGCTCTGTACTTGCTATTCCTTGGCCAGAAATACCCTTCCCTTGACCCTTCACCTTCTCAGTGGGGAAAAACTGAGAGCTTTTTCCCTAAGGTCAGAAACTGAGAGCTTTTGCCCTAAGCTCAGGAACATGGGAGGCATGTCTACTATCACCACTGCTGTTCAACATAGTACTATAAGTCCTAGCTTCAGCAGTCAGATGACAAAAATAAATTAAAGGCATCTGAATTGGCAAATAAGAAGTCAAACTCTCCCTCTTTGCAGATGATATGATACTTTATGTGGAAAAACCAAAAGGCTGCACCCCAAAGCTGCTAGAACTCACAGGGGAATTCAGTAAAGTGTCAGGATATAGAATCAACGTACAGAAATCAAGTGCCTTTCTATACACAAACAGTGAGACAGAAGAAGGAGAAATTATGGAGTCAGTCCCATTTACAATTGCACCCAGAACCATAAGATACCTAGGGATAAATCTAACCAAAGAGGCAAAGAATCTGCACCCAGAAAACTATAAAGTACTCATGAAAGAAATTGTGGAAGATTTAGACTAGTCTTTTACAGCCTAATAGAAATGTCATCTGCTCTGATATGACTTCTCAGATGCCCATGAGCAAAATCAAATGTTCCGCCTTCTGTTTTCCCATGATGATTTACTGATATCCCTGTGACAGCTCCCTGCCACGCTTGCCCATTCAGCTGGGAGATCTTCAGGGGGTAAACAAAGTCTTACTCTTCTTTGAATTCCCTGTGCCTCACAGACTGCCTGGAACATAGGGCATAGGCATTGTGCTGAAAGAAGTGATACAATTAATCAATCTACCTATTCCCTTGCACTTGAAACTTCTCAAGGGGCCTGTATTTTCCTTTGCTCCCTTCTTCTCTACTTTTCATTCAATCTATTAATTAAAAAATAATATTTTTTTTCCTCCAGGGCAATCTCTCTTCTAGCCTGTTTTCTCTAACCCCATTCCTTTCGTAAATATGAAACCACTGTTTCCATAGGTCCTAGCCTAATCTGGATGCTCTTGAATCTCACCTTTGGAATTGTACAGTAGCCTCCTAGTGGCTCTGTCTTCAGTATGGTTCTTCTATAATGCACTCTTCTACCAGGTACTCAATCAATTGTCTCAAGATATATTTCTACTCTATTACCTCTCTGGAAAGATTTTGAATGGCTTCCCTAGTAGATGAAGACCAAGCATATACCTAACATATCTAGTCCCTTTCATCTCTACACTCCTTACTTCTCAATGTGACCCACTGCATCCATCCAAGGCAGATTGTTTTTCTGTCAATGACTTGTACTCATTCATTCACAGTCCAAAAGGAGTCTTTTGTTTGCTTAGACAGGATCATGTAAGTTTATTTATTCCAAACTAAGCTATGAATTTACCTCTCCCAAGAAGTCTACCAGGATTAACTCAACTCATGAATCATCACTTTATTCCTCCTTGTTACTATAGATAGGATTTGGGACACTAGAACTTTTCAACCTGAATTTTGTCCTTTTGTTGGTTTCCACAGATCATTTAACCCTTCTGCATCTAAAAATGAAGTTAAGGAAAAAAAGACTATTACACATTTGAGATGCTTCATGATGAATTATAAAGTGTTTCAAATTGGACATGATGGTGTATTTGGTTTACAAATCAGGAATTCCACAAGAGAATATAAAACCTATTTTCCTTCCCCTTTCCCTATAGGGTATATCTGTATCTTTGGAGCTTGAAAAACAAAAAGTAAAATTATCATCACTTTGATTTATTTGTGTTCATAATATTTAATTCACTTTGAAATACCAAATTATACTAAGAGAAAGGTGTGAAAAATAGGGAAGACTAATGCTGCTGTAACAAATAGGCCCCCAAAGTATTAATTGCTCAAACATAAACGAGATTTATCTTATTCATATATAGAGTCCAACATGGTTCCAGTAGGCAAGAAATGGGGTACTTCTCTCTATACTGTCCTTCTGGGATCTGGCCAACAGCAACACTGTTATCCTCAGCATTACTTTCAGGGGATTTTTGAGTCTAAATCCAGTTTTTGGGAAGGCAGAGAACGTGAATACCTTCATATGGGAGGATTTTATGAGCTAGACCTGAAAGTGGTCCACATTAATTCCATTCGCATTACACTAGATAAACTCAGCCATGGGGGTCACCTGTAATTTCACTGCAGGCTGGGAAATGTTGTCTCAGATGTGCCCAAGAAGAAGAGAAACTGGTTATAATGAAGAGCTAACCACTTCTACACATTACCTGCCATAATTTTTTAAATCTTTCTGGTTTGTACTTTGTCTTTCCTAGTAAGTGGAAGTGCTCTCTGAGCAGATGTTTCATATTATTTTCTTACCCCCCAGAACATGTAGTATAGAAAATTGGACACTTGATGCGTGTATTAATTTTCTATTGCTGTATAACAAATTATTGCAGATTTAGTGACTTAAAACAATTCATGTTTGTTATCTCACATTTTCTATAGTTCAGAATGGTGGGCACCATTTAAATTTGTGGTCTACAAGGCTGTCCTCAAGATATCAGGGCCAGCAACTCATCTGGAGGCTCAACTGGGAAAGGATCTGCTTCCAAACTCATCTAGGTTATTAGCAGATTTTATTTCCTTGTGGCAGCTTGGTTCTTCAACGAACCAAGAATACACGGCAATTTGCTTCTTCAAAGCCAGCAATAGACTCCTAGCAAGATATAGTCTTATATAATGTAGGATAATCACAGGAGGGGCATCCCAACAGCTTTGCAGTATCGATTATAAGCAAATGTCCATACCCAAGGGGAAATGATTATGCAAGGCAGAGAATACCAGAAAGCCTGCCTACTACACTAATCACCAGGGCCTGGCCACCATAGTAAGTGACTGAAAAAACAAGGGTCTTTCTTCTCAAGTCATTGAATCACCATTTTATCTGAACATACTCCTTGGCCATACACTTATTGGCCAAGAGCTCATAACAATGCTTTCAAAACAAGCACTCAGGAACTATATTTGCTAGGCTTCACAAATATCACCCTTAATTCACATGATCCTCTTTAGAATTGGGTCACGAATAACATGAGACTGTCCTGAACCTGTTACAAAGAAATCTCCTTCCCATATTACCCAATGGCCCTCATTATATGGCATTTTGAAACTTTGCTGTCACTTTGAATTTTTGTCTTTTCTGGGTCCCTTTTCTCCACTCCCCTACCCAAGTTAGATGGTATTGATTTTTTTTTTTTTTTCCCCGTTTCTTAATCTTCCTGTTTGACATTTTCCTTCTGGTTCCAGTCCTCCTTTAAGACACCTCTTAGCATGTCTTCTGGGGGAAAGTCTGAGGGAAGACTCTAGTATGAAACTGTAGTCTGCGTGTTTAATTTGCTTTGGAGAGTACGTCAATCACTCTTCCATTTCCAGACTTCACCTACCAACAAGATCTCCTAAGAGGAGAAAGTCTGAGAGAATTTGGGCTGCTTATTTATGTGTCAGCTATGGAAAAAAAAAATTATTCCCAGCTACTCCAGCCCAGTCTTTGAAACTTTGATAGTGACTTTCTGTGGTTAATTCTTCCACGAGGTCTATGATATCGTCCCATGGATATAAAGGTCCAGAGCATCAAACTGAAAGATAAAAAAGCTCTAATAGAGTCAGATTTCTAAAAAGGAGAACCACATTCTGAAGATATCTTCTGGCTCTGTGAACAGCTAAAAATACAAGGATAATCATTCCTACAGTACCGGACTTTTAAAACCAAAGCTAACCTGGAAGGGAAAATGACACTGAGCTGCCGGGAGAGAAGAATAGAACAGACTTCAGAAGAAACAGCCTCTTTTCAAGGCATTCATTCCTAGATTAGCCCATCTATCTTTAAGTTTCATGTGATTCGTACCTGTTTGGTGTGACTTGCAACCAGCAAGTTGATGAAAGGTACACAGAAACTCTGTACTGCTTTGCAACATCATATGTCTAAAATTATTTCAAAATAGAAGGTAAAAACAAACAATAAGAAATTAGTGAGTTGGGAAGGCGTTCCCCTTGCAGAAGTCTTGCAGATGGAAGCAAATGATTTCTCTGAATATAAATATTGGTTCTGTACTTAATAGTATACCAGGAAGAGGAAGAAGAGAAGAAAGGAGCGGAAGAAATACATCAAGATTTCCATCTGGATGGGGCGGAGCCATGTCGTATCTAACTGCCTGAGGCCTGCCCGGTTTGAGTTATCTTCACTGATCTTGCCTCAGTCAAAGCCCCCAAACACACCCCAGCAGTACTCTGCATCCCTGGGTTTATAGATAAAGTCTTCTTGGGGTCGGGGCAGGGGTGTAAAAGCTGCTCTTAGTGTGGCTGTTAAACCTAGTCTTCATTCTCTAAAGAACAAGGCAGGTCTACTTGCCTGTACAGAACTACAAAATAGAAAATTAACCCCACTCCTCTGTCTCTTTTAAGATTTGTGATGTTTTGATGAGAAGCCTGGGCCCATGCACTTTCACTTTGTGACTCAGAGACTTCTTTTTTGCATTCTTTATCACTGTATTAGAGTAAGTAAATACTTTGCTATCAGTATATTTTAGGGAGTAATTAGGAGCCTTGGCTTTGGGACCCCTGGGTGGCTTGGTCTGTTAAGCAGCTGCTTTCTATTCAGGTCATGAGCCCAGGGTCTTGGGAAAGAGGCCTGTGTCAGGGGCTCCCTCTTATCCTTCTCCCTCTGCCCACACCCCGCCAATAGTTCTCTCTCTCTGATTCAAATAAATAAGTAAAATCTTAAAAAAATAAATAAAAAAGAGCTCTTGCTTTGAATTCAACCGGATTTGGGCTCTGTTTATGCTCTGCCACTTATGAACTGCACAATCTTGAACAAATTCCTGAAGCTCTTTCTTGACAGTTCAGTTTCTTCATCTGTTACATGGGACTAATCATACCTAACTTAGACAGATTTATATTTCCCAGCATCCTATGATTTCCTCTGACCATAGCCCTGTGGCCATTTGGGAGTATCTTCTTTGTGCTAAATACTATCAGATTCTTTATAAAATAATAACCCATTTTTTTTTAAGATTTTATCCGTTTATTTGACAGACAGAGATCACAAGTAGACAGAGAGGCAGGCAGAGAGAGAGAGAGGGAAGCAGGCTCCCCGCTGAGCAGAGAGCCCGATGCGGGACTCGATCCCAGGACCCTGAGATCATGACCTGAGCCGAAGGCAGCGGCTCAACCAACTGAGCCACCCAGGCGCCCTAATAACCCATTTTTTAATGAAACACATTATTTGCCATTCTAGTCAAAGGGTTTTTTGTTTTTTTTTTCCCCCTTAAAAAGGGTGCAGATTTGTGATCAGTTCAGTCTGGCCATTAGATCCATTATTGGCTTCATTAGATTTTTCAGAGAACTCCTTTTTCCAGAGAACTCCTTCTCTGAAGAGATGGTCCAAGATCAAAAGTAGAGCAAAACTTAGTGTGTCCGAGACTCAGTCGATGGAACTAAAGAATTGATTGATTGATTTGAACTGAAGAGAAGCCTCCACCAAGATGAAAGAAGGCATCCATGGGAAACCCAGTGTTCTGCTGTAGCTCCCACCAACCTCAGTGCTCAGAGACGTAAGACCCACATACCTCCAGCACAGTCCTCAGGGAGCTGAAGATCTAGTTAGCTTGGCCAAAGAAAAATGCCTACCAGTAGAAAACATGTGAGGATAAACCAGAGCTGCTTTTCCCTTTGCCAAAGAGGTTTTCAGGGGCTTCACATCCGTGCATTAACATTAAATGATACCGCTGTCAAAACGGTCTTCTGAGAAAAGAGGGCTAGTTAAGGCGAACCAGAATTCATTGCATTTTGGGCAAGGGCTGAACTATCAAGTGGATATGCATTGCCTGCTCTTGGAAATGGGCAGTTGGGCAAGATATCAGGAAAGCGCACACACACACACACACACACACACACACACACAAACAGAGACAGACACAGACACACACACACACAGACACACGCATTCAGGAATCCAGTCTGTCTGAAAGCAGGGATATTGACAGGCTCATGAGAAGCCTAGGTAGAGAACATCTTAAGTAATGGAGCCTAGCCAGGTAAGGTTTACCACAAACTTGTGGCCCTTCGCACTAACTGAGAAGCTGAAGGCCAGAGAGGAACACAGACCTGGCCAGAAGTAGCTAGCATGAGAACTGAGAAATAAACCAAACAGAGTTTTTGACTGGTGATGACTATCTAGAATATAATTAGAAGGTTGGGATTAAGAGACACATTTTTGAAATATCCTAAAGCTTGACAGATGCATTGACTCCACCTAAAGCATTTGACCGTTGGTCTCTGAAGGATGCCTCGGAACCATTCCCTGCCGATATATCCCCGAAGCCTTTTGGGAAATAAGACCTGTTCCCGCTTAGCTATGTCTCAGGGCTGTCTGGAATGGGTGACGTAGCTGAGAATGATTAAAAATAAGTCTTCTTCCTGCCTCATTGGTATTTCCGTCACATGCTCTGCCCCATAGTGAAACCATAGCTGTCGAGCAAGACAGCTAACACCCTTTGCAATGTCCCCTCTGCCCAGTCTTGAGTTGATACGGAAGAATGTGAACAACTAAAGAGTATTTGGTTCTAGATTCTGGAAGGATTCTTCATTATGTTGTGAAGTAGAAGGAAGTAAGAAAAAACAAACAAACAAACATAAGAGGACAGAAGCAAACAGAAAAGTCCAACCCAGTCCTACCACAGAAGGGTTGTCTGACTCCTTTACCTTTCTTGCCAGTCTGATCCATTCCATTGGAAACCCAGCAAGTGGGAGGGGAAAAAAGTGTGCAGACAGTGATGTGAAATTTATATTGAAGCTTTACTCCCCAGCACATCTTCAAGAGAATTATTTCTAAAACAGCTGCTGGAGATGCAAACAGAAGCCCAAGAACATTCCTTCCACAAAGGTCAAGATCTGACACACCAGTGCACACAGGAGGTGAGGCAAGGATACACGAGGGACATTCGTTTCCAGGACCCCTTGACTCTCTGGGTTGTTTCTCCTCCTGTTTTGCATGCTTTAAAGGAGGCAGAGTTTGGGAACCTCTAGTGACTTCTTTACCACCAGCCATCTCAGGTGACCAAAGCAGACGATTTGCTCTTGGGTGTGATGCTGATATGAAATTAATCAGCCTCTGTTTTCTTCCTATTATGTAACTGCTTTACTAATTAATCTCCGTCTGTACCTCCCCTCTCTCTCGATCTGAACACTGAGCTCCCTCAATCTTTGCAAACTTTCCCCCTTTAGTAGTTTAACCTACTCCTTCAAGGCAATAGTGAATTGACGTGTACTTAAGGTCTGTGGTTTGTGCCTCACTCCAAATCCTGTTTTCTGGCTTCAGACTTCTTGCTTCAACTGGATGACCTTTCTAAGCTCAGAACAACTTTAAAAAATAATTGTTACTCCAGTGTTTTTACTTTATGAAAGTTTTAAAAATGACACCCAAAGAAGAGCTCTGTAATAGTTTTATCAACTGTAACTTCTAAGGACTCGCACCGGTGGTTGTAAAGAGTGTGGCTTCTAGAGCCTACTTGGAGAAATCATGTCCCAACTTGGGACAATCCTCCAAATATATCTAATCTCATTTCTTTATAAAATGGAGATAATTAAAGGACCTACCCCTGATGACTGTTAGGAAGAGGTGATACATATATCACAACACTGTCACTGGCATAGACTCAGCTTTCTATAACATGCTATCTACTATTACTGTTATAAAAGTATAGAAACAGAATATATTAGTTTAACTGACAGATTGATGTTTAAGCCTCAGTTCAAAAACAATAAAATTTCTCCTATAATTCTTACAAAGGCCACTTTTTCCAGATTGAGGCAATGCTACTTATGGTAAAGTTTATTTCGAGGCTGGCGAATTGGCCAAACCAGTCTAGCCCACGTAGTGGGATACAGCAGAGCCTGCAGCACACATGCCACATTGAATGGTGTGTTTAATGTTTGCCTTGGTGCCTGGATGTGCTGTCCCCAATTCTTCTGTTCCTCGCCCCCCACTGCTGCACCTCCATTTGCCCCACACCCATCTCATTTAGAACAGAAACACCCACAGATTAGAAATTAGATCTGTATAGTCTGTTGTTCTGTATGGCATCGCACCTACGTACTTTTCCAAAAATGATGGGGGGGGGAGGTGGAATATATCTTGATGGGTCAATCTGTAATGATCTAATGAAACACCATGGAACATTTCAAGTCTTAGCAAAAGGAAGAGAATTGATAATGCATAAGATTTTGCAGATAAATTACTAACATGGAATGAAGCCAGAGTAGCACAGGAGAAAAAGTAAAATGATTTGAATAAGCCTAGACTGGCTTTATCATGTGGGGTATAATCCCCTATGAATGGTGTATGCAGGAGAAAAGTCAATGAATGAATCATTAGTAATTCATACACTGCACTTTCTTCTAAGGGTTCCAGAGCATCAGAAATTCTCTTTTGTAATCTGATGTTTCTTTGGAATCTGATGTGTTTCTTGGTTCTTGCGGTAAGGGAGGTTTGTTCGTTTCACGTATCTAAGTATGAGAAGTCCCGTCTTGTGTTACCGAAAGAGTTGGTGGGGCTTTCAGGACAGGACAGCAGGCTTTCCGGTTCCAAGGACACTTCACTCCCCACTAAACCACCCTATGCCATAAGCTCCAAGGGAGAGCAATTGTTCAGTCTGGTACACTGAGGGAATAATCTGTCCTTAGCACTGAGTGCGGCAGCGAATAAAAGACAAAACCAGCTTTGCAATATAAATGACACATTCCATTAATGCAAGTGGATCCAAATGAACTAATTTCATTCAATAGTACTTTTATATTCTGTAGCTATATGGGCTTGGATACAAATTGTAATGTCAGTCTGTCAGGAGAGTGGACTGCAGTGCATAATTACAAGTTCTTGTTCAGCACTTCAGGAGCTAATCAGAGCAAGGATGTGAATCTGTAATTTGCAAATGTGCAAAGACAGAGGTTACTGTGGCACTAATGGCTTTGCTGATAACATTCTTGCCACCAAATCATAGGACTATGGGTGCAAATTCTACAAAATAATTTGACCTCCCGTTTAGTCACTGGATTACAAGAAACCTAGCTTGCTGGGAGCACCTAAGGATATTTTTAAATTTAATGCTGTTTAGTAATATAAAATATCATTCTGTCGATAAATTAATATTTACATTCCAAGGTACTCTATACAATCATAAAGTGATAAATAGGGAAAACTCATATATAAAAATACAGCACAAATACACAGTGTGTTTCATCATGAAACCTGGTTCTAAATAGCCATTTACTTCATAGGACTAAATCAGGAAAGATTAAGGGATTGATAGAAATATATATATATATATATATATATATATATATATATATATATAAATCTATTTTTGTCTTTGTTTTTCTTTCTTCTAAGAGTCCTCCTTCAAATCTTCAAATACTTATTTTTTTCTCCAGCAGTTCCATCCAATCCCGTTCTTAGGTGAGTGGAGAAACCAAGCAGCATTGTTGGAATGCAGTTGTGGGTTAAAATTTAGGTCTTTCTCTAAAAGATTCTAGAACTTCACTGTCCTATCAGTTCATTCCACTGAAAGTCAAATGATTTCTGTTCACTTTTGTGCTCAATTTAGGACTGCAAAAATAACATTATTGCTTTGTGCCTCCCTCCTCCCATTATTACCTGATTGTGAGCTGAAGCTATTGTCCATTAGAGAAATAAATGTCTAGAACATCTCCATCCTTTCTTTGGCAATAATAACCCTTGAAACCTAAACTTATTTCTTACGTAGAGACAAATGCTCTGTGTTTGAGACTTGTTGACCATTCTGTTGGTTTTACATTTTAGTTGGTTTTACATTTTAGTCAATTCCAATTGTAAAGAAATAGAAATCACTACTTATATCTCAGCTTTTGAGTCAAATGGCTTTACCTTGGATGCTGAAGCTAGAACTACGCTTACCTGGTAAGGTAATTGTAGGAGACTCAGCCTAAGAAGTTCCCGATGATGGCAATGATGCTGCTTTCCATGGAAGAACACAAAACATGTGTTGTTTTGTAGTGAAAGGACTGTTTCTCTCCAGAGAGTCTGGAATGATGTCTTTTATCTCCCTGGTTCTCTCTAGGGAGCAATGTGATGGAATGCAAAGAATAGCTGTTTTTATAGCTTCGTATTTGCAGGTTTAAATCTTAGTTCCACAGTGGACTCATTATGGACTTCAGGGAGAATTATTTAACCCCCTTAGGCTTTGTTTTCTTCATTTACAAAGAAAGAGAGATGATAAGGCCTGAGACAGAGTGCTCTAGGACTGAGGGAGGGAGATGGAAATGCCTGGCGCTTTTGTCCTCTTGTATAGCATGGACCCCCCTGAGCAACAGGCTTCTAGACTGAGTTTAGCATACAGGATGTTTATTAAGGAGAGTCCAGGGATGAAGACGTGTGGAAGGGGGAGGAAGGAAGTGAAATGGGGCAGAGGGAGAAAGTGAACTGCCCCAGGCAGGATGGCGGGCTCAGCCAACCACACAAAGAGCCCTGGAGCTAGAACAGCCCTTGCGAATGGTCCCAAATTGGACCAAGAAGGCCAGGCTCTGGGGCTCCTGCAATGATCAGTCTCTGTAGATGGGTGATTCCAGAAGTGGAGTGATCTCAGGCAAGAAGGGCCATGGCAACTGAGGCTGACCTCCAAGAGTGTCAGCCACCCACCGACAACTTCCCCAGGAGGTGGGGCGGCAACAAGGCTTTCATTTAAGGAAGATGGGGCTTCAGGGTACCTACACAGTCCCCAGTAATAAGGGCTAGTTTCTTCTACGTGCTTACTATCCATACTGTTTCCCCTCCTCCTCTTCTTCCTATCTCTTCACTTCTTTATCTCCTCCTCCTTCTTCCTCTCCCTATTCCTCTTCTTCTTTTGAACGTGTTTTGTGGTACTTTACAGAATCAAACTTCTATATACCAAGAATCTTTTGCCATTACAGAGTACCTTTAGGTGTTCCAAGTATGAAAAACAAGGGCTCCTTTCCCATTAATGAAGAAGGACTTTCACAGATAAGTGAGCGATTCTGCATTGATTCTCAGGGAAAACTATGGCAGAGGGCAATTCGCATTGGTTAGGCTGACATAAAATACACACGCTACGTTCCCTTCTGGGGATTTTTTTTTCAAAACACATTTATGCAAAGAGAAGTCTGGCTAGGAGTATAAAGTAGACCAACAGGGAAAGTGCCTTATGGACTCTGACCTTTCAAGCTTACACCATTCCTAAAAGGAAGAGAGACCTCTTTGAACTGATAGAACATTTAAAACTCCAGTGAGCCAGGTCTCTGCCTCTTTTCCTCTAAGGAACTACAAAACTTAGGTCTTTGCAGATCAATTAAGTCATTAGCATTCCCTCTAATGAAGGTTGGTTTCAGGGAGGAGGCTGAACCAGCTGGCCGGCCCCAAGTGGCCTCCAGACAGCCTGAGTACGACAGGTGGAGCAACTGGCAACAAATCCTTTGGGGTCAGAGGGCCCCCAGTTTGCCACAGAGTTAATTTTCCCTATTGTCCAGGCAACCTCAATCAGAGTCACCGCCTTAGGCAGATTGAAAGGAGATACTGGGCAGGTGCTCTTCAGGCACACAAGGGTTTGTAAATATGTTTTTAAAATTCCACCGCCCCTATCTGCTCAGCTAATAGGAGTGTTCAGAGAGCCAGAAGGTGCGAGAGGCTGGGTGGAGAGATGCATTTGCATCTTGGGGAGTGTTGCTTTCATATCATTCTCTCTCTCTCTCTCTTTCTCTCGTAAGTATTACAATGGGAGATTTCCTGTTTTTAGTTCAGTTTCTTAAATTTTTGATTATGTAATAACATGGTTGCCGAAGCCAAAAAAAAAAGAAAAATTAGTTAATGCTTCTTCTCATTTCTGTCCTTCTGCTCAAGAAACCAGCCAGGTATTGGATTTGCATGCTTCCACTGTTTTCTTACACGTATACAAGAAAATACAAGCCTATATTTTCATCATGCCTTCTTTTAAGCAATTAGCAGCATACTGTATATAATGTTCTACATGTTGTTGGTTTTTTTTTCATTTCATACATCACAGGTATCTTTCTATATCAGTACATTGAGAACTTCCTCATTCTTTCTTTTTTTATAGCTATGTCCTATTTCATTGCATGAACATACGATATTTATTTAACTTTTCCTCTGCTGTTTGTTATTACAAATAGTATTGCAGTTAATCTTCTTTGTGCCTTATTTTTATGCCTGTTTGGGTAGATCTGTAGGATACATTCTTAAAAATGGAATGACTACATTAGGAAGTGTATGCCTTTGTAACGTCAATAGATACTGCCAAAATACCCTTTTTATACCCTCATATAAAAATTCATAGCTTGTTGTCCATGAATGAAAGTGCTACCCTACAGGTTCCTAACAGAGTGTGTTGTCAAACTGTTGGAAATTGGGACACCTCGGTGGCTCAGTGGGTTAAGCCTCTGCCTTCCGCTCCGGTCGTGATCTTGGCATCCTGAGATCCAGCCCCACATCTGGCTCTCTGCTCAGTGGGAAGCCTGCTTCCCTCTCTCTCTCTCTCTGCTAGCTTTTCTGCCTACTTGCGATCTCTGTCTGTCAAATAAATAAATAAAATCTTTAAAAAAAAAAAAAAAAACTTTTGGAAATTTACCAATATGGTATGTGAAAAATGGCATTTCAGTGCAGTTTCCTTTTCTTTCTCTTAGTATTGGTAAGGTTCTATGTCTTTTTATATGTTTAAGAGTCATTTTTAAATCTTTTCAATGAATTTTCCATGGATATATATTTGCCCACTTTAGTATTGGTTTGCTGGTTTTGTTTTTTAATTCATTTCTACTGGGAAGACTAACTTTCTGTCATGTGGGCTGCCAATTCCCTCTCTCCCCCCATGTTTTGTCTTTTGATTTTGTGTATAGTCTTTCTTTTACCTAGTCCAATTATCAAGCTTGTTGTTTATGGTTTTTGTTTTGAATCTTAGAAAAGAGCCTTTTCACGTCCTAGTGTTATAAAGTAACTCTCATATTTTCTGTTGGCACTAGTATGTGTTTTTTTTTAAATTTTTTTAAATATATATGTTCTTTATCCCTGCCTAGGGTATGAAATGTTAATCCAAGATATATTTTTCCACATGGCTTCCAAGTTATCCCAATAACATTGTTTATATGGACCATCATTTCCCATTTAAGCCACTATTATGACTTTCTAACTTCCCAAATGTTAGGGGCCTATTTCTGCACTTTTATTCTGCTATGTTGGTTTGTTAAACAAACCAACATAGCAGAATAAAATGTGCATTTTTAAATTGTTGAGTCTGTAATGGATTTCACAATCGAGGAGGGCTAGTTCTCCCTTACTACTCTTTGTTTCAGAGTTTTCTTAGCTTTTCCCATTTTTTAAAAAAATATATAAACTTTAAAATCAGTTCGTTTGGATTAACAGAGGGTATGTCTGTATGAGTATGTGTGTATATGTATAAATATGTATGTATGCCATATAAAACATATAAAATAAAAACATATGTATATGTTTTTATATTGAAATTTATAAATTGAAGAGAATTGTAACCTTTATGTCCTTTGTGAATCTTTCTATTCAAGGACATGATATGTCACTTCTTTTGATTAAATTTTATTATATGCCCTTTATAGAAATCTAACATTCTGTTGTTGAATCTATTCCTAAAATTTTTTTTCTTCTTTATATATAATTATAAATGGGTCTTTTCTCTCATTACCTCTACTAACGAGCTGTTTGTATATGCAAAGGCCATGGATTAAGGCGTGCTCATTTTCTTCTGTGTCACTTTACAGAATCCTGTTGGTAACAGTTATTGTATTCCTTTCAAGAACTCCATGTATTCAATCCTATCATCTGCAAATAATTTAATTGCTCTTTTACCAGTTTTTATATATCTAGTATCTCTTATTTAATTGCATTGGCTAATAATCCAATACAATAATATAATAATGATATTCCAAGTTCCTTAACTTTGTTCCTGACCTTAGTAAGAGTCATTCTGGTATTTCTCCAATAGTCATGAAATTGGCTTTGGGAAATGTATACCTCTCATTTCCTAACAGTGAATGGCCCAGTCCTTGAATTCTCAAATGAAATCCCATTAGTCTTAAGTTTTACTTACAATGTGGGGCTGGATTCTTGTTGCTAACATTTTATTATTTTTTCTTCTTATATGCTCTTGAACAATTTATTTAGCACTGGAATTTGCTACCCTCTAAGGGGTGGAATGACTTTTCTATGAAATTTTTTGGACCTAGTGTTTGCTTTTTCTGAAGGGGGCTCAAGTCTCATCTATAGAAATGGATAAGTTTTTATTTTATCTCTTTTTAAAACTTATTTTAGTCAATTACCCCTTCCTTTAGTCTAGTCTTCCTGTTTCAAATGTATTTGTATACATTTAAGACTATATTCTTCTCATTCTCTACGCTTACTTCCTGTTTATCATTTTAAACCATATGTATCTACAATTTCCTTCTTCTTTTTTATGAGATAATAATCTAATGTTTTACCCTTAATATTTTTTCAAAACACAACTTTTATTTTTTGTTTTTTGTTTTTTTTTTTAAAGCGTTTTTTTTTTTTTTTAAAGATTTTATTTATTTATTTGACAGAGAGAGATCACAAGTAGGCAGAGAGGCAGGCAGAGAGAGAGAGGAGGAAGCAGGCTCCCTGCTGAGCAGAGAGCCCGATGCGGGACTCGATCCCAGGACCCTGAGATCATGACCTGAGCCAAAGGCAGCGGCTTAACCCACTGAGCCACCCAGGCGCCCTATTTTTTTGTTTTTTGTTTTTGCTTTTTTTAAAGATTCATTTATTTATTTTAGAATGAGAGAGAAAGAGGGTGTGTAATAGGGGGAGGGGTAGAGAGAGAGGGAGATAAGCAGACTTCTGGCTGAACTGGGAGCCCTACACAGGGCTTGATCCCAGGACTCTGAGATCATGACATGAGCCAAAAGCAGGAGTCAGACATTTAACCAACTGAGCTACCCAGGTGACCTGAAAACATAACTTTTATGTGACACATTGATTCTACCACTTTTGTATTTTTAAACTTAATCAATGTAACTTTTACCTTTAAAATTATTCTTCCATAGTTTTTTTAAAATATTATTTTGTTGTTTTTTTAAATAGTGTAAAATATTTAGTTCTTTTAGTTTTGTTATTTACTCCTCTTGATATAAATATTGAAGGCTATAGATTTCCTCTAAGCACTGTTTTGACTATTACCTGTCAATTATGATATGTAGTGTTTTTATACTTTTGTTTTTTCTAGGCAACCTATAAATTTGTTTTGTATTTCATTTAACCCAGCCAGGAGTCAAGAGGGAGTTTCAAGATTTCCATTTGAAATTGGCTTCTTTTTCTAATTTTTTGGTTAATACGTCATTATTACACTGTGATCAGAAAACATGGATTATCCTATTTCTCCTTTTTTGGAAAGGAGAAATTAAAGAGTTTCCTTTTTGGACAATATGTAGTCACATTTGTGAACGTCATGTGGATTCTTGAAAAGAATGTGTAGTCTTTATTTTTAATGCATAAGGCTCAAAATCTATTACTTGATATACCTTATTAATTATATTATTTGGGCCAATTATGTCCTTATTTTTTACTACTTCATCTGTCATTAAATAAGCAAGGTGGCCAAAAGTGCCCTCCTTCTGGGAATTTGCTGATTATTTCTCCTGGCAACTCTTGAATTTTCAGAATGTTATAATACTATGTTGTTTGACTCACAAATGGCTGTAATTCTGATGTCTTTATTGTAAATTGCATCTTTCTAGTATTTTAAAACATACTGTCTTTTCTCAATTGATGAGCATTTTAAATCTGGATGCCTCTTTTTCTGATTTTAAGATCTCACTGATTTTTTTTGTTTTGCTTTCCTTCTCCTGGCATACCTTGTTCCATCCTTTTATGTTCAGTCTTTCTAAATCAGTTATTTTCAAAAAGTATCCTTCTCACAGTATGGGGTTGGTTCCACTTTGGGATCTCATGTGAAAGTCTTCATCTTTTAATAGGTAAGCTAAGCGATATTACATCTAGTGATGTGACAGAACTCTTTGGCCCTGGTCTTCTCCTGTCATTTTGTCATGTATTTCCTATCTTGCTCAAAGTTCTGTCTGCTTTTCTGCTTGTTTGTTTTAACTATGTGCTCTGGTATGTGTGTGTATGTATGTGTGTGTGTGTGTGTGTGTTTATACTATTTAAAGGAGTTTTTATTTTCTCCCACGTGGTCATTCTTAAAACTGTAGCATTATGTAATATTTTTAACGTTTTATATGTTTAAACTAGAGCTTCTTATGCAATGTACCATAACTCTGAGAATAGTTTAACAAGCCTCTGGCCATGGCTTACCTCAGTCCCTGCAAATATATTCTCTTAGAGCCATCATTTGAAAAATATCAGGAAACATAGTTTTAATGAATATGCATTAGCTCCCTACTATGAGCAGTGAATCATAATCTTTCTTCGTGTGAATACAGAAAATAATGTGCATTTATTTCCATTAATCGAGATAAAGCCTTTATATGTTATTCTTTGACTCCCGGCAATCAGAGAATTTGCTCTACTTCCTACCTTCTTTCCTCTCCCAACTATTTTCAGTAATATTCTTTCTGTATTGTTGGGGCATATTTCAGTTTTATTCTGATCTCTCACATAGCCCCATTAGATTAGATGTGGTTCTTCTTCAGGGACTATAGTCTGTGCTTACTTCATCTGTTTGTCATAATTTCCCCAGTCATCTCTTCATTGACTGAAGTTGTTTCCCTATAGAATCCCCAGTATTCTCATCCCTTAAATGCTTTTGTCTGTAGACTTTATACTTAAGCATAGTTTGGCTGGGTATAAAATATGGGGGTCTTTCCTTATCATTTTGAAGATATTTTTTGAAAACTGATTGATACAGTCCTGGTGAGCCAGAGAAGCCTTCCTTCAAGAGGCAATGTCTGTGTTTAATTTTTATTAGGTGGTCATCAGGGAAATATAGACAGAAAACATGGTGCCTGCCAGAAGTAATGGAGGTGAAAAAGAGTCTGAAGCTTTTATGGAAGATTGTGTATAACCACAATGTAGCAGGAAAGAGGTAGATATGTCCAAGTTGATACCAAATAAGTAGGGGAGGGTAGATCCTGAAGGATATACTATACCCAAGGGTCTAGACTTCTTCCTGGAGGACAGGGGAAAGCCACTCAGTGATATGAGGCAGGAGAAACACATATGGTTAGAATTGCTTGCTTGAGGGGAAGTATGTTGAGGAGTCTGTGAGTCTTCCCTTCCTTTGTAGGCTGTGGGCCCTATAACCTGTGTCCTTGCAGTGCAGATCCAGAAATTCCATCTTTCACAAACCAGTCTCTTAGTAGCTTCTCTCAGTGTTCCTGCCAACCTCATCAGCAATCTAGTGACTATTACACAGGAAAGTAAATAAATCTATACAGTAATAATGGAGTTTCTTTCACGCTATGGCTATATTTCTAACTTCCTTCCTCTGTAGCAGTAAACAACAAGGATTAAGGATTAGGTCATCTTTTTTTTTTTTAAAGATTTAATTTATTTATTTTAGAGATAGAGAAAGAGGAAGTGAGAGGGAGGAGCAGAGAGAAAGGGACAAGCAGACTCCACACTGAGCACAGAGCCAGAGAAAGGAATCTATTCTAGGACTCTGAGATCATGACCTGAAAATCAAGAGTCAGACACTTAATATACTGAGCCACCCAAGTGCCCCTAAGTTGTCACATTTAAAGATAAAAAGATAACCAGCTCTTCTAAAAAAGGGGAAAAGGCATTATAGTTCTTGGGTACATATTCCTACACCTATGGAATCTGTGAACTCTCTTTCTTCCAAGGATGTCATGGAAACCTTCACAAACCTAATTGATATTCACTAGTTCTAAAACATTTTCTTTCTCAGATGTTCCTTTGGGAGTTCTCTGTTATCTCACTAGTTTCCAGCTAGTTCTTGTAGATCTGTCATTCTTCACTCATGTCAAAGCTGCCAAAGTTAGCTAGTTTCAGCTAGAGCACATTTCTTTATCAAACATTATTTTAACACTACCTTGTCAAATTCTACTTGTTGCTCTTTAATCTTCGGTCAGCTACATGCAAAACATGTTGTCCTTATAGGCAAATTTATATTATATCATAGAAATGGTGACTATCAAACAACCAACTGGATTCTCGGTTCTTTCTTGTTGCTTGCTTGCTTGCTTTCCTTTCTAGCTGAATAGCATTACTGGCCACTTCTAAAGGAAACCAGATTGTGGGATTCCCATTGGAGACTAGAGATCGAAACAAAATCATGTTCATTGTGTGAGAACTTGTTGAACCCACATTAGTTAAACTCTACAATTACGGAATTTTTTTTCTGATGTCTTCCATTTCTTTAATGCAATTCTCGGGTATCTGCATGGGTTTTAAGCCCCTCAATACAACTATTCTCAGTGAGTACAAAATAAAAATATATTTCAGACTAATAGTCAAGAATTTCTTCATTCTCGTGTTGAGAGCTGTTACCTAAAAGAGCAAGGCTTTAACAAGGTCTCAGCTTGACTCTAGCCATGTTTGCATACAAAATAGATAAGGCAGGCTTTGTTTTGGAAGATGTTAATTGATTTTGTCCACCATGCTGTCTAACGAGCCAATTCCCTGAAAATGTAGTGATGGGGAAAAAAAAAATCTGTTCCAATTACTGTTTAACTAAAATGCCTCCCTTCCACCTCTATTAAAGAAAAAATGGCACTCACTGTCCAGGACTTCTGTGATTGACAGCTGACGCTACACATGCACAGCCCTGCTGTCTGTTGGCATTTGAAGAATTGGTTTATTGTTGCCAAAATGAGGAAAAAAAAAAAAATGGAGAGAGAAAGCGAGGGGGAAGAGAGAGAGTGGGGTGGAGAGAAAGAGAGAAGTAGAGAGAGAGATTATAGAATGAATAGAATTCAAAGCCCTACCCCTTGATAAATGCTTTTAACCCGATGTAGGTAATGGAGAGAAAAGGCAGTGTTGGGGTTTTAGGGCCTAAGAGAAACTGGGTAAATTTGAAAATCACAGGAATCTATTTTAGATTGGACCAGGTTAATAGTTAAACAGCATTCCTTCAGGTTTCAAGGGGGCTGGTTGCTATGGGAGCTTCTTCTATTTCTACTGGCATTCCTTATACTGAGACGGGATGGAAGCCTGCAGTGGCTAGTTGCACATCTAAATTAGTGGTAATGAGAATGGCCTTGACAAAATCGCCCTATAGGTAAGAGTTTGTGTCTTGCCTGTGTTGCCTAAGGCGCTGAGCAAACAAAGGCAAAGATCTGAGGAGGGTAATAGGGCATGATGTTTCCAGTAGAACTTGGTCGCAGATACTCTTGAGTTTACAACTGAAGAAGAAAATGGCAAGTGGGAGCAGGGACAAGAAGTCAACCTCATCTTGCTTGTCTTTTCCCTTAAATTTCTAAAAGAAGCTATAAAGCATAAGGCCTTTCCTCCCATAACACATAGTCTTTGCCTCCACCAAACAAGTCTTAGACTAATAACCAGAGGTCAAAGTAGGAAACTTTGTGAATGGGCCTTATTTCTCTAAGTAGGGGGCAGATACATTGAGACACGGCAAACTGGCCTCTTGGATATCATCTTGAGGGTTTCTAGGTAATGTTTTTAAAGGCCAGCTAACAAATAGTCCCTTTCTTTATGAAGTTATTTATTGGTGCTAGGTCTAGTGTAAGACTTTTAAAATGCCACTTCTCATTCCCTATTTGCATGGGGTGATCCAAATCTCCAACCTATGATCAGAGTTTCTTAGGATTAGCATGTTTTTTAATGAGTCCTACATCGTCCTACCTGAAACTGAACAATGAACAGACTTATTTTTCCCTTTAGCTGCAAATCTATTAATGTTGGCAGCCATAAAATAAATGCAGCCACAGCCGACCCCCACAAATGAATCAGTCAGCTCAGACTCAAGTATACCCTTTCCATATTACTACAGGGCTCTTCCAAGTCACCTTTTAAGTGATCTGGTTGGAGTGTGTGAAGCTCATTTTCCTTTTAGCATTGTGCTTGATTTGTGAGGTAGGTAAAAGGAGTAATGTGGACTGCTAGTTTCCCATCATTAACATTAAGTTTTATTGACCTAAGTCTCCCTCTTATGCACATTATAAATGTTTTAAGTCAACTTAATGCTGGGAAAGGATGCTGGGTTGACACACTGGTATATTATTATCATCTTGAGCAGGAAGAGTACAAGATTATTTGGAACTTTCTAAGTTTCTGATTGAGCAGGTTTCTCAAAAGGAAGTTCTGGTTTATGCAGAATCAGAAAATGAGTTAAATATATTAGGAATGGGTTGGAAAGAGGCAAAGGATATTGTGAGAAAGGAAATGATAACAAAGGAAATGAACTTTGGCATACCCCTGAAGTAGCAAGTTATTTTTGCTCGATACAAAAAGACAAAGAGTCCTTGCTGAAAAATTAAAACAAACAAACAAACAAAAACTAAAAACACCCATTAGCCCTATTGGTTCATGAAATCTACTAATCCAGTTCATGATTAAAAAAAAAAAGAACTTGAATTCTTCAACGTATCCATTTTTCATCCTATTGTCACTGATCTCCTCTAGCCCTAAGAAATTTGCTCCTGATCACATGTTTGTTAGAACTGAGGAAGTGGTCGTCATTCCCATGGTAAATTTACTTATTCCTCCAATTTAAGCAGCATCAAATATTTATTAGGGGCCTGCAATATGCCAGATACAGGGCTGGGCACTTGATTTGCACAGATATAAATTCTGCTGTCTTCGAGTTTAAACTCTAATGAGAAAGAGAGTAATAAACAAAGCAATGAATGCATGTAACAATGTAGGGCTAAGAACACCAGGAAAGAAATGAACATAGTAGATGTTTATTAAATTCTAAATGCAAGCATTCTATTATATCTACTAGCGTGTGAGGCACAAAATGCAAAAGAAAAGTCCACATGAGGGCAAGTTAATTCAAAATTAGGCAACAGGAGCCCCTGGGTGGCTCAGTAGGTTAAAGCCTCTGCCTTCAGCTCCCATCAGAATCCCAGGGTCCTGGGATCGATCCCCACATCAGGCTCTCTGCTCAGCAGGGAGCCTGCTTCCTCCTCCTCTCTCTCTCTGTCTCTCTGCCTACTTGTGATCTCTGTCAAATAAATAAATAAAATCTTTAAAAAAAATTAGCAGTTTAAAACAACAAACAAAAACTAGAGATGCCACAGGGTAGTACATAGCTAATTATTCAATAAGTAGGAATAAAATAACTGCTTTAGGGGCACCTGGGTGGCTCAGTTGGTTGAGCGACTGCCTTCAGCTCAGGTCAAGATCCCAGACTTCCAGGATCGAGTCCCGCATTGGGCTCCCAGCTGCTTGGGGAGTCTGCTTCTCCCTCTGACCTTCTCCTCTCTCATGCTCTCTCTTACTCATTCTCTCTCAAATAAATAAATAAAATCTTAAAAAAAAATAATAACTGCTTTAGGATTTGAGGGAGGAATAGTGCTTCTGGTTGGGGATGGCGGTTAGAGGATTTCAGGAGAACCTCAAAAAATGAAGAGATTGTCAGGGCACCTGGATGACTCTGTCAGTTAAGCATCTAACTCTTAATTTCGGCTCCGGGCATGATCTCAGGGCCCTGGGTTCCACACCCACATTGGACTCCATGTTCAGTGGGGAATCTGCTTGAGGATTCTTTCTCCCTTGCCCTTTGCCCTCACTCCCACTTGTGCTCGCCTTCTCTCTCTCAAATAAATAGATTTTTTAAAAACTGAAGAGATGGTGGAAAGTAGTCTTTCGAGCAAAAGGAATGGGATGGGAAAACCACTGGGGGAAGAAAAGTTTAAATACTAGGCTGTTGTACAATTACACAATTAGAGAAATTAAAAGATACGATTATAAAGGTCGGTTAAAAGGGGATTTCAGATTTTTTTCAGCCTTTCATATTAGAAGGAGTTAAAAGTAGTAGCAGCAGTAGTAGTAGTAGTAGTAGCTGTTGTGGTGGTGGTGGTAGTTATAACCCTAGTACTGATAGTCATAGATAAAACACATCATTAGCAATAATTCAAGGAAACACTTATTTCCGTATGTTGCTGCTGGGCATAGAAATTACTATTTTCCCTGATAGGAAATTTGGAAAAACGTATCAAAAGCTTTTAACCTAGTAGTGAATTTAATGAATCAATTCCACTTGAAGGTATTTATCTAATAGAAAGAATCATGAAAGGGAACGCCTAGGTGGCTCAGTTGGTTAAGCATCTGCCTTCAGCTCAGGTCATGAGCCCAGGGTCCTGGAATCAAGCCCTGCATCTCCTTGCTCAGCAGGAAGTCTGCTTCTTCCTCTGACCCCTCTCCCTGCCCTGCTCATATTCTCTCTCTCTCTCAAACAATTAAATAAAATCTTAAAAAAAAAAAGAATCATTAAAGTAAAAAAAAGATTTAGTTATAGGAATGCTTATTATAATTTCTTATGAACGTTCATATTTGAAAAGAATTGACAAGCATAGCTATCCCTCATAGTTGGACTGGATAATAGTTATGTAAGAGGTAGAGAGTGGTAAAATCAAACTTCTGGTATTATAAATATACATCATATACTTCAATATGATATTTTAGAAAAATATTTAATTTAATAATATTTAGGCTAACTTTTAATTATATTGACAGATGTTCATAAAACATGGAGCAAATGTAGAGCCATTTATAAAAGATTTTCTTTAGTAGAGTCTTTGTGTGATTATATCTGTATCAGAAAAATACTGAAAAGATATATATCTGGATGAACAATGAGTGATGGGATCACAGATGATTTTGATTCCCTAATATTTCCTAAAATTGGTGCAGCAAAAGTATAATGCTTAAAACTTGTAGTAAATCTAGAAAAATGACTTAGCAAATAAGAAGACCAAAAGATATTACAGATAGACTTCCTTAAACATGATGTGCTTTGGGTGTTAAGAAAATATGGATTTTTTTTCCTTTTTCAGATAAACTTGTGACATAATAAGCTCTTTTGTTGAAAACTGAGCGTAACTTAAGGAAAAACGTATGATTTAGTGTTACACAATCCTTGGTTTTTGTTCCCAGCTTCACCTCTCCTGTCATATTCTGAATGAGTTGTTTAATGTATATGAGCCTCAGTCTTCTCTTCAGAGAGCTGAGAATGGGTATCTATGTGTTAAGTGCTTAGTGCAGCACCTGTGTCAGAGGATCATGCCCCCTTACAAGTGAGAAAGGAGAAAATATGGCTAAAGTCACGAAGTTAATGGAGTATTAAAACACCTTAAAAACACCCAGTCCTGCCAGAAATGGCAATTTTCCAATTTTCCAAGTACAAATAAAAGTTAAATCTCAAAACAAACAAACAAACAAACAAAAAAACCAAAAAAACAACTTGTAAAAAATATAAATTCAATTAGACTTTACTGGAGAAATAAAGTTCTACCTCTGAAATGTTATTGCTAAATATTCGTGGGAAAGCATGCAAAGTGGAATGAGGTCTAAAAAGAGAATTTTGACAGGAAATTGTGTGTGTGAGTTTTCATCCCTCTGATTCATTAGTCAAATCAAATAAAAATCAAGCTAATTTGTCAGTTTGCAGAAAGACACCAAACAAAGTTGAAAACTGCCAACCTGTGTTCGTTCTCATGGCTTGAACAAACAGAACACCCAGTAATTATTTGTTGGGTCTCGGATTACTTATATTCAATCCATAACATTTCATTTTGCTTTGAAAGTGTATTTTCATGGTTTGTTTCATTGAGTCCAGGATGGAGGCCAGAAGAGGAAAAATTTAACATACACCTTAAAAAGTCAGGTATTTAGAAGGTTCCTCAGTTAGTTTCATTAACATCTCTAACTGTAAACAGAAACAGTTGCACATCCCAAAATCCAGAAACATTTGCCCCTTCCCCCCACCCCGTGATCCTTTGCCCAGAGAACTTCAGTTACTGGGAGGCTGGTATGGGAGAAGCTGCAGCATTTACATAAAGTAAAAATGAGGGGTTAGATCAAAAGCCAAAGCCCAAATCAACTCTATATGAAAAATTACCCAGGATTATTTTATTTAAGTTACAATTTAAATTTTTTAAATTATGTATTCTTGGGATATGTACGTATGTGGCGGGAGATCATGTGCACAGGCATGAATAACACATAAGAACTGGTGAAAGGAAGCTTCATCATTCCCTTCAAGGGGCTCTTGGGCAAAGAATGGGAAGGAAACGCTCTTTCCCTACCTTCTTCATGAGGAAGGCAGCTTCTTCTCTCTGCTTGTTTTCTTGGCTCTCCCAATTTGGATGTGAAGAAAAAGGCATATGTGCTGCCTTCTCCTCCTCCTCCTCCTCCTTCTTCTTGAATGGACTGTTAAAATTTTTGCTGTGATTAAAGAAAAGAAATAAGGCAAGCAAAATGAGTACAAAACCAAGAAAGGGGGTGCCTGGGTGGCTCAGTGGATTAAGCCTCTGCCTTCAGCTCAGGTCATGGTCTCAGAGTCCTGGGATCGAGGCCCGCATCCGGCTCTCTGCTCAGCAGGGAGCCTGCTTCCCCATCTCTCTCTCTCTGCCTTCCTCTGCCTACTTGTGATCTCTGTCTGTCAAATAAATAAAATATTTAAAATATATATATATAAAATAACAATAATAAAAATTTTTAAAAAACCAAGAAGGGAAAGAAATAGGATTGTCACTTCTTGTACAGAATCAGCAGTTTCACACCAATGAACAAAGTAATTTTGTGCTAGGACACTGTTTAGAAGGGAAAATAGGACTTACAGATATAGGACTATCACCAAGCCATCTACTGTGCTCATTTTTTTTTTTTTTTTCTGAAAACTGATGGAAAATCTAGAAACAATGTAAACTAAAGATGGCCCTCTAAAATGAGTAGTCCTTAAATATGGTCTGTTTATCTCACAGAAACTTGAAGAAATATCTTCATTAAAGTTTTCTATCTCTGGGCCCGTTTCCTCTTATCTCTCAGTAGAAATGTAGCACTGTCCTAACATTTGCCTTGAGAACATAGATAAGAATTCAACCCTCCGGTTCCATTTATTGCAATTGTATTTAAATACACAGCTTAATTAGCTGTACTCAGCCTCTTTCCCAATCCTCTTTGAAGTGGCAAAGTCCCATTGCATCAGTTCAGCTAATTTTATGCTCACAGTCTGATTTTTGAGCTTCATAGAAACCAGGGGTATGACTGCTTCATGTGATCTCTAAGTCCAGATGCTTAGTCCACAGGAGTATTTTGTTCAATGGTGGACATAGAGTTAATTGCCTTGGATTTAAGCACTCAATCATCTTTCACCAAATTCATCCTGTAAAATTAATTCAAGTCATTTTAAGGAAGGACAGGACCTTGAGATATACCTGTAAATAACAGAATCACATTATATGTCATAAAGCCCAGATAAGGAAAGGGTGAGTAGGCCATAGTGTTGTGAGTATTTAAGAGTATGCTAATTTTATAAAGCATGCTAATGGGAAAAGTAAAATATTGATGATCTTTTGCAAAAAATGCTACATCAAGGTTTAATACACCACCAATAAGATCAGAGAAAAACCAATACGAATGCAGGATTATGAAAATGATAGGGTTGTGTCAATCTAGGGCATGATCTTTATAGATCGGTGAAATCACCAAGGTTGTCTCTCTCTAGCTGTGAGATAGGTTCAGACCATGATATCTAGTCTAATACCTTTTCTCAGCATCAGAAACTAGATTTATATATATATCCTATAATATTATATACTTAATGTGCCCCTGTTAAGTTTCTGTTAAATGAGGTATGATTTGCTAAGTAAAAGCATCAGAAGTTACTAAGATATTAGAAAGTAATATATTTTCTAAAACTTTAGAGCTTTTTGATCAAGTGGGGCATAAACTGTGCTTGTCAGTTACCCATGTGTTTTCTGTATTTGTTGGCCTGTAGGTCTGAAGCAAATTCTGGTCAATGAACTGCGATCAGAGGTGAAACATGTCACATTTAGGCTGCAGTTTTGAGTCCTCTACATCTGTCCCCTGTCTCTCTCATTCCTGCCGTATCTTTCAGCTTTAGAGATCATGTGTTCCAGAGAGTCCTAAATAAGGTGGAGGTAGGTCACCAACCCATGTTAGCATTTACATGAGCAAGAAATAAACGTGTGTGTGTGTGTGTGTGTGTGTGTGAGTGCTAAACTACAGATCAGTTTGTTACTGCATCACAGCATTCACTTATCCTAACTATTGCAACAAGGTTCTCCCTGATATTGAAATTTGATCATATAAACAGACCATTAATTGTAATATTTAGGAACTGTAAGTTATAAAACAACTGTGCTAGTCTGAAAGGAGAATGAGAACTATTGAAATTCTCATTCTTCAGGTCCTAGATTTCATGACTTGGAATTTTGTGCAAGCCTCGAAAGCCAGAACTTCCCAAACAGTACACATGGAAATGAGATACAGTGTGTTGAGGTGTCAGTTCCCTCAGCCTATGATGGTTTGCTGAGGTAGGGGCCAGATCCTCTGGACAAGTAATCATCTCATGAGCAGCCTTGTCTGTTTACCCCAGTGTGTTATGTGAGTATTATCAAGTTCTCTATATGCTGTAGTGTGAGAAAAGTAGAGAAGAACCATGAGTCTAGGTCCAGATGCACCAATGTGACTATCCCTACCTTCCAGGTCTTATTTTCTTATACCCATTTCTTCACCCTTCCTCATGTCCTCTCCCAAGTGTACAATTAATTTGAGAAGGAACTGTGAAATGATTGGCACTCTTAACAAATAAATGTTTGCTGAATTAATAAGCATGTATTCTGAGGCACTTCTGCATACCTCAATACCTCATCCTTTGGGGGAGTGCATCTGTGAATAGGGAGAGAGTTTCCTAGCAACACTCAACATCTTCCCAATCAAGAACCACCATTCTATTCCTGATTTTTATCATAAAAAAAGGAGAGAACTTGCAACTGAACTCTATTGAAGTATGGATTGTCTCTCAATTAGGTTAGTCCAATCTTTTCTGTTTATCATAAGAAGCTTGATTCTAATAATTCCTTATACTTATCAGGTGTTCACTATATGCTATGCATGCGTATTTTAGCTTATGTTGTTCTCACAAACCTTTATGAGGTAGATATTGTTATTATCCCTGTTAAATTATTTTCTGGTCTTATTGAAAAATAATTGACAGACATCACTGTTTAAGGTATACAGTGTGATGGTTTGATTTACACAACTGTGAAATGATTACCACAATAGGTTTAGTTGACTTCCATCATGTCATATAGATATAATAAAAAGAAAAAAAAAATTGTCCTTATGATGAGAACTCTAAGGATCTACTCACAACGACTTTTGTATATATCCTACAGCAGTGTTAATGAGAGTCACCATAGTGTACATTACATCCCAAGTACTTATCTTTTAACTGGGATTGTGTACTTTTTCACCATCTTTGTCCAATTTTCTCTCCCCACCTCCCATCTCTGGGAACCACAGATCTAATGTCCCCTTCTATGAGTTTGGTGGTTTGTTTTGTTTTGTTGTATTTGATTATATTCCACACAAAAGTGAGATCCTACAGTATTGCCTTTATCTCTCTAATTTATTTCACTTTGGATAGTGCCTTCAAGATCTATCCATGTTGTTGCAAATGACAGGATTACCTCATTTCTTACAGCTGAATAATATTCCATCATATATATATATATATATACACATAAACACACACACACACCCCCACACATTCTTTATCAGTGGACATCCATCAATGGATAAGGTTGTTTCCATGTCTTGGCTTTTGTAAATAATGCTGTTATGAACATGAGAGTACAGATACCTTTTCAAGTTAGCATTTTGGGTTTTTTTTTTTGTTTGTTTGCTTGTTTTCTTGTTTGTTTGTTTACCTTTGAAAAGATTTCCTGAAGCCGAATTGCCAAATCATATAGTAGTTCTATTTTTAATTTTCTTCAGAAGCCTTCCTACTGGCTCCCTATGTGGCTGTATCAATTTACAGTCTAACCAGCAGTGCACAGGGGTCCCCTCTTCTGTACATCCATGCCAGTATTTGTTATCCCTTGGCTTTTGGTGATGGCCATTCTTATATTACGTCCTGGTTTTAGTTTGCGTTTCCCTCATGACTAGCGATGGTCATCACCATTATACAGATGAAAAAACGGAGAGACCGAGAATTTAAGGAGCTCATTCATGCTTGCTCATCTCAGAGCGGTTGAGCTAGTATTACAAGCAACAAGTCCAACTCGAGGCTCTTAAACAATGTGCTGTGCAGCCCTCTCCTCGGTCACGTTCCCAGCCTGATAGCTTTGTTTTCTTCAGTGCCAACCGTCCTTCTCTGTACTACTGCTGAAAGCCACTTCAAAGGGAAGCAGTTTTCTGACTACCAACAATTATTTAGAAGAGGTATGATTTTGAGTTTTAAGAGCTCCCCTTAGTTCAGCTCAAATCTCCCGTGTGGTAGTAAGAATTGCGCTGTTATCCACTGAAAGATCATCTTGTGTCACTGCCTCTTTAATTCGACAAGTGATTTCACATTCACGTAAGAGCATTTTGGCATCTGGAAAATGGTAAACATCCTCCCAGCAGATCTAGCCTTCTGTCCAAAAACAAGTAAGTAAATAAGTAAATAAATAAATAATCGTCATATTGGTTATCTTTGGTGAGGTTCAAAATACGTAAACTTCCTCAACCCCCAATCAGTTTGTTGTACACCAGTAATAATTGTAATTTTTAGTAGTTAAGCAACATGTCCATTCTATGAATAACTAACAATGACTACACGTGTTAAAAGTGGCAAAAAGAGTGGATGGATAATTAGTCTGTTCTAATTAGCCAGAGCTGGAGAAACAACTAACGAAAAAATCCTCAGCTTACTAATTGCTTCGTAGTAATTAATAGTAATTGATAACAACTTGCAGCCATTAAGATCTAATACGTATCTTTAATTTACAAATGTGCTCCTTAAGTCCTTTTTTCCCCCCCTCTAAAGGAAAAGTTTGGAATTGGGAACTCTTGGGTTCTTCTTCTTCTCATCTTTTCTGTCTTCTACTGCAAAAATTTTAAAGGATCTTCTAGTGTTATATTGCTCCTGGAAGAGAGCTTAGAGATCATTCTAATACACTTTGCATCATATTACAGATGAAGACTTTGAAGCTTAGAGAAGTCCACTGACTCTTTCAAGTCACCTTTCAGGCCATGGCCTGAATTTCTATTGGTATAGTCGGGTCAGGGGCCCAATTTGTGGCTGGGCCTGGGACACGATATGGTACAGAATATGGGACTTTTGTATGAATAACTACTTCTGGCTGCTTCATAATAAGGGAGCTTGGGATACAAGGGCTCTAAGATTCATAATCATATAAAATTAATGAATCAAAAGGGGTTTTGTGTTTAAAATGCCCCACATTTCATTTATTCATTCTAGGGATACAGTGTTTCCTCGATACCAGACACCATATCTAAAGAATAAATAAGTGAATGTTCAAACCCAGCCCCTCTAAACTCTGTTTGAACTCCTAGAATGACATAGAGCTCAGAACTTTGCATGGCTTTTTATGTTCGCTCTGTAAATGAAACTCTCCTAGGGGAACCTGTGTGAATTCAATTCAGAGTTTAAAAACACAGATTTATGGGAGAGCCCCAAATCAATCAAAAGCATGGCAATGTTTAAGGAAAAAAAAAAAAAAAAGGCAGCAACAAGAAAAGAAAACCATGAAAAGACCCTGCCTGCCAAGAATAGCTTGTTAGCATTTGAAAACACCGAGATATAAGTGTATAATGGAAATGTGGCAATGATCATTTGGGCAAAAACACAATTTGCATAAGAATGAATCAGGAAATGTCCCGGAACACCAGAAAGATGAAAAATCTGGGATCCATTGGGGCACGTTCACATGGCTGAACATACGCCACACCATGAATCTTCCTGTGGTCAGACACCTTGGAAGTATTGACCCCTTTCTAGATATTGACATTAGAGATGCCCCATGACAGGTAACCTTACATTTTAAAGGAAGAGTGTAACGTATAGGCGTGAAAACTGTCAAAACTACTTCTGGAGCTATTTTGGAGGTCTGTTTTATTCTTTCGTCCCCCAATCTGAAATTCATTAAAGTGAAGAATGCCCCTTAAATTACACTCTGCTGTACCCTGGAGGAACACCTTAAAAAGTTAATAATAAACCCTTGAGATTAGGCAAGTGGAGAGGAAAGAATTATGAAATAAAACAAAGCAAAGAAATCATGTAAACAAATTAATTAATTGTCTGGAAGTGAAAAGCACGTTTGTAATTTTGCCCTTGTCGAAGGAAAATTGGAGTTCATTATGCTCACTGACTGATTTAAAAGCTCCTTTCCGCACAGCATCACCGGGAGAGGGAGTGTGCTGGAGTGCAAAACGTGGATCGGTTGCAGCGTCAATTAAAATACAAATTCATTATTGAAACCTCTAGAGTAAAGGTTGGGGCTTCATGCTTGTGGATGGGAAGGAGCATTTTTTTTCCTTTGTGCCTATATTTAATTTCTTTTTTGTCCCCGTCTTCTGAATTGATTATGGAGATATTTATTTTGGATTTCCAATACCAGCTATTACACCTTTTTATAGCAAATCATGTTATGATCTGTCACATGTTGAGCACATTCTAGAGGCTGGTTACTTCATGTGTTTTACCATCTTTAACCCTCAGAGCAACAGGTGGTGAAAAAGTATCAATATCTCTTGAACCCAATTTCAGGGAGGTAGATTTGCACTGTTGCTGAGTGGTGACACCAAGGATTTCAGACTAAGTCTGTCTGACTTAGAAGCTTCAGGTCTCTCGAGGACATCATACAGACTTCTAAGGCTGGTCTACTGTGCCGAGTTTGGGGTGTCAGTACAACAAGGTCATAAAAGGTATGTCATATGCACCCAGACCTGGTATTACATATTCAGCTGTATGCTGGTGTGCCATCAGGAGCCCAGGGGGATTACATATGGACTGGGTTACGAGCAACACAGCCTGATTCACTGTATATGGTGACCCTTGAACTCTCCAGTTGAGCAGAAGCTTAGCTAGCTTGTGCTGAAATATGCTTTATGAGAGTCATGTGTTTTAGTTTTATGACAAGTACTATTTTAATGAATTTAAACAGTCTGTCCAGGCTTCTGGTAATATTTTATGTTCTCCTAGTATGGTCCATCTCGCCTGAAATGGGTATAAGATGCTTAAAAAGGCTTTCTTTCTTTCTTTTCGTTCTTTCTTTCTTTTAAAGATTTTATTTATTTATTTGACAGAGAGAAGGAGATCACAAGTAGGTAGAGAGGCAGACAGAGAGAGAGGGGGAAGCAGGCTCCCTGCTGAGCAGAGAGCCCGATGAGGGACTCGATCCCAGGACCCTGAGATCATGACCTGAGCCGAAGGCAGAGGCTTAACCCACTGAGCCTCCCAACTGCCCCCAAAAGGCTTACTTTCAAGGGTAAAGAAACAAACAACAATGTTTTGAACAAAAGAAATTTTCCATTCATTCATTCAGCCCACATTGTGTGATGAGCACTATTAATATAAATCTTAAAGAGATAAATGGCACGGTCTCTACCCTGAAGATGTTACAGCCCAGGCAGGTTGGGTTAGGGTTAGGGTTAAGGTTAGGGGTTACAGGACAGTTTTAAAATAGCCAGGATAAAGGAAAGCACCGGTTCTTATGGAAACACAAGGGAGGTCATGCAAATCAGATTGGGGGAAGTCCAAGAAGGGATTTCAGAAGAGATGACATTTGGACTGAGTTACAAAGAGGAGTAGGAGTTAAAAAGACAAGTAAGGCTTATCCAAGCTGAGTGATTAGCATGGGCACAGAAGGTGGTTCTACATAGCTGGGGAAGGCATATATGGGTGTTCCAGGGCTATTGTAACAAATGACCACAAACTTGGTAGCTTAAAACAAAGAGAACTTATTTTCTCAAGTTTCTGGAGGTTATACATCTGAAATTGAGGTGTCAGCAGTTTGGCTCCTACTAGAGATTCTGAGAGAGAATCCTTTCCACACCTCTCTTCCGGGTCTCAGTAGGTGGTAGACACATCACCCCGATCTCTGCAACATCTTCACATCGTTTTCTGCTCTGTGTTTCCCCTTTTCTGTCTGTATCTTCTCTTCTTATTATTAGGACACTTCCTCTTGGAATTAGGGCCCAACTGCATAATCCAGAGGTTCTTGTCTCAAGATACTTAATTACGTCCTCAAAAACCCTTTTACCCAAATAAGGTCACACTCCTTTGTTCCAGGTGGGCATATCTTTTGGGGGGCCACCCCTCAACCCGCTAAAAATGATAAAGTCAGTAATCTGATGAAGTAAGAAAGAAGCTTGCCCAGTTCCTTCAGGCCTTCATGTACCTGCAGAGGATCCTGGGCTTTATCATGAAAGACACAGGAAGCCATTGGAATTTTAATAACGGAATTGGCATCTCTCTGGAAAATGCTTAAGACTCTTAATGCCTCCAACCAACGACTACCAGGAACCTACCATGGTTGATCAAGTTGTGTTTATTATTCCTGGTTACAGAGAGGGAGAGCACAGACCATGAGGAACCATCGTGTCTCAGCTATAGCATATTAGAAAACCTAATATAGGATCTGGACTTTGGTTGGTTGATCTGGGGAGGAATCTGAAGGAGTCTGGTGTGCTCTAGATTGGATGTGGTCAGAAAGCAGGGGCAGTACTAAAAGTGGCTATCTTGATAAATCTTATCTGTAGGGAGAGCAGACTGAAGATAAAGTCATAACTGGTAAAGAAGGAGCAGCCACCAGCCAAGTATGAAATGTTTGGTATTTTGTGAGTGAAGGAGTAACTTTGTTTTTGTCTATGCACAGACAAAATTAAGAAGTAGCCTTGTTTTGCCTCATTTCATTATGGTTTCGGACTGACCGTGTCTGAGACTGGTGATCGGTGGCATTGTTCGCATCCAAGTAGGAGAAGAACCCAGTTCTAGCTATGGGTGCCAGGTCAAGTTCCAGATGTCAGGAGCTGTGCTTTTGTTTTTGTTTTTGTTTTTCCCTCAGTACCAAACTATAAAAGCAGCCATGACTAAAATTCTAGCAGTGGTATTGAAATACATCAAAGCATTCAGACTGCCCTTGAAAGCTATAACAAAGGTCACAAGGTTTTCTAAAAAGAGCACTCTGCCTTTGTTTATGGGAGCCTCCCTCACTTATTTCTGAGCCACCAGTTGGACAGAGACAAGAGAGACTAACTAAAGGCCCCTTGACTGGTGTGCTGTTTTATCTAAAATTGTGATAGCATTTCCTTCAGTGTCTCTGTGCAGCCCAATCCTGCCACATCTTTGTGAGAAAGACCCCGAAGTCTTCTTCATAAGCCCTCTCTTTTCCTTTCCCTGTGGTGCTCCTTCTATTTAAGTATAAGAAGTGAGTCAAATGCAGTTGTCTTTAATGAAAAATAAACAAGGGAAAGAACCCCAAACACTCTCTTGGCAGAGATCCCTTCAGAACATACAGCCTTCACTGTTAGAGATTTATCTTTTTAAAAGGAGACAGAAATAGGAAAGGGCCACAGAAGGGCAGGAATAGCCAACAAAACTATACAGCAGGTTTCTCTGTGAGGGAAGATGAAAAAAGTAAGTATCTTTTTTCATCCAGCAAGAAAAAGACTGTAATATGATATATAGCCAAGGCTCCTAGAAATGACAAATGACAAAGGAGAGACTTTCCCTTTCCTGAAAGTGTATGGCGCGGGGGCTCTGTAAAATTAAGACAGCGACATTCAGTTGAAAGGAAATATTTTTTCCCTGTAACTCATAATTAGTCTGCAATACTGGCTTTTGTAGACTCTTTTCAAGGCAGATTTTTCGGCATGGTGAATTTGGTAGACATCATTCATATTTGTAAACACTGGGGTATCCATCATACGTGCAAGCCAGTTAGCATCTTCTAACACATCGCCTGATTGTCAGTTATGGCCAAGAAGAAATGATTCCTCTGTCTTCATCTGTTATATCACTGATCAGATATACTATGGGATTGACATCGTCAGTGACAGAGTCCACCATCTTGTTAAGTTGATCAGAAGTCCGACGACATGCAGTATCTTCTAACTTCCTTTCTAACATCCTGTTGGAGGCATCAAAGCCAAGGTTAGAGGTGTTTGGTGAGGCTTCCCAATGCCCCCCAAGCTCCAGGTCAGCTTGTGAATCCGTTGGAGCTCCCTGACAGAGAGCTAGACACATTAACGGTTTCTGAGTCCTCTAGTTTCCTCTTGCGGAAATGCCAGGGGGCCACCTGTGCTCCTCGGGCATCAGGGTGATGGGCTTTCCATCATCAGGTGAGGGTGACTGATGGCATGAGCTGGAGGAAGGGCTGCATTTGGCAAGACATGGTTGGCACAGGCCACCCTAGACCTTGAAAACTTGGAGATGATGCAAAGGTGGATACACACATTGAAGAGAGATGTTGCAAAATCACATTTTTATAGGAGCCAGCCAGGTCACATATATGCATGAAGCAAGCAAGATGGCAAGCTGAAGAGAACAGGCCCCAAATTAAAGGGGACGGTGTCTACTCAGCTCCCACGGATTATGATCATGCAGAGCTGTGGATCTAGAGTTGTCATCTTGTCAAGAGAAGCTAACTGGTGTGTATGTTAAATCCCCTGACTTTTAAGTATTGGCATCTAATTAAAGACCTTAGCAGACCAAACCAATTTGCCTTATAAGCTGCTATTTTGCAACCTCAATCGAAGGTCACGAGGCCTGGTTTCTTTGCTTCTTAATATCTATACAGGAGCTCTGTGGATGCTGGTTTTAAGGTATCATTAATTTCATTCCAGTAAATGAAAACAAATGAAAAAGATAGGCAAGAAAAATGAAAAATACTTCTCAAATATCACAGTGTCCCTATGGAGTTAGGGTGCTTGAACGAAGAGGCCAGCTGAACTTTCAGTTCTGCCTCTGCAACTAAACACTTAATAATGGTGCCCTGGGGCAGGGTTAAGTCACTAAAGAAGCGGTAGATGAAAAACACAAGGGCAGGTACACAAAGCAGAGCCCAAGCTGCTTGCCTTGGAAAAAAACCTGTGAGTTCATTGAAAGTATTACATTAGTATGCACAGAGTACTTACCAAAAAATGTCAAAATAATATAAACAAGTGTGGGGTGTACCCTCAAGAAAGTATGATGATTCAGTTTCCTTCTTCGGAAGTGTCTCTTCTTAATGATGGTCAAAAGGAGAGAGACTAGAAAAGCAACCTGGTGATCATGTGACTTACTAGAGGATTAGCATTTCTGTTGGGTGAGATTGGATATCAACAGGCAAAACAAAAAGTTGGCCTTTCCAGACCTTGAAATTCTAGAAGTTGTAACATTTTGGGGAGGGGGGGGATGGTTCTTCTAAGTCAATGGTTCTAAGGATAGCTGAGACTTTTAACAGATCTGTGAACTGAAGTCAACAGTATTCAGAGGCAGAGATCCCCTCCAAGAATCACCGCTTAGACTGGCTGTTCTCAAAGTACAGTCTCTGGAGAGTAGCCCTCCAGGGGATCTCATAAACAGTAAAGTTTGAGAACCTGTCTCTCTGGGAGAGCCCTCAGATAACCCATTTTTGAGGTCTAGAGATTATCACAGTCTCCTCTGTCCTGGGAAGTCTCACCAGTGAGCTCCCTCGTAGACCACCAAGGTGGCATACCCTTGGAAAGCAACACTTGCTTGGTTGGCTGGGTTTGGTCTGTTTTTTATTTTGTGTGTCCCTGCCTCTGTTTGTATTTTTGTTTTTAAGCCCCACTGATTCCTGTATTAGCTTTCTATTGCTGCTGTAATAAATTACCACAACTTTTATGGCTTAAAACAACCTCACTTCATGGCCGTACGGTTCAGTAAGTTACAAGTCCAACCTAGCCCTCTCTGGGTAAAACCAAGGCGTCAGCTGGATAAGTTTCCTTATGGAGGCTCTAGGAGACAATCCATTTTCTTGCTTTTTTCAGCTTTCGAAGCCATCGCTTTCCTTAGTGTGTGTACTTCATTTCCTGTGTTCAAAACCAATGACCTCAGGCTGAGGACTTCTTGTGCTGTGTCTGTCTGGTTCTCTCTCTTCTGGCTCCCTTTCCCATTTTCAAAGACCCCCTGATGCCAGGGGCCCACTGGATAATCCAGGAGACTTGTTCTATTTTCAGGTCAGCTGATTAGCAGCCTTAATTTCCTTGTGTCATGGAAGGTAACATATTCATAGGTCTTAGGAGTCAGAACTTAGACATCTTTGGAACAGCTAATACTGTACCACGATTCCCAATATCCCTGTTTGGAGAGATTGTGTAATTTTTTTTTTCACATCAAGAAATGGAGTTGGGTAATTTGATAAATATATGTTCGTTGTAATATATAACCTCTTCCCCCACACCCTAAACTACTTTTCTATGCCCTGGGTAGGGTGTAATATTCTGTGGAAAAGACATGGGCTTTGTAATCACACAAACCTGAGTTCAGTTTCCTACTCTGGCATTTACTAGCTGTTTAATTTCTGTCAAACTCTAAAAAAATTTTGAGACACAGATTTCTTTCTTCTGAAACGGGGAAAATACTTCCTTCATATGATCATTTTGCTTAAGTAGAAATAATATGCTGGAATCATATTAGAAATATGATCAGTGGTATTATTTCCTGAAATCCTGAGTCCCATTTTGGTACTGCTGGGTAAAACCAATTAACTCTATATTTCAGTTTAATGAATTACATTTAATGAAAAACATTTCCCTGGGGTATTTGTCTGATTTGCATGTTAGCATATGTAAGATATTTGAGTTTCAAAGATGAAAAAGTGATTTGGTAAGTACAAATCGCTGTGACTGTCCTTACCAAATAGGTAACACACCTGTGGGGGGGGGGTTATCTGGGGTATCAGGAGATTAAAAAGATGGAGACAAAGAGAGAAGACTCCAAATTACTCAGAATGAAGAAAATGGATTCTTATTCTCAATATAAGTCCCCCAACTGCTAGTGAAAGGGGTGGATAGATTTTCTTTTCCACTAGATTTACTTTCTGATATACAGGTTTATCACTCAAGCAAGGACTATTCATCAAGTCATTTTCCATCGATAACCTCAGCTGAAGCCCAACAGGCTGAGTGTTTATTATTTACTTCTAAAAGGCTGGAGCTCATTTGCTTCTGCCGTGGGGAGAGGAGCAAACTCAGACCAAGAGAAGAATGAGGGCACTCAAAGAAATGGCCATTCACCGCAGTCAAGCCTGAATAATACAGAGATGTAAAACAACCAGGAAAAGCTCCAGTTGAGTCTGAAAAATCAAATATCGATCAACTAATCCTCTAATTTACTGACTTCTCATTTAATGATCTGATTCCCATTTATTCGTTCAACGAACACTTATTGAGCTCTTCCAGGCCCTATAGGACGTTACAGAGAACATTGTGACGGTGCCCACCTCCCACCCCCAGCACGCACGTACGTGCAACCTGCAGCCATGAGATTTTAAATGACCTTTTGTATCTAAAGATTGGGTGACCTTGTAAAACATTGGTGCTTATCATTATATCCTGTTGTATACATTCTTACAATGGTCTTTTTTTTTTATAAAGGTTTTTTTTTATTTTTTGACAGAGAGAGAGAGATCACAAGTAGGCAGAGAGGCAGGCAGAGAGAGAGGAAGGGAAGCAGGCTCCTTGCTGAGCCGAGAGCCCAGTGCAGGGCTCGATCCCAGGACCCTGAGATCATGACCTGAGCTGAAGGCAGAGGCTTTAACCCACGGAGCCACCCAGGCACCGCACAATGGTCTTTTTCTGAAGGCATCACCCTGAACAGCCGTGTGTTTTACATCAATCTTCTAACACCGTGCAAGATGGAGGAACTACATCGTGGTCTCCAGTAGCAATGCTACTAATGTCCCGTACACTGAACTCACTGAAAACTGAATAAATATTGAAGAATCTAAGTTCAGTGAATTAGCAAGCCAAATCTTGCTTCAAATTATGTAGACATTACCTGTTCCCTTGTTGGTTCTATGAGGTGCCACTGAAACCAAAAGAGAGGACTTCAAGTTCCTTCGTGAGGTCCCTTCTCTCCAGGGAATCTGGGAATCAGCAAGCAATAACGGGCTGTTTCTCTATGATGTTCATAGAGTAGAAGGCAGGAGAGAACCTGGAAGGAGATGGGGGAGCCAGATGGCATTTTGGCTATCACAGCATGGATTCATTGATTTATTGGAAGGTTTATTAATTTCCCAAACACCTGAAGCACCTGTGTTCGAATAGAAATTAAGTATGCAACACATACGATCCAGAGCTAATTGGAAAGAGGTTTTGATGACCTGTATTTCGGATTTGCATTGCCGGTGTCTCATCCCTTCATGTGCACACAGTGGAATTCCTGCACGTGTTTTTGACTTACGCAACCTTAATGATGCAGGGGAGGAGGGGTGAGAAGAGGCCAAGAGACAGAGTGCCAGTGCGGGAACACCCAAGAATCATTGAAATAATGTGGCATTTCTAACCGCACTTCCCTTCAGTGAGTATATGCCTGGAGTCACATGAATGGGAGGTTTAACTCTGTCAAGCCCCCAATTTCTACATTCCAGCTCTCTTCTCAAGGCTGAGCATCATCATCCTTCCTTGAGTGGGATAGAATTCTGGTCCTTAAAGGTACAGTACCAGGGCGCCTGGGTGGCTCAGTGGGTTAGGCCGCTGCCTTCGGCTCGGGTCATGATCTCAGGGTCCTGGGATCGAGTCCCACATTGGGCTCTCTGCTCGGCGGGGAGCCTGCTTCCCTCTCTCTCTCTCTCTGCCAGCCTCTCTACCTACCTGTGATCTCTCTCTGTCAAATAAATAAAATCTTAAAAAAAAAAAAAGGGTACAGTACCTATTTTCATGCAACATAATCCCTAAACACAAGCAGGGAATGTCATCTGGTGCCCAGCCAAAGAAACAGAATATGTCTGCTAAAGGTGAGATGCCAATAATTATGTTTCCTGAGCAATGCAGTCCATGGACCATTTAGTAGATCCTCAAAGACAAATTTTGACTCAGTCATCTTCTGTGCTCACTTTATCGCCTAACCCTGCCCTAAGATTAGACACCACTGAGACACAGAATACCTGGTATGGATAAAATGACTTTTTGTCAGGGGAGGGATGAGGAGTTCTCTCTGGAGTTCATGCTTTCCTTCTTTCATCTCCCCTAATCACAGATCATACAGTTGTTAGCTAGCACATTGCTTCCACTTCCCTTGTTCACTGAAAAGGAATCTGTATATCTTAGAAACCAGAGGAGGAAGCTCTTAACTTAAAACTAAGTTAGGTATGGGTTCAAGCACCAGCTCAGGTATTTCCTAGCTGGGTGACCTTGAAAAAGTTGCTTGCATTCTGAGTCTTGCTTTCTGCAACTGTGAAATGGGCTTAATAATAGCTACTTCCCAGGATAGTGAAGACTTTCTTTTAAAGCTCATAGTGCATGGCACCTCTTTGATGTTTATAAATATTAGTTCATCTGCTATGCCCCCATACCCCTACACACTTCCTGGTTCCTAACCTTCTGCTCAGAATTTGGAATATCTCTGAGGGAGAAGGAAAGAGCATGAGAGTTAGCAGATTGTTTAGAAACGTTTTCATTATTATTATTAACAACAACAACAAAAGATCATGGACACAGTAACCAAAAAGCTAATCCAAATAGTCTGATCTCCTACTGGGACCAAGAAATACAGCCGTGTTTTAAGTTAATGGGATTTGGTGGAAAATGCGGCCTTAATGAAACATTAGCTACGATTACTCGATCACCATTTCTTCAAATGTTTTTTCCCACTATCCTGCTGACTGAAAAGGAAAGAAAGAAAGAGAGAGAAAGGAAGAGAGAGAGAAAGAAAGGGAGGGAGGGAGGAAAGGAGGAAAGAAGGAAAGGTAGGAAGGAAGAAAAAGAAATCTGGATGCCTGTTTCTTAAGACACCAGGATTATGTTTCCTTCCCTAAGAGTACTGGAAGAACCAGAGTGCAGCTGGAGCTCGTGAGCTGTCTGTCTTCATTCAGACAGGCATGCAGGCCAGCATTTAGCTCAGGCCCCAGGGACTTGGGGAGGAACTGGCTTTTGAACAGAAGCTGTTCCTGAAACTGAAGCATGAGAAGGAGGAGGGGGCTACTAAACCCAGGGAGGTGCAGGGAGAGGTAAGATGTTTGCTAATATAACCCTGGGGAAACTTCTAGTGTTTCTGGGCATGGCTGAGTGCACAGCTCATGAAAGATGCACCAGAGCTTTGTTGACATTTGATTTCAGAAGAAGCTATAGTACCTGGAGACAACAACTCTCTGCTCTCCTGCATCACTCAGGTGACCTACCTGGTTTCCACCACTCTCTGCTCCTCTGTCCGGATGTTCCCATTTACTTGCACAGAGAGCCTTGTGGGTCCTTGTGTACATAGTGTTAACATTTTTTTTTTCCAGTCATAGGTAAGAAATGACAAAGCCCAACTAGCAATATTCTTTCTACTTTGCCGCTAAGAATGCTTCAGTGTCTTTATTTCCAAATATATGTTGCTGTTTCAAATTTGTTTCTGCAGTGAATCAAAATAGCAAAATGTACTGACTCTAAGACAAAAAGGAAGGGAAAGCAATTAACATCTATTGGGTGCCTGCTAGGTACCAGGTACTGGTACAGCTACTTTGCATATAATATTGAATGTCCTTCTGTCTGAAAGCCCATACCGCATGCAGGTTTGAGGATGGCATGTTGCAAGTGGAAAGTAGCCCAGTATTCTGGAAAGAGTATAGTGTTGCCACTTACCAACTATGTCAATTCAGGTAATTACTTAACACCTCCGAGCTAATTTTTCTCTGTATAATGAAGCTAACAATAGTGGTTAATAGGGTTGTCCTGAAGATTGAACATGATTTTAATATGAGGGCTAAAATCTTTACTTGACCTTGAGTTGGTCAGTATTGAGAGCTCCTCTTACAGGACAAAACCAAAAAACAAGACCCAGGGAAACTGAATTATTCAATTTGCCTGAAGACTCATAGCTGATAGGGGCTTCAGTCAAATCTCAGAGTCAGGTCTGCCTGATTGCACATTCTAACCTGCTGTTTACTAGTTAATTTAGCTCATCCATCCCGCCTGACCCACCCTGCTCCCCGGGTATTTCCACCTTGTGATGACCACGTGCGTACACACCTCCGTCCTATGGGCAGGATCCTAGGAAATCTATTTAAGGAACACCAGAGTGGGAGAGGTCACAAAGAAAGTTATCACCAGTGCGGGGAGACAAATGCTAACCACTCTGGGTCTTTCGCTTCAGTTCAGAACATTGCCTGTTGCTAAAGGCCCAGGGCAGTGGCAGAACACTTTTGCCGCTACTCAGATCTCTTTCCTCCTCATCAGAACAGAGGCATTTTCTTCAGCAAATCAAGGTAAGACTGAAAAAATATATAATTTCTGCTTTTACTTGTTTACTTTGGTCCTTACTAAAAAGGCGGGTTAAGCGTTGTCTAGGGAATTATCCAGCAGAATGTTTATTTGTGTGACATTTACGTGGGAGAAACATGGGAATTGTCAAACGGTAGCCTTCCTATTTGAGAAAGAGGAGGAAATTATTAGCACCAATCTTGTCTGTGGAAGGTACACAGGGTCTGTTGGTGCCCAGTCCAGCCTAAGATTGCCTCATAGGAGAAATCTGGAGGTTAGGGTAGGTTTGAGGTGTTGCAGAGAAAAGAATTACAGCATTCCTATTAAGGCACAAGTAGAATGGATTTCTACCTCTGTAATCAGAACTCTGTAATCAGAACTTTTTTTTTTTTTTTTAAGATTTTATTTATGTGAAAGAGAGCATGGGTGCATAAGCAGAGGAAGGGTCAGAAGGAGAGGAAGAAGGAGAAACACACTCTCTGCAGAGAAGGGAGCCGGAAGCAGGGCTTGGTCCCAGGACTCTGGGATCGTGACCTGAGCTGAAGGCAGATGCTTAACCAAGTGAGCCCCCCAGACGGTCCCTCAGGCCTACTTTTAAATGGTTAATTTTTATGAGCAATACAGTAATATGCCTAGCACTCTCTACTTTAAGGAGTTTATTCTATGTGGTTTGGGAGGTCTGCCTGGTTCACATGGAAGAAGGACTATGACATCATCTAATCAAGTGTAAACCTATATAGTATAAAATATCGAGGTGTGGGAAGTGAAAAATTCAGGTCCCACTGACAGTTATAATAGGTAAATCCCATCACAATGTTTGATGAGTTCAGTGGGGAAAAACCATCAGCAAGGTCTAGAGTAGCTAGGAAATCATCAAAGAGATAGTACTTTCTCTCTCTTCGGCCCCCAGCTTGATTGCGATAGGATTGTCCTATATATTGTGTAACTTTACAGCATATGTTGTGTTGATTTTGTGCACTTACGTATTGCAAAATGATTACCACTGTAGCTGACACCTCTGCTATGTCCCATTAATTACCTTTGTGTATGTGTGTGTGGTCAGAACATTTCAGACCAGTTATTTTCTTAATAAACTTTCAAGAGTCTTTATAATACATTTAATGACGATGTTGTGCATTAGATCCTTAGAGTTTTTAACGGTTTGTACACTTTCACTTGTATCTCTCCATTTCCCACCCACTCCTTGCCCTGCTTCTCCAGGCCCTGGGACCCATCATTCTACTCTGTTTCTCTGAGCTCAGCTTTTTTAGATTCTACATATGAATGAGCTCACACAGTATTTGTCTTCCTCTGTTTGACTTATTTCACTTAGCCTAATGTCCTCAAGGTCCATCCATGCTATTGCAAATGGCGAGATACCCATCCTTCTCCTAGCTGAATAATATTCCATTGTCTGTGTACACCATTTTTTATCCATTCATCTTTTAGTGGGTACTTAGGTTGTTTCCATATCTTGGCTATTGTGAATAATGCTGCAATAAACATGGGAGTTGAGATATCTCTTGAACATTCTGTTTTCATTTCCTTTGAATATATATATACATAAGTAGAAATGGTGGATCATGTGGTAGTTCTGTTTTTAATTTCTTTCTTTCTTTTCTTTTCTTTTTCTTACTCTTTTGGGAGAGGGGCAGATAGAGAATCTTTTTTTTTTTTTTTTTAAGAACATAAATGGACTTTCACCTAGCACTACTCTTTTTAATTTTTTTTATGTTAGTCACCATACAGTACATCATTAGTTTTTTTTTCCCTAATAAACACTGCATTTTCTGGTTTATTTTAAAATCATTTAGAAGAGTAGAGTTGCATTTTACAATGTTGTAAAGGAAAAGAAAAAAAATAAACTGCAGTTTTAAATGAAAATCCCTCTTACTTTGGAAGACCATCATTAGTGTTTGATGTAGTGTTCTATGATTCATTGTCCGCATATAACATAAGGAATAGCACGGAGGACATTAGGAGAAGGAAGGGAAAACTGCGAGAGAATCTGAAGCAGGCTCCACATCCAGGGCAGAGCCGGATGCTGGGCTTGATCTCACAGGGCGCTGAAGCTATGACCTGACCTGAAATCAAGAGTCAGATACTTAACTGACCGAGCTACCTTGGAACTTCTCTATTTTTAATTTCATGAGGAAACTCCATACTGTGTCCGGTAGTGACTGTACCAATTTACATTCCCACCAAGAGTGCAGAAGAGTTTCCTTTACTCCAGTGTTTTTGTCGGTACTTCTTATCACTTGTTTTTATGAGGAAAGCCATTTAACAGGTGTGAGATGATATCTCCTTGTGGCTTTGATTTGTATTTCTGTGAGGATTAGTGACTTTGAGCATCTTTTAATGTACTTGTCAGCTAATTGTATATCTCCTTTGGAAAAATGTCTATTCAGTTCCCCTGTCCGTATTTTAATCAAACTGTTTGGGTTTTTGGCTATTGAGTTGTGGAAGTTCTTTATATATTTTAGATATTATATTATGTATTATATATGTATATATATATATAATTATATTTTATATGTATTTATTATATATATACATATAAAATATTCCCTTCCATTCCATAGGTTGCCTCAGAGGAGTTGATTTCTGAGCTGAACCTTGACAATTACTGAGATTTGAATGGGTAGAAAAGAGAAGAGGGGGCATTCTAGTCAAAAGCATGATGTATTGAAAACAAAAGCAAAACAACAAGTAGAATTGTTTCTAAAGGAGATGACATTCAGGAAGGGTAAGACCATGGTACGGTTAGATTTGTTGAATAGACACAATGTCAGGAACTCAGCTAGTTCCGTTATACACCTTATGTATTACCTCGTAAAGTAATAATGATGGTACCATTTGCTGAATTTACCTCAGTGGTAGGTAGTATACGAGGTGCTGGGGATAAAAGGAGGAGGAAGTCTGGTGTTTGGCCTTAAGTCCTCAAAATCTTCATTTTGTTGAAGTCATAATAATAGAAATATATATGCCTTATTAAGAGAGCCTGCAGGAAGAACCACTTTCTCTGCCTGCAGGATGCAGAAAAAGCTTTGCAGGGATAAGTGAGGTCTATCCCAGTGATGAAGGACATCTAGGAATTTGCCAGGTTGAGAAGATGGAGGAGTCATTCCAGGCAGGGAGAACAGCATGTTCAGAGGCATAGTATAGTTTTAAATTATGTTTCTTGTTATTTCAGCTAAGGAAAAAAAAAAAAAAGCCTATTTCACTGATGCTGGGGACAATACACATTTGCATTCTACCATACATATTTTCACCTTGCCAAGTTGCTTTATTCACAGACCATAATTTCTCAGCTTATTTCTACTCTGGTTTTCCAGCCAAATTACCCCACTAAAATAATGCTAGAAATGTATCACCTCTGTCTTCTGCTGCGGCTGTCACAGGCCGTGGCCTTACCTTTCAGCCAATCTCCGTAGCGACTGGAAAGAGACATACAAATTGCTCCAGAATTGAACACAGGCGCCTCTCTTCAGCAGCGCGCAGGTAGACTGAAACATTATCACATTATCTCTCATAAGCAATGTTTTTATCCACAGTGGTGAGTGAGAAGGAGAGAAAGATGCTTGGCCTTTACAGAGAACATCCCGGGGACACCGGGGTGTAGGGACCCGTTGTTCAAGTCAGGACCTACAAGCAGGACCAGAATCTTCCATTCCTTCACAACGTTCATTTGTATATGTATTTTTTATTTTAATTATTGTTTTTTTTAGGGATTTTGTATGTCTCATTCCCTGTGAGACAAGCATGGACAAGCATAATCACCATTTTGTGAAAGGGGAAATTGAGTAAAGGAAATGCTTACTGTACCGATGGACAAAATGATAAAATTACTCCATTGCAGCAAACTTTTTTTGAAGATCTATCATGTTCCCCTCATTATGTGAGGGAACATGGTTTATGGATATAAATAAAAGCTATAATACTACACTTCTGTTCACATTCTTCTCTGTTCCTGAGATCCCTTAACTCACTCTTACCTAACTTAACTGCCCTTATTTCTTAAAGTCTAACCCAAATGTTGACCTCCCCATCGCTTGGCTTTGACTCCCCCTTACCTCTCTCTGCAGACACAGTGATTATTTTACCATACGTATTTTCAAAGAATTCTGTCCCATCTTTTCTTCTACTTATTGCCTTTTCATTTGACTGTAGGACTGTCAAGGCCATCTTTGTGTCCCAGGAGCTGGTCTAACAAATTGGAAGAGATACACTTAGTGAAATGAAGCCATGTCCCTTGTCTGTGACAGGCTCACGATCCAAAGGAGCTGGGTCCATATAATTTGATTATAGTGTGTTAAATGCAGTATTAATGTATCTGAAGTCTTGAGATTGGTAGTAAAACTAATCTCAATTTGCTATAAAGTTGAAAAACTGGTTTCTGGGTTTCTGCTCTCCTTCTAGTAGGATGGTCCACCAAAAATAAATAATAAAAAAAAGGAAAGATAAAAGTCATGGACAAAAAACTGGGAGAATACTGAATACTATATCCTTTCTCTTGAATATCTATGAGGTCAATTAACATATCAAAGCGTGGAAAGTCCTTCAGTTAAGAATCCCACTTCGTTCACCTCCCCCCCCACCCTCCCACTCCCCCCACCCCTGCCAAAAAAAAAGACCCTACTGGTTCTCAAACCTATTGGGTCATAAAAGTCCTAACACATGGAAACCCATCAGAATCTCACATTAGCAAACTTGAATGCACTTAGGTAAATGCTACCTTTCAAACCAAGTATTCAGACTGTGAAGAGTTTATAAAGCTTCATGTGACATATTACCTACACAGATTTTTACTTAAAACCTGTGTTTTACTTAAAACCTCTGTGGGCCATTGTGTAAACTAGGCCAAAGTGTTTATGCTGGAGGCTTCTAGGCCAGTTGGCAGTCCTGAAGGGGAAAGAGAAGAATAATGCCTAAAGGACAGCAAGGATTTCCCTGAGGTTGGTACTGAAGAGCAGATCGAGGAGGCTCTAGGAAAGGTCCCTACTTTGTGTGACCTGAAAATTATCTGTGTATGTGTGTTGCAACTTGTTGAAGAAAAAAGATCCAAAATTAAATATAAAAATGACTGTCAAGGTAGCATGCTAAGGGGCACCTAGTGGCTCAGTGGGTTAAGCCCCTGCCTTTGGCTCAGGTCATGATCTCAGGCTCCTGGGATTGAGCCCCGCATGGGGCCCTCTGCTCAGTGGGGAGCCTGCTTCCCCTTCTCTCTCTGCCTGTCTCTCTGCCCACTTGTGATCTCTCTGTCTCTGTCAAATAAATAAAATCTTTTTAAAAAAGTTAGCATGCTAAAAGAAACATTGAAAAATTACAAATTTTATTTAGAGATGTATTTATTTTAGAGAGGGGAGGGAGCGGGAGGAAGGGCACAGGGAAAGGGAGAAGGTGAAAAGCAGACTCCCCATTGAGCACGAGTCACATGTGGGGCTCCCAGTGGTGCTCAAGGTGGGAACTGATGTCACTACCCTGAGAGCCCTACCTGAGTGGAAATCAAGAGTCAGATGCTCAATTGGCTGAGCCACAGAGGTGCCCCATAAATTACAAACTTTAAAAAGCTAATACATCTCCCAGACATCACAGAAATGCATAAAATAACATACTATTTTAAAATCAACTGTTTGATGTACTCCTATGGCCCTTTTCCCCTGCAATATTATTTATATTCTCTTGAATGTCTTTTCATACACAAGTTTTATCATGTATTTCATACAGGTAGACTAGAAAGGTAATTCAGTCTTTAGCCTGGTTGATCAGACTTTGTATTTTTTTTTTATTATTGATAGTTAAGCTAATTTATATTGGTGAATTTTAAGGATTATTTAAACCTTGGGCAAACCTCTCTCAAGAAATGAACTCTGATTCTGGATGGCCGGAGGAGACCACAGGGTAAGACGGCACTAGAGGTATTGAAAGAGCCCCGGAAGCCATTCCTACACCTCCACTGTGAGCAGTAACTTAACCGTACAAGGACAGGATAGCGAACTAAGTAAAGCTATCCCAACCAAAGAACTAATGTAACTCAGCCTCCCATTAATTAGATCCCAGGGATGCTGACTGCCACTTCCTTACCACCCTCTGTGAGGATGTGCGACGCGAGGGAGGTCAAGGATGACGTACAGGAGTCTTACTCTATTGCTATTGAAGTAGCTTCCTGAGCACACTTTATAAAATAGGTACATTGCCAAGGCCACTCTCAGGGTTTGGGAAGCCCTGAATGCATGGGCACGCTAATAATTCAGTTTCATTAGTGTCTCTTCATGCAGGTGGTTGGGAGGGACAGGCTCTTATTAGAAAGGAATGAGAACGGTATTGTGTAGCAGTGGGAAGACTTGTGTGGAAAGCAACATCAAAATCTTCAGAGGTTACAGGTCCATTGTACAATAATATAGAGATTATTGCCTTGGAACAACCAGCCTGTCCACGATCCACTGAGCAGTTAGGGGTACCGTCTCCTCCTGGGCCCCTGGCTGTCCCGCGTTCACCTGCTCCATCACATGAGGCACCATGTGGAAACTTTATGACCAGAGGCTGCTTGTACAACAGAGGCCAGTTCCACTGCAGAGCCTGTATGTGTCTTGCCTTTATTTTACTGGAAGTCTTTGCTGCCATCCGGGCTGGTAATTGTACCACACCGTTTCAGAATCGATTGCTTTTAGAGCTGTTGAGTTTTTATTACTGCTCCTCGTCGGGGAGAGAGGAGGGGAAGGTAGCAGGCCAGCCTGGGCGCCATGATGGATGAGTGTCGTCAAATTGTCTCTCTCCAGCTGTTGAATAAAATTAGCAATGCTGTCCCATAAAACCAAAAAGAAAATAAGGGTGTGAGAGAAGGGAGAGATGTTCATAGCGAGAGAACCAGAGAACATATGGATCCGACTTTTCTTGGAGTAGACAGCAACGCCATATTGTGATGTTGACTACATAGAGCCATAATGTTGTAGGAATATAAGAAGAGGTAAAAGACAAATTTAAAAATATCTGTTGGCAGTTGCACAACTCTGCCATCTTGGCAGGTTGACTGATGTTTCCTCATTCTTAGAGCTGAGGAGAAAGGTATATGTTTTGTTTTGTTTTTTCCTTGCTCAGATTGATGGACTCTGTAATTTGATTCAGAGATGATAGAATCCCTCCTTAGTTGTACATATTGCTGTTATCTTACCGGCAGATGCCTCTATCCCCACAATCAGGCCAGTTTTATCAACTGTTGGCATCTATTATTGATTTATCCGGTCGCATCTTTCCGTGGTTTTATTCTAAGATAGCAAGTGGGAGGGCCACTCACTGGAGAATGAAGAATTCACATAATTAGATTTAGTGAGGGGGATTCTCATTCTAACTGGAATCTGTCTTCAAACAGAAGCTGGCTAACCTCACTTCTGGTTAAGCTTTGGAAAGCAGAACTGAATACTCTAACTTTTATTCATGCTCTTGTTCACAGTCTCAGACAATAATGCCTCATTTAACAATGTTGTCCCGTGAGATACCCTCTATGCATGAATTGGCTTCTTATCATCACCTTTTCATCATATCAACCTTTCAGAAGAAGCTTAATGACCATTCATGATGTTTACCTATTTTCTAAAAATAGTCTATCACTATAAATCAGACTTGTAAGTTAAATTGGTCTGAAGTGTATTTAACGTCCTATAAATGTCAGATCCTTCATAGGATTCTCCCCTGCTGAGCAGATGGTGATACGCCCATTTCAGAAGCCAGTTTGATGTGCAGGGGGCTGAGATGATTCGCCAGGAGTCATAGACCATCTCAGAGCTGGGCATAAAACCCAGGTGTCCTGGTTCCCATTCTACTCCACGAATAACCTCATTCAGTGCTACAATACTGCACATTAGCAGTATTGTAGTGAGATGCATGTGAATGTCATTTGTCAGTTAAATGTGTGAATGATGTCTCCCCTTACGGTCATGCTGCTGCTTTCGGCCTGTCGTTGCCTTTACTTTTGAAATGAAGAGGAGAGTCGGACCATTGATCTCAATGGCAGTTGGCACTGTATGAGCTCCTGATCTGTTATGTCATATAGAAAGATACTGCCCTCTATACAGATCAGCTGGTGATACCAACACAAATGATGGTATCAGGTCGCCTTGCCAAATTGTTATCTCCTTGCCAGCTCCCTGCCTCCTCCCACACTACTTTCTGCCCAATAACTGTTGATAATGGTACTTTGAAGTCCCAGTGCTTTCCCCGTAAATGTCATACAATTTTGGATTCGGTTTCACATCCCAGTTCCTTCAGCTTCAATGCTGGAGTTCAGGAGAGCCTTAGTTTGTGTTAGAGTCAGTTAAAAACTTACCTTGTGGGCACCTGGGTGGTTCAGTGGGTTGAGCCTCTGCCTTCAGCTCGGGTCATGATCTCAGGATCCTGGGATCGAGCCCCGCATCCGGCTCTCTGCTCAGCCGAGAGCCTGCTTCCCCTTCTCTCTCTCTGTCTCTCTGCCTACTTGTGATCTCTCTCTGTCAAATAAATAAATAAAATCTTTAAAAAAAAAAAAAAAACTTACCTTGTTTGTCCTTCAGATAGAAACCCTATCCTATATTTCTAAGATGGTACACATTTAAAAAAGAAAAAGAAAAAATATAACATTTATCTATGGGTAATTTTTTTCTACTATTTTGACTGATAATGAGAATCTGTTTTCAACTCACCGATGAAGAATGTAAATTCTTCATAGAGCATGGAGGAAGCTTTGATCCACAGTAACACACAATAGGCAAGGCCCTGAATATAAGGGAAATGTTTAGTCTGCTTTAATAAACTCTCCTCACTGTAAACTCAAGGGGTCATGAAGGACATCAGCAGAGTCCCCAGGAAAGGCTAACTCATTGCAGAGTCCTTTCAGTTCTGACAAGAATATAACTTCTTTGGAAGTTCTCAACACACTTTCTTCAAGGCTAAGTTCTTCTCTTTGGGGGCTGATGTTACAGTGTGGGCCTCGCATAGTATCATTCCCATTTTATGAGGAGGACATTGAGGACTAGAGACATTTAGTGAATATAAAAGTTATCCAAGTACCATATGTCAAAACGAAGACTTGACGGAGGCTCATCCCAGTGGGTTCTCACCTTCCGCTTGTGCCCCAGTGTCTGCCCGGCAGCTTATTTCACAAGGATACCCCTTGAGGAAGTAGGGAGCAGTATCTTCTCTAGGTATTACTTTCAAAGGGCTTATGGGAGTAATAAAGATGCTAGGTAAGTGATGAATGTATTGAACTTCCTGAAAATCCCATCTAAACTTTGAGGATGTGGCCATAAAATTGACAGGGATTAACCTTAATATTTGACTAGTTAACTGTAGAACTTTTTTTTTTTTTCCATTACAGTGCACTCTGTCAGAATTGGGTCTCATTAAATAAATCTCCATCTTATCAGAGCTTCCCACAAGTAATGTGAAGGCTAACAAGTTCGATTAATGACACTTTTTCTTAAAGAAAAGGAAAGAAGAAGGCAAGATAAACCTTTTATCCCATTTCCCTTTTTCTAACCACAGGGCACACCGTGGCCAGTGGCAGGGCTGGGTAATTGAATTCAGTAGTGCAAGCTGACTACATTTCGACTGTAAGTGGATCTCTCTCCTCTCTCAGTGAAAGAAAATGGCCTCAAATGATTCCAACCGGGACGCAGCAGCCATCCCTCTTGTAAATAGCTGGGCCTTATTGACTTTTCTGGGTAGGGAGCCCAAATTGCTGCCCAGATGAGTCCAAGTCGCAGCCGGGATAGACCAGCTACTTAGTGGATCTCTATCCCTATGGTATAGGTGATTAAGAGGGTCCGTCATCAGGAAAGAAGCAAAGCATAGTCAGCAGGGGTCAGGCAACAGTAGTTGATGTGGGAGAGGAACTGTGACCAAGGATTGTAGTTTTCAGTAATATGTCAAGTTACATGCATAAGTGTATTTTTTTTTAAAGATTTTATTTATTTATTTGACAGAGAGAGATCACAAGTAGGCAGAGAGGCAGGCAGAGAGAGAGTGGGAAGCAGGCTCCCTGCTGAGCAGAGAGCCTGATGTAGGACTCGATCCCAGGACCCTGAGATCATGACCTGAGGCGAAGGCAACAGCTTGACCCACTGAGCCACCCAGGCGCTCGCATAAGTGTATTTTTAAGTTGCATAATGTAACAAGTGTCAAGAGTCTTTAAAAAAAAAAAAAAAAAAAGGAGGGGTGTTCCTAGGTTCTTGGGTTCTAACTATTTTTCTTTGCACAGTGGTTGGGATGTTTCAGTTTCATGAGTATGCTAACAAGAGTTGAGAATAAAGAAGGGTTTGGAGAGGAAGAGAAGACGGTTTGGGTCTCAGACACAGTCCTTCAAATAGCTGACAGTCCGGTCTGTATTGTGATTGGCGTGATCTAGATTTGCCATGCATCTTTAGAAGAACTTGCTTTATCTAATGCCCAAGGTAGAGTTTGAAAAAAATATTGGGACTCCACCTGCAGAAGACCAAAATGAGAATTTTAGCTGTAATCTTATCTACATGTTAAATACAGTAAGAAGCATCGTGACCACCATCCTCGCCCACCCCCTTCATCCCTTAAACTTCAGCTGGACTTCAGGATGGTTAAACTTTTGGGGATGAGGCTCCCAGAAACCAATTGCTCATACCAGGGAGGGGTTCCCACGGATGCATACCCACAGGGCTGAGTTCCCTGTGTTAGAGGAACATGACAGTCCAAAAAGATGTAATTGTAATACAAGCCTATTTTGAACGATCTAGCCATGACCACTTAATAACCAGATGCTTTCACAGGATTTTAATGCCTGAGTGGAGTTGTGTTCGTGAATACGTGGGGACCCAACCTTTCTTTCTTTGGTTGTCAAGGACTAATGAGAAAAGACCAGAAGCAGGTGGAGAATATAAGAGCTGTGTTTGTGCCATGAAAAATATGAAATGATGTCAGAGTGTACTTTCAAAAACAAAGTCTTCACAGTATTTCAAATGGAGAATTCAGGTTTCAAATGGGGGGCAGACTTACTTGACAGGAGCACCAAGAGCTCAGAAGAACCTGGGTGTTAGAGGTCCGGAGTATGGTGTTTACCATGCAACTGGTAATTTCATTTAAACTAAGCAACATCAGGGGTGCCTGGGTGGCTCAGTTAGTTGAGCATCTGTCTTTGGCTCGGGTCATGATTACAGGGTCCTGGGATAGAGCCCCGCGTTGGGCTCCCTGCTCAGCAGAGCCTGCTTCTCTCTTTCTGCCTGCCGCTCTGCTTATTTGTGCTCTCTTACAATATCTGTCAAATAAATAAAATCTTAAAAAAAAATTAAGCAACATCAGCTGTCATAATAAGTTATTACAACTTTTCTAGACTTATTTGTATGTAATTTATAAGTCTGTCTTGGTGGTATACAGGCTTTAAGGATAAGTGGATTATAACTACGTTTAGGCTTGTATATACCGATATAATGCTAAAATAAAAGGAACTGGTATGGTTCCCAAGAGTGGCTTTTCTTTAAAAAAAAAAAAAAAGACCTATATTTTATTCAAGTTTGAGAAGTCCTGCCACTGGAAGATGAAGTGTTCAGAAGCTATTGATTCAGGATCGGGTGTTAATAGAGGTAGGCAGAGTTTTCTTCTTGGCACGTTCAGTTCCCCCTGGGTTACAGTTGTTTGCTGACTTCCACAGGGCTGTAGGAATTACTGATAGCCAGAAAAAGACAACTTTGTTATCGCATATGAGGTTTGGTTTTGAAAAATTAAGGCTGAATACTACCTTAAAGTCAGTTTGGTAGACTGAGAGAAAGAGATGTATCCATGTGTAGGGAATAAAGCTAAGCTTCTGGACTGTTCTTAGAGATGCTAATGGGGGATGGGGGAAGGGTATTTCAGGAGCTGGCCATTTATTTTCCTCCATAAATAGAGTCTTATTAAAATCTCAGCATGAATTACTTAGTTAAAAAATATTATCTTTAATATTAAGAAAAATAATATAGTGCAAAATAATTTAGTGGAAGAATGGAAGAAACCCAGGTACCAAAGCATGGGTACATAACTTAATCACTTTAAACAAAGCTTGGCATGAATTCTTTCCCCCTTTCTCAGTTTCAGATTTATTGAATATTGTTGGGGACTGTTAAGAGGGAAGCTGTATTTTCCAGTTCCGTAGTCTCTGACCCTGGCATTTTTTCTGCTTTAATAAGACCCAGGGAACAAGTCTTTTGCTGGCCTTATCTAAACAAAGGAATCAAGTTGCCACCTTAACTCTGGTAATTAACTTCATGGAACAAATTCCCTGTATTTCACGTGATGTATGAGCAGAAAGCCCATCCTTCCTGAGCTTTTACTTTGGAACTAAATGATTATGAGTTTCATTGCTTTTAGTTCCCCCTGGAGGAGCCTACCTGCCCTTTCCCTTCTTCCTTCTCTCCCTGACCCATCACCCCTGATCAGTTAAAACTGAATTCTCTTTTCCAATCCCTACATCTTCCTCCAGAATTTCTACCAACAAACTGTTAAAGCCCAGTTTTGCTGTGAGTTTTGCCTCATGGAGAAATACATATTATAGAAACAATTAACCCTTACATAACTTGGGAGACCCTGGGGGGGTTGATATCATTACAGAGTCATATGACTATAAATGCACAGACCTATATCAGGTCCAATCGTTTTTTGTATAAAATGACGTAATCCAGTTTAGACACCAGCCCCTCTGGTGGTGAGTATTCAATAAATACTTGATATTTTAATTTGTTAATTTTAAGAAAAAATGTTACATAGCTAACCCTTGGCTATCTGTAAACATCACTTAGTTGCAACACTTCTTTCATTCGCTAGCAATGTCAGATAGTTAGGTAGCCTTGTATCATCAGGATATTCTTTCTTTTTTTTTTTTTTAAAGATTTTATCTATTTATTTGACAGAGAGAGATCACAAATAGGCAGAGAAGCAGGCAGAGAAAGAGGAGTAAGCAGGCTCCCTGCTGAGCAGAGAGCCTTCATCAGGATATTCTTAATATTCTACATGGGGAGCAAAGACAGTAATTTAGTTTGAGGAGAAATGCATGTTTACATTGGTAATAATTGTGTATTATCTTTCAAGAAATAAAGGGTTCTTTTTTAATTAATTTAAGCTCATAACAAAATGTTGCTTGTAGAGGTCCTACTTTAAGGATCTCACAATGTTTTACATGTAATTAGCACGCTAGAACACACCCCTAACCCTGGCTGATTCTTGCTCCCTTTGTGAGTATAAGGTTGCATCAAAGTATTGCAGTAAGTTGTTCTCTGATAGTTTTGTTCAAGCTATTAATTCAATAGTGATTTTTTTTTGACCCTTGAGTGATATAATTTCCTTAAATATAGTTCAGGCTAGCTTGTATTCAAATTGATTCAGGCTAGCTTGTATTTAAATAAGTGAGTTTAGAGTTTGTGCATAACATAAATGAAAAATAACATATTTTGTGTATATGCAAAAAAAATTCTCTGTGCTGATCAGAACTGATCTCTGGTTATAAGACAGGAATGGACTGCCATATGTTAATGGGAAATAAAGCAGGGAGGGGTCTCTTACTTACTTTAGTTTATTAAGAATTAATAAGAATCCCAGGGCACCTCTTAGAATGGTGGAGGTGATGTTAGCCCTTATGTCCTGGACATGATCCAGTTTAGGTAATTACTAATTACAATCTGTCTACCTAATTCCCCTGGCTCTTGCTTCTGAATGTTATTTTTCTTCACTTAGCAATATTTAACTATTATTTGCTCTTGGTGTATGGCTGTTAGAACATCTGCTGATTTTTACCTCTATGTTCAATATAATTTGCTTTTTCTTTGCTTTTGATAATTATTGTTATCATATTATTCTATTTCTGTAGGCAGAAAAGAAACCAAAAACCTTGTGAAATTTTTAGCTACTTTTAACTATTTAGGCTGGAACATTCTATGTTAATCTAATGAAAGGACTTTCCAGATATCTGTATGAGAATTTAGAACTACTAGCCCACCAGGGGCCCATGGCATACTCGTTATATGGTTGAGACAACTCAGAGATGGATTCCAGGCAGACCAAGATTTTCAGTGTCCTAGTTCTAGAGCTAAAATCAAGACATGGAGCATAGATAGGTGAATGTTAGCTCACAACTCGCTCCATTTAAGGATCCATCATGTTCTGGAGCCACCCCCAAAATGAGAATCTCTCTTGTGGAAACCGGAACATATCTGGATTCTGTCTGATTATGATTAATGGAGTAGAAGAATGCAGATAGAAAGTGATGAGTCGAAAAGATTTTATTCTCCTCAAAACCCAGGGCCAAATATTATGCAGGTCTTCCACACCTCTGAAGGAAAGATTAGTTCTGAGCCTGTTAAGATCTGAACCCTTGATTTGGGATCTATTACTTGGAGTTCAGGTGGTGGGACATCAGGTTTTATTTATAACCTACACTCAGTGTGTAAAAGTCACTTGGTGAAATAAGTTAGATGGAACTTTATTAGTTCCCTAGAAATTTCAGATGAATCAAGCCTCTTTCTCACTAGTCAGTAAGCACTGAGCCTTCTTAGTGAGCAAAATCCTTGGAAATTTCAAGAATTCTGTGATCATGGATTGTGTATTCCAAACCTAAGACATGTGTTGATTTTGACCTCAGTTTTACCCACTCTGAAAATGTGCACCAAAATACCACCTTAAAGAGATAGTCTGACTGAATGAACTCACCAGGGCTAACCAGAATGTCTCAAAGACTCAATGACAGTGTTCCTTTTATTTTCTACTTGCCTGTGTCCTAGCCGAGATGGGAGGACTCTTCCTGTGGATTTTGCTAAGGAAGCAAATAGTGTTTGCAATGATACTGGAACCCTTGACTCAAACGACCTCTCCACAGCTCAGCTAGTGAGAGGGTAAGGCATTTTTTTTTTTATAGATTCTTTATTTATTTGATAGAGAGAGATCACAAGCAGGCAGAGAGGCAGGCAGAGAGAGAAGGGGAAGCAGGCTCCCTGCTGAGCAGAGAGCCCGACGTGGGGCTCGATCCCATGACCCTGAGATCATGACCTGAGCTGAAGGCAGAGGCTTAAACCACTGAGCCACCCAAGCGCCCCAGGGTAAGGCATTTTATCAAGTGTGCCATCTTCCACTGTCACTCATATTTCAATTCCATCAGTAGGAGCACATGGCTTCTATTATGTCTAAGAACACCATTTACTCACTAGCGGCCTTTGAAATGACAGTGAGGACTAAGAGTAACAGAAGAACATTGGCTACTAATTGTACTCAAAATGGGCATTTGGCTAGGTGGGCAGGGTAAGGTAATTGTGTCCTAGATTAGTACCTCTCTTGTGGATTTCACAACCTAAAATTGTTAATGAATGCATTTTTAAACATGTGATTATGGCCGTTAGGCTTTCAGAAAGGGGGATTTTCAGAATGTTCTGACTTTTGAGATATCAGGCAGGATTTTGGCATTGGAATGACCAAAACAACAAACAAAAACCCCACCAAGATTAATTACCAGAGGTCTGAAAAACTCTTGCTGGTTTCTGGGTGACTATTTGTCTAACTGCATATTAAATCTTTTTTTTTTTTTTTTTCCCCATTCTGGAGGCACCAGATACATACCTCCTGCCCATTGCACTATACTGGGGAATACCTACTGCCACTATACTGGAAATACATGCTTATCTTCTGTAAGCAGAAGGCTGGGGAGCTTTACGGTTTAGGAGAGAAAAGCCATTTATTCATTGCCTTTTCTATTTGCTCTAATGGAAAAAAAATCATTGGAAAAAAAGACTTCCTTTTTTTTTGTAAGTGAAAGAATAGGTATTTCATCCCCAGATTTTCTATGTTCATTCTAGTCGGGATAGGTGATCCTGATTTTGCACTGAAATTTACTATGCAAGGTCTGGGGATTTTGACTCCTATTTAGAAATATACAACTTCTCCACAATACCCTTCGGTGTGTGTGTTTCCAAAACTGTAAGAAGATGATTAAGAAAGAAATAACTGAAGGGCTTTTGGATGGGCCAAGTATGGGTGTGGGGTGTGTGTGTATGTGTGTGTGTGTGTGTGTGTGTGTGTGACAGAGGGAGAGATAGAAGACAGAATCCTGAGGACGTATTTTAATATACTAAAAAAGAATAACCTGTAAGCTTTGCCTGAGCAGACAAATTCCCCAGTTCCCCAAAGCATTATGGAAATATAGCATTCATCATTAACATTTTCTGACTTAGTATGCCTACACTAGAACTCTTAAATTCTTGGCCTCCTCATTTAAGCTCCCTTGCAACTTTCTCTACCCAACACAACAGTTATTTCCAGGTAGTCTCTGAGTTTTCCCCATTAGTTCACAGTTGGTCCTCTCATATGTTGTGTGTGTGCTTTGCTTGTTTTTTTTCTTGGCCTCTTTGTTGATGTCTGCTCCCTGTCAATCCACTTTGAATTGAAAATTGTCACTGAAATAATCTCTGACATGAGAATGCGGCCTTCTCTGTCCCCCAAACTGAAAGACCTTCAGCTATTAAGGTAAAAATCTCCCAGAATCATCATAGTTCTCCACGGAAATGAGGCAAAAATTCTTCTTCTTAGGACTCTAATTTGGCACATGGTTTTGGTTGAGGAAGACACAGCCCTTTCTCTTTCCCTCTTCATTTCTGTCACCCACTCTAGGATTCTCTGACAGGTTTTTCTTCTCATAAGTCCCTCATCCCCTCTTGCCATAGTACTTACTCAGAGCAGACTGCATCATGTTGATGTGGGTAGGCCTTAAGACCCAGTCAGGCCCTAAATCTTTGTTTTAGTTGTCTTTGGCTGCCATGACAGAATATCATAGGCTGGGTGGTTTAAACAATAGATTTTTATTCCTTACAGTCCCATAGTCTGGAAAGTCCCAGATGAAGGTTCTGGCCAATTTGGTTTCTGTTGAGACTTCTTCTCCTGGTGTATTGAAGACTACTGTTCTCTCTCTCACACATGGCCTTCCCATGATGTGTGCATGGAGAGAGTGGGAGGGAGGGAAAGTGGAAGAGTGAGCTTTCTGATATCTCTTCTTATAAGGACACTAATTTTTAATCCTGTCAAGTCAGGGTTCACCCTTATGACTTTACTTAACCTTAATTACCTCTTTAACGGCCCCATCTCCAAATACAGCCACGCTAGGGATTAGGGCTTCTACAAATAAATGTTAGAGGTACACAAAAATGTGGCATGCGACAGTCTACATTTAAACTCAGGTACTATTGATACAATTCTATCCATTCTTCCCTGAGTATCCAGATGCTGCCATGGAAAACTTCCATCCAATGGATGACTGCTATATAGGTCAGAAACCTTAGATAAGTTATGGCATGGTTTAGTGATTGTGTGAAGACCAATATATTAGCTTGGGTTAGCTTTTAATAATCAAATGGACTATTTTACAAACAAAATGAAGAACATTCCATTTTTACTTATATGAGGTAAAAATGTGCTGATACTGCGCAATAAATACCCTTACTTGCGGAAGGAGTCATTTAAAATACGGCATTTAACACACACAAGACATTACAAAGTATAGTAAGACAAGTTAAAGAAAATGACTGCTTTGCTCACATTTGGGACTAAAATATGAAGTGGCGTCCAAGATTGATGAAAGAAACAAAAGACAGGTATAAGTGGCTCCTGCAAAGCGTTCCCTAGGCCTTGTTTTTATTTCCCGTCTTTTGAATTACTTTCAAAATGATCCATAAGATCATTTTCTCAATAGGTAAGAATTCTGGAGAAGCAGTTGGTATTATTAGTTTATACTGTTAATTGTGAAAATTAAATTTAGTTACAGAAGATAATTGTAGTGTGTATGTCCACAGGGGTGTGTGTGTGTGTGTGTGTGTGTGTGTGTGTGTGTGTCTGTATCTGTGGGGAGTATGGATAGATGAACAAAGTACAGTAGAAACTTCCTAATTATGGAGTCAAGAGCCCGAGACCTATTAGCAGAAGTTTTTTAGGCTCACGCAAGATTTAAGAAAAATTCTGTGGCTTCAGTTTAACTTATCCGATTCACAGGCTGCCATTTATCTGGTCATCACTGAAATTAAGTCAAGGGGCTATTTCCCAACAGATTTCCCTCCACAGAATAAAGGAGGAATCTTTTGTGTATATGCATAAGGATTGAAGTAGTGATTATTAAAGCAGTGAGAATGATTATATTATCATGACAAGTCTTTCTTATTGCTTTTAATCATATAAATCTGTCAAATAAGAACTTCAGATTATTACATGTCCCTTTAATAGTGTGTCCTATGGATCCTGTTCCCCTTTATTACTCTTATCAACTGCAGATAAAGACACATTTTATGCACTTCATGTAAATCCCTTGAAACTATTATTTCACTTTGACAGGGTGAATAGGACAGTCCCTCAATAAAACCTAAGATACAACAGAATTATCCCCAAAGAATCAATAAAGTAAATTGAAAATATTTGAAATATTGTTTTATTTTCTTATGTGCTTCAGAATTTTTAAGTACAATATAGCTGGTTGTCTTGGGTTTATCTGTAATTGTCATAAGTGATCCTAATAACCTGTGGAGTCCCCCCATTTGCACGATTGTACCCACGTAACATGTCCACAGTACCACGCTTTCTTGTGTTGCCGCTAAGGAGCAGGTCAGCCTGGGCCACTGGACCCTGAAAATAGACTTGCCTCAACTCATCTTTTGAGTCTTCAGAGAAGAGTAGAGATTAATTTCATTGCATATTTACTTGTATCAAGCTCTATGCTGAGAGCTGGGGATAATGATAAATGAAAGTCAAAACATATCTTTAATGAACTAACATTCTACAAAGAAGGCATGTACATTAATGATACTGTATGACAGGTGTCATAATAAAAGTATGTAAAAAGACAAGTAGTTTAGAAGGCAAATGGTGGGGGTATGGCTTCTGGTAAGGCATGACATTAATGAGGTATTACCTTTTTGCCTGAAAAATAAATGAGACTTAATCAGACTAGAAAGCAACCATTCAGAAGGAGCAACATGTAGTAAGGTCCAGAGGCGTGAACCAAGATCATGTACTTGAATAAATAATTCAGGGTGGCTAGAATGTAAATTATAAAGAGGCTCCAGTTTTGCTACCATATGAACAAGGTTCTGTAGAGCTAGAAGAGTTTTGTTTTGCTGCGTTTTTCCAGTTCAGCGTTTTTCAACTATCTTCTCTGTTGTGGGAAGGACTCACAGATTTGTTGATCAGTCAAATGTCATCTTTTTTTTTTTTTCATCACTTTGACACAGTTCAAGTCCATATGTCTTTAGCCCAAATGTGTAGGGGCAGAATAAATAAGGAAGGGGAGAGAGACGTTCTGTCATTTAGCAATTTTCATTTAAATGCCTGGATCTGCCAGATCCTATGCTGAACAGATAGAGCCTTTGTCGTCCTAAAATTTTCAGTCCTGTTCGGAAATCACGAATCCAGGTACCTCAAGGATGCAATCGGTGATTTAAAAGGGGGTACCAAGGCAGGTACAACACAGCAGGGAGTGATATAGATGAATGAGATGGGGAGAACAGGTCGCTCATCTAAAGTAGTCCGTTAATTTCATCTTCCTCCAATTGTCATGCAGGACTAGTTTTGTCTGATCTTCTCATTAAAAAAAAAAAAGGAACAAAAACTAGAAATATAAACTTTCTTGTGGAATTTTCCATTTGTGAAAGTTAGAAACTAATCCAAACCTTTAAAAGATCATTTATGGGCCAGCTCAGGGAAGGCTGTATCTAGCCTTAGCTGTTCCGATTTATAGACCATGCACCCCCGTTGGTTGCTTGGAGGAGTCTAGCAAAAATGTCATCCCTTTGTGTGTGTGTGTGTGTGTGTGTGTGTCTGTGTGTGTGCATGTGCTTGTTGTGTATTGCTTTCTTAGGAGGACCATAAGGAAACTCTAGTGTTCTCAGCTGATTTTGTGGTTACTTGGCCATTCATAAGGGTTATAGATGATAATGAAGTCGTCTTGGAGGACTGCCATGTCCATGATGTAGTTGCTTATCCGATTTTGTAATCCTTTATCAATTCCCTCAACAGCTTGAAGGCCAGGCTGAGGGTATGGAACAGAATATTAAGTGGTTTCAAATCAAGTCCAATCTCTATTAGAATCTTCACTGTGATAATAACAGACAACAATAATAATGTATTATTATATTGTAAGTTCACTGTGAAGTTTATGACCAACACAGGACATTATCTTATCAGAGCTACACATTTTACATGGTATTAAAAAAAAAAAAAGGCAAACTCACATTAACTACATTTAGGGTGGGATTTGAAAGGAACATGAATAAGCAAATGTAGAAAAAGTAGTCCATAATATGAGTATATTCTACCAACAATATGGTATTTGCTCTGAAATCACTTACATATATAGTCCAAAGGGGCTATATGTTTTGCTGCTATTTATTAGGGAGGGTGGTAGAGCATAAAGATTAAGAGTGCAGACTTGGGTTCATCCCTCCTGAGTTCTACCACTTAGTATCTATTTATTACAAGACTACTGTGTCTCTGAGCTTTAGTTTTCCCATCTTAATGAGGGCAGAAGAACAGTACTTAGTTTATGTACTGCTGGGTGTGATTAAACAAAATACTCCATGTGAATCATCTCGCATATCTAGATACATGTAGTCATTGCTAATAAATCTTGTCATTGTTAATATAATTATTATTGGAGTTTTAACTCTTTGGTCTGTTTTCTTTGTTTTATTTTTTCTTATTGACAGGTATGAGATGATTAGACCCCTCCTCAGCTTCTCAGTACTGGTGATTTCAAAATAGGTGTCATGGTGCTTTCTCCTACATGTTGCTTTTCCTTTTTAACCAGGTGCCGTCTTCTTTCTTTCTTTCTTTTTTTTTTTTTTTAAGATTTTATTTATTTATTTGACAAAGAGAGAGAGAGAGATCACAAGTAGGCAGAGAGGCAGGCAGAGAGAGAGGAGGAAACAGGCTCCCCGCCGAGCAGAGAGCCCGATGCGGGGCTCGATTCCAGGACCCCGGGACCATGACCTGAGCCGAAGGCAGAGGCTTAACCCACTGAGCCACCCAGGTGCCCCCTGTCTTCTTTCTATCCACAATTTTAGAAGCCTTTAGGGTGAACTTCATGACTTAGTGAACTATCTAGATGGAATGAAGGAGAGAGGCTTTAGGCTAAAGTGACAAAAGCTAGTTTCTCCTTAGCCTTTGGTAGAGTTCTACTTGCACTTTAAGAATTTCTGGATTCAGAAAGGTCTATGAAATAAGTGTAGTCATCATAACATGTGATCACTGCCAAATAAGAATACAGAGCAGTATTTATTGATTACCATCTTACGCTAACTTCTTTACATGGAATCTCACTGGATCTTCAGAATGACACCATGAGAAAAGGATTATATTAGTTACCTAGTTTTGTATTAAAAAACTACCCAGAGATGTAGTCATTTGAAACATGATTGTGCCTATGGGTCAGGAATTCGGTAGTGCATTAGCTGAGTTAGTCTGGTTCAGACTCTCTCTCAAGGTCGCAGTGAGCGTCCACCAGGGATGCAGTTGTCTGAAGGCTTGACTAGAACTGGAGGTTCCAAGATGACGCATTCTCCTCGGTGCACATCAGTGCTGGCTGTTGGCAAAAGGGCCCTGTTCCTGTACTCATGGGCCTCTCCGTGGGGTGCTTGAGTGTCTTCACACATCGTAACTGGTTTCCCACAGGCTGGGTGAGCCAAGTGAGAGAGACAAAGACACAGAGAGAGAAAGAGACAGGGGGTAGAGAGAGAAGGAAGGAAGGAAAGAGAAAGGGAGGTGGGGTGGAGAGAGAGAAAAGGAAGAAAAGAAGAAGGAAGAAGGAATGGGAAGGGAAAGAAAGGAAAGAGGGAGGAAAATGGGGAGAGAGGCATAGGGAGAGAGAGACAGGGAGAAGGAGAAACAGGGAGACAGAGACATACAAATGAACTGAAAGAGAACCAGGCAAAAGCATTCACTTCTGCCATAGCTTCTTATTAGAAGTAAGATACTACATCTGGCCCATACAATAAATAAGACTAAGAATAGGTTCTATATTTTGAAGGCAGGAACATTAAAGAATTTGCAGACTTCTTTTAAAATCACCAGAAGGTAAAGGGTTAATATCTTCCATTTACGCATAAAGTAATTGAGACCACACATCCAAGCAAACAAAATAAGTTGTATAATTTATTCACTGCTGTTCTTCCCCAACCCCCCCCCATCTTTTTTACTTTCCTGCTTTAAGAAAGTAGATTACAAAAGCAGCAGCATCATTGATTTCTATTTGAGTGTGTTTAAGTGAAATGGAGCTTCTAGTAAAAATTCGAAGACCTTATTTTCTAGAATTATTTGTTGCAGTCATGTTTTTGGAGTAGTCATTTGTATGCAATCCATCTGATAGGAAAAGTGAATTTCTCTCTGGAATTACTATATGTGGAAAACATCATCAATCATAGTCATCACAAAGCAATTAAGTACCTAATTGTGCATAGCGCTGAGTTTGCTACTGAAACAGAAAACTTAGTACATAGGCCTGGTGCCTACCCTCTTGGGGCTTGGAATCCAAGAACTCTGTAGAAGATTGAAGAATGATAAAGAGAACAAGAACCCAAGGCATAAGCAAATTCTTTTGAAATATGCTTGAAATGGTTGGGGGAGGGTGGATTCAGAGGAAGGGAAAAGGAAACAAAATAAGCTGAAATTCTTGAGAGGACAAAAGGTAAAATGTTAAATTAAAAAATGACCTGCATTTTGTATGTTTGTTTTTTCAAGTACAAAAATAACTGGAAAAAGGCACCATGTTATTCTTGGGACTCTGCTCTCACTGAGTTTATTTTGGGGTTTTGTTTTCGTTGTGTCTAAAACAGAATTCCCTGTCATTTTAGCCTGCTTTCCCTGTCAGTGATGGTTTATAATCCCTAGTTTCTGCCCCTACCCCTCAGTGAGATTATTACGGAAGCATAAGGAAGAATGGATCTGAGTTTTGTGGCTATTATTTTCATGCAGAAAGGGAGAAGGATGCTGCTTCTGCTTTTCATATGCATTTGTAAGTACTTCCAGTCAATCATGCATTTATAATCCAAGGGGGAAGATAGGATTCAGACACAATAGCCGGCTGTTGCAAGAGTCTGCTGTGACATTGATCAGCTGGCCAAGTTGTGCTTTTCTTTTCTTTCCTTCTTTCTTTTTTTAATTTAGATTTTGCTTTCTTTCTGGGAAGAAGAAAGACAAAAAAAAAAAAAAAAGTCCCCAAACTAGCAGCAGCAGGTGCTGCCAAAATGGTATTTTTCTTATCTGTGCTGATTTCAAGGGGAGAGCAAAAGAATGTGTAATTGCTTCTCTCTCAGGCTGCTGGGATGGCGCCCGTCTCTCTGGCATTATCCACTTATTTGATCTAGGTAAGGAAAGGAGCAGAAATAAATTAAAAATGCATTTTCCCAAAGGCTCCAAGGACGTTATTCACACATGCTTCCTTCCGCCAATCTCTGCCAACTGTGTGTAAATATATATTTAGGGGAAAGCAGCGAAGGTCAAAAGTTCTCTTGGATATTCTTCTTCTTCCATTTATTTACCTTCCTAAGCACACACAGAAAGACAGATATCAGAATAGCAAGGAAATTAAGTGACAGCCATGATCACACCACAGTTCTTTTGAATGTGATGCTTTAAGGAGGTTCATCGGTTTAGACCACAGATGTCAAAATCCAAGTTTCTAAAATGCAAAAAAAAAGAAATGGTATGAGACTTGTTTATTTGAAGAGATGTGTTATACAACAATTGGGTGGGGAAGAAGGATTCCTAATCCAGGAGAGAGACAAATGGGAAGATGGTTCTGTTCTCATTTTGGCTTTGGACAGAAGGCAGCCGTATGGCCCCGCTGTCACCTCCTATCTGTTCAGGTCCCGTTTTGCTGGCCTCCCATGGATTAGATTCTGACTCATATCACAGACTCCCTCTCTTGATCCTACTTTTATCTCAGGCCTTTATCTTTTCATTTCACTTTCCACAGAGTCCCAGAATTGAGAGGAAGCTCGATGTCATCTCTCATATTATCCCAAACGTTTGCAGATGTGACCCCTACCCATATTTTTAAGATTCCCACTAGTCATCAGTGTCTCTTAGCTCTAGCAGTAATATGTTCCAAATACCACATCCAAATTCTTAGTATAATAAAATTCATTGCTTTTTTGTTGTGTTTTCAAGAGCATGAAGCAATTGCTTCCCATCGCCACTAACATTCTCCAGGATGATTAATAAAGTCTACTCAGGAGTTTTTGTCATAGCCTCTACTTTTCAGCCTTTTGAATGTATTCTTACTGCTTAATTTAGACTACTTTCAGTTTGGATACATTGTTGGTGAGTTTACCTTCTTCTGTCCTTTTGCATATTCATTATCCAAAACCCAGCTCAGATGGCCTTCATCTGTGAAGTTAGTGACTCATTCCTGGAAAACTTAGATCCTTTGAACTTGGCATACACCATCGCACTTCATATCTACTTTTAGTGTGTGTGTGTGTGTGTGTCTGTGTACAATTTCCTGAGTCATTAGACAATTCCTCAAGTGCAGAGACCCCATGTTATCTTTGTGTCTTCAGATACAAGACCTGGCACACAATAGATGTCCCTACATGCATGTCAAATGGACACACTGCTGGTAGCAGATAAATAAATACCTGATGTATACTTAGAGGTCATAATCAATGCAGGACCAGGGTAATAACCCCCTTCATGGACCAGAGTTGTGTGACGTCCTACACTAATGCCCAATACAAGGACCGTCCTCTTGTCTAGGTATGTGTTTTCCCTGTATGGAGTCTTGCAGCTTCAAGAGAAATGAAGACATTCACGATATGCTCTTTGTTATCATGCCAAATCTGGGTGAAGGATAAATGATCTGTATCTGAAAAGTTTGAGGGACCAGTCTATAAGACTGCCCTTACTTCTGACATCAGTTGCAAGCTCAGGAGTTTTGCAAAACCACTCTCAGACTTGATAATTTGGTTGAATTCAGAGGACTTGCTCAAAGTTCTTGTACTCATTACAATGGACAGATATAGGTTAAAATCAACTAAGGGAAGACACACATGGGACAGATTCCAGGTATCTAAATGTGGAGCTTCCAGTTGTCCTCTCTCCCTGGAGTCACAGCATTAACTCCTTCTAGCAAATGAGATGTGACCGTATGCTCAGAATATTGCCAACCAGGGAAGCTCATGCAAGCCTCCGTGTCCAGAGTCATTGTTATTGTTGTTTGTTCTTGTTTTGGAGGGAGCACTCTATCACAGGAACATAGTCTACTCCCCACATGGCTGACATCTGTCTTAAGCTCCTCAGGAGGTAGAACTGATAGTGTCACCTAAGTCCCCACCTTAAGTCACAGTATTGGTATGACTCATAGCCCCACTGTAAGTCCCAGTGTGGAATTTTCTGGTGTGCCTGTCCCACTCTTACCAAAGACAGTGCTCCTACCAGATATGATAATCTGAGGGTTTACGGATTACTTCCCAGAAGCTGAGGGCAAAGGCCAGACTTCTCCCTGGGCGAAGTTAAATTCTTCACTGAGTGGTATGCCTTACATTTTAGGCTGTTCTCCAAAGGTCTCACCAAACCCATCATTTCCAAATGAGAGAAACAGGACCTCCCGTGCCGCTTCCACAGCTTGAGATAAGGCAAAAGGAAAGCTTTTCGGACGTTTCAGTCAGGATGGGTATGTTTGCCAGGAGCAAAATCCCTTTACATCGATTTCAAGCAAGTGTGTGTGTGTTCAGTGGAACTGAATCCCACTAGAGTATGGAAATCATTTATTAACATCCTCACTCTACTTTCTGCCTCTCTATGACACAATTCTTTTCAGTAATAATCGTTTAATGATTTAGTATTTCTCATGCTTTGTTTTGTTTTAAAGTAAGTTACAATTAAAGTAGAATGATACGTTTTATTTTTAAAGCTTTTCAAACTCAGTAGAAATATTTCTGACTTAATTTGGAACTTACCAAACAAGAACATTACACAACACAGCTCTCTCTCAGTCACTGAATGGACAAAAGTAAAACATTTGGAAATTCCAAGTGGTCACAGAAAATGACAGAACTGAATAGCTTGGCCCTCTTTTCTTACATTAAAATCACAATGCTATTACTCTTTATTTCAAATACATTGTTTAAACAGAGACATGCAGTATCGCAGGGTTGGAGATGCACACTGCACCTGAATTAAGTGCTAACCATGCTGGCACAAGACCAACGTACTCTCCCAAGTGAATGCGTATAGCTGAGTTCACGGGTTTGGGGGATTGATTGCATAATGGGACTTCTCTCTGAATTATCTTCCACGTTATTAAATAAGAAATCATTTAAAATGTATTAATTTGAAGCTTACATATATAACATGAAACTCAACAATGTCTTCAGCTGTTGTTCAGAATCCTGACCAATGCACGGGTTTTGTATGTCTGCGCACGCGTACAGATTATTTTATCACTGACATTATTCAGAATTGTGGGAAGGAAGTAGAATTTCCTGTCTATTTAAACTTTCAGTCATTTCTTCAGTGTAGCATGAAAAAAAAAAAAAATGACGGTGTTTTCTTTTTTCCCTAACTCAGTATCTTTGAGCTGTGGAAACCAGTCTGATATTCTTTCCTTGCCTGGTGGAAAGCTGATGATGCATCAAGATTTAAGGAATTTAGAGTATTTAAGATTTAAGGAATTTTCTGAGGAGGGGCTGGGATAGCTCAGTGTTGCTGCAGAGCATTCACTGGTGCTATTTACAGTCCTAATTAAATGGAAGATTATTAGAAATGGGAAGGTGGCTATAAATAGCACGGTCCATTTTATCTGTTTCTTCAGTGTGTGGGAAGAGCATCACTGCGCTTCTCCCTTGAAGTTCAGTTAACTCAGGATGTGCTCTGCTTTTATTATTTTGCTTTGGCTTTTTTAAAAAAAAATCTCCTGATGCTGATCAATGTAGGAAGAAAAAAAAAAAAAAAGGAATCACTCTCCATCATTGTGGAATATGGACAGAAGGAAAGCAAAATGAAATGGAAGTAGGGAGGGGTGTGAGTGCCATAGCGGGGAAAAATGTGGGCCTAATCCTTTCTGACAACTTTGTTTTTTTTTTTTCCCTCAAAACAACTAAAAATAAATCTTATTTTCAGGTCTGTGAAAAATTGGTTCACTTCACCCAGCCATAATGGGATCAACCAGTCTGTTCAGAGAGCAGCGCACTCGGGTCGGGAACTTTTTCTTTCTGCGGTCAGGTTAGGACACCTTTTCCAGGGACCAGGAATCTCCGTTGGCTGCTCTTCTCTTGTAGAGTATAGGAATCAGCTCAGCTTTCGGGGCAGGGCTGTGACCAGAACTGAACTTGACCTTGACTCTGTCACCCGGCCTTTGCAAATCCCTGATTACCCAAGTTAGGAAAAACCTTGAGACATGGTGCCTCAAATCTTGACTCCTAGTGCTAAGCTTCCCCAAGGATTCTCGGCACTCGTCTCTTCCTCCCCTCCAGCCTCTTCTGGTCAAGTCTCCAGACTCATCTACTGAAGTACAGCTTTGGTGTCCTCTCTTCGAAAGCTTCCAGCATGTCTTGGTTACCTGTTTAAAATTTCCCAGTTTTCTCAACAGGTGTTGAAGACAACCCGGGACTCTCTTCCAACCCACATCGTCACCCCAACTCCTCCTGTTCTCCTTGGCTGAGAGGGGTTCTAGTCACAGGGATTTGCAGGCATTGCCCAGACTCAGGGTATTTTAGTTACTGCTCCATTGTTTTTGTTCATATCTTTGTTTCTTTGGTATATTGTCCTTGTTCTTCTTATCTTAATTGTATCTCAAACCCGAAGTCGTATCATATTTCTCCCACTGGAGATTACGTTTCCCCCTTACTCTAAATTCCTTAAATCTTGATGCATCATCAGCTTTTCATTTAGCACTTACTAACTGGCCAGTTAATTATCTTTATTTGTTGTATGTGTTTTCCCTCCCCAACAAAGTGTAAGGTTCCTTAAAATGGTCATGTCCTAAGAATATAACTAAACTGAACATGTATTGTACTTTGTAGCCTGTGTAAGATTTTCTCAGATAGTCTCATTTGATCTCTAAGACACTGTTTTGAGGAGGTATAATTATCATCCATAGTTTCACAGGCAAAATAATAGAAGCTCAAGGACACTAGGCTGATAACTATTAGACCCAAATTTTAAAATGCTAGAGTTCTGAATATATCCTGTGTTCTTTTCATAGATCATGGCTGCTTTATAATTTGTATGCCCACCATAAATCCTGGCACTGGTTGTAAATCAAGGATACCGGTTTACCAAATGAGTGGATGGATGAATGAATGAATGAATGAATGGCAACAGCACTATGCATAACATTGATGAATTCTAATTCAGCAGAACTCACTATATCATTTTCAGAGCACCTGCCAGGTGAGAAATGAAACCACCTTGTTAGTGATACTTGTCTCTCTCAAAAACCAATAAGTCAAGACAAGGTAGCCTTAGGGATAGCTCCTTCAGTAACAAATGTTGTTTAAAAGCAAATTCCACAGTATCCAAAACTGTTTTGCTTCCTCGTTGTATTTAAAGTTACTACATAAAAATCAAGAACATATAGTCTAATCAAAGCATGATCTCAACACCACAAACCAAGAGAAGGTAATTTCCCTCTAAATTCCCAAGTGGCTAACATAGATACATGTTGAAAGGGTAAGAGAAGTACTTCTCAGAGCCTCAGTCTTCTCATCTATAAATAGAGAAAATAGGTATACCTGCCTCCCAAAATGATAAGGATTGGTTGAGAGAATCCAAGTAGAGCCTTTAGAATAGTGCCTGGACATAGATGTGCTAAGTAGTTACTATTATCCCAACATTATCAAGGAAGGAAAGGCACTTTGCTCACTTTTTGCAGGGGGTAGTCAGTAGTAAGCTTCAATAGTGAATTTTATTGAATTTTTTCCTATATTACATTTAGCATTTGTTCTGAGCATGGACATCTTTATTCTAATAAATTTATATTTTGCCTGTGATCTTAGTGAGGTCAAGAAAGGTATGTTTTGGCTGATGGAAGAAGAAGGCAGCCCTAGCTAAACAGCATTGTCTGTTAGAAAAAAATCTCTACTTTCTGAGTCCACTCTTCTTGCTTCCTCCCTCCTTTTCTGTGAACTTAAGGTTACACTTAAGCCACTCCAGAAAATGACTGTAGACAATTCTTCCCAAATCATTACAGGCTGTTCATGTCTGGAGAGAGGAGGCCCTTCTTTCAGCGATAATAACTATTAGATGAAAGGATTAAGCTGATTACATCTTTAGAGTACTGTGTACTATAAGAAATGTCTGCCCCAACTCCATGAAGTCCTCATGGGCTCGAAATGCATTACTTGAGAAAATAGATTTCGAAGTGCTAGAGTTTCTGGTTATTACTAGGTTATTTTTTTCCTCTGGACATTTTAATTATTTGTTATTTATTTATTATTATTTTTTTGGCCAGAGTGATAGTAAATTCTACAGAGAGATCAACTGAGCCATTTTCCAGGTATATACTGCTTTGTCATCCATTAGTGGGTTCAGCCAAGTGGAAACTTAGGATGAATAAAAACCATGGTCAGGGGTGACTAGGAAAAAAAAATAATAATTTGAAGAGAAAGGATATTGCGTCAATCCAAAAGTCAGATGGAATGTCCTGAGTATATCAGAGATTTGAGTTAGAGCATGTATTAAAGAAGCAAACCAACAAACCCTATTTTCCACAACTGGGCATTTACTTGTGTGAGTCCATATGCACGTGGACCTCTTGCCTGGAGTGCACTTTCTTACCTGGGGGACCAGAGGGAAGTTAACTACACAGGTGATTAGAGGTGTGCATGACTATGGAGATTAAGGAATAGAGAATGCAAGCAGGAGTCCCAGACAGCAGTCTGACTCAAAACCCAGTGGGACTTGGGGCACAAACACTGTAACTCTGAGGCCCAGAGGACAGGGTTCTATACAGATTTGGAGAAGGGACTGTTTCCTCCCAGCCAAGGAGTGCCGCTAGCTTTAGCACCGGAGGCATTCCACTGAGCTCCCGAGGAGACCTGCCTTGCTTGAGCCTACCATAGTTGTACTGTCAGGATCCTTGAGGTTGCGCTCAGCAGGACTGGGGAACTCCCTACATAAACAAAGGGTTGAATAGACCAGAAGCTTCTATGGTGCACATGGACATAAAGGCTACCTTCTGCAGCCTTTCAGACCAAAGTGGAGATTTTAAGTAATAGCTGAAGTCAGATAGCTGGGGATGTTCTATTTACATTTGAGAATAAACCAGGCAAAGCAACCAAAGTTCCTTTCTTTTCTAAATTAAGAGTAAATTTTAGAGTACTCTAAAGGTACTCTACCCAGAGTACTCTAAAGATACTCTAAAGGTACTCTACCTTTAGAGTACCTCTGAAAAAAATAACTCATTGGCCTTCAGCTCAGGTCATGATATTAGGGTCCTGCATTGGAGCCCTGCATTGGACTCCTTGCTCAGTGGGGGGGCATGGTCTTCTCTCTCTCCCTCTTCCTGATGCTCCCTCTGCTTGCCCTGTCTCTCTGTCAAATAAATAAAATCTTAAAATAATTTTTAGGTGCTAGACTCTAGAGGACAGACACAGCTCTCTAAGGGAATGGGCTGTTCATGTCTTAATAAATATGTTGTGTTTCTCCTATCAGTGTAGCGTGACAAGTGACCTCTTTTGTGTTAGAAACTGCCCAAAAAAATCGAGTTAATTTTAGTTTGGTGATTTCATGTCTATATCACTGGGATGAATTTGGTCAAAAGAAGGAAAATGGTAGACCTATAAACACAGGACTCTCATTCTCACCTGATGTGCCAGATCTCTAGGGGAATCAAAGCGAAGACGTTAACTGGAAAGTGGCCTTGCCACTTTCTGGAAGTATATGACACAGCTTGAAAAGATCAGGGATATTGTTATGTGAGAATGTTGATAAAGAGTGAATAATTCTTACTACTCAAGTGGATAGGGACAGAATGGAAGTATAATATTCTTTTTTTAATTTTAAAGAGACTCTTGAGAATACAATCTGAATATAGAGAAGAACCTTAACATTCCTTTTCAGTAATATTCTCTTATAAGTTATAAGTGGACAGCAAACTGCTACAGACTTATTAATTAGCATTAACGCACCACTGATGTTCCTGTGCGTGCACATGGGTTTTACAACCTACGAAGGCCAAGCTTGTCGCTTAGCATATGGTGCTCCTTCCAGTAAGCACAACTGCCTGCCTCTCTGCTTATCTAATCATAGCAACAGAGAAATTGACTTTTCATTTTTCTTTTCCCCAGGCCCTGGGAGATGTATGTGCCAAATACTTGGCATTCTTAGTAACAGAGTCAATCATAATTAGGATTTCAAATTAAAGTACATTGCCAGCTAGGACATGTCATGTTTTATATTATTTGTTTGAGCAAATGTAATATAATTTGAAAACAGCAAAAGAATAAAAACAAGTAAAACTCACATTTTTCGTGTGTAATCTTGTGGAGTTTTATTTTATCAGAATGTTGGATAAGCAAAAATGTATGAAATATAAAAGATTTGTCTGAAACTATTCTTTTAAGTAATTGTTTTCTTTTGAAATGTCCATTGTATACTGCTGGATGTGATCAGATATTGGGTGGGAGGTTCATTGGAAATCAACTGTGGTAAAAGAACATGGTATAGTCAATTATTCCATTGACTGTGCCCCTGGAGTCTGATCTGGCTTGGTTTTCATTGGTAGTTGTTTCATAGATGAATGTTAAAAAAAAAATTTCTACTTGAATTTATGAAAAATCTATTGGTCTACCTTAAGAAGGGGAAAATGGTCTTGATAAAGAAACCACACTTACATTTTGGATATGGCATCCCATTGCCCTTATCAGCCATAATGAATAAAAGCCATTATCTACTCACATATTAGAGCTTAAGCTGAAAGAATACTCTGGGATCCCACTTCCTCATTTTTAAAGTGAGAGGGCATATTTGGATGATCTCCATCAAGTTAAATAATTTGCTGAAAATCCTAGTAGTTGGCGGTAGAGCCTGAATTAGAACTCAATTCACTTATTTAAAGGCAAATAACAAAAAACCCAAACTGACCTACTTTGCAGTACCCAATATTTGGTAGAGGAATGGAAGAGGAAAGGACCCATAAGACAAATCATTTACTGACATGGGATTCTCTTTTTAATCCTAAATCTCCAACCCAGATCTTAACCTTTCTCTCCTTCCTTTTCATATTGCTCCTTCTCATGTCCTCTTAGCCTATAGCTATGGTAGAGAGAGATCTCTAGAACATATCTTGATTATAGATTGAGGGCAGAATGCCAACAAATACTACCTTCATGGAACTTGAAATTCTGTGGGCATTAAAATCAGGTCGAAAATGTAGCCCTTTTGTGTTAAGAGAAGGTATTGTTGAAATCCTTTCTCATCTAAGATTTTTGTGACAGTTGTATTCATCCCTGGGTCACCTGGGTGGCTCAGTCAGTTAAGCATCTGCCTTCAGCTCAGGTCATGATCTCAGGGTCTTGGGATAGAGCCCCATGTTAGACTCTGCTCAATGGGGAGCCTGCTGCTCTCTCGCTCTCTCTCTTTCTGGTTGTGCTAGACTTATTCATGGGGACTCATGTATAAAGCCTTTGCTATCCTCATGACAGAATATGGCAACATTTCATTGGCAGTTTCTATAGAGTTTTATATCTTAAAACCAGCTGAACTACTTGTAGAATGCATTCTTTTGAATGAAAGGCACTGTGTAAATTTAAGGCATTTCTTTTAAAAAATTAAGCAGGATAATTTGTTCTGAAAGATAATCTTGCCTCTATAAGTATCTCTCCCCTCGACTTCTTAGAAAACGTTTATTTCAGCTTTCTCTGTGAGATCTTTGTCATTTTCACCACACACTTCTGTCAAGGAAGTCTTTGGATCGCCACTGTGATGTGTCTTTGCTGGACACTTCTTTCAAGTGCTGTCAACACCTCTCTTAATTGCCTGGTTTTAAAATCAGGCTAGCAATGTGTTAAAGTTAGATGGCAAATTTATTTAAGACAAATGTGTAAATTTGCATGCTCCCAAATACACATTCAACCATGCATGTATAGAATTCAAAAAGACAGCCAAAGAGAGCAAAAGAGAGGGGAAGAGAGGTCTGTGTATATAAATGGAAGAGCCAAGGTAGGGATACTATGTGTGTGAGTATCATATCTCTAGACTAAGACGCATCACATGTACATAATGTGCAGTACTTCCACACAGATAAAAACATAATGTCTTCCCATGCACCAGCAAATCATGGTGAACAGGATTTAGTAGACTGTTGATGATAAGACTTAGAACTTGAAGTAGGAAAAGGTCTTTAAATTTAAATGTTTATCTGTTTTCATATGTGGCACTTTAAAAGGTGATCTCAGTTTGAATTTCTGAAATCGTATTTGTGTTCAACTTTTCAGGTATTATTAGTTTGCCCTTAGATTCCAGCTTCTCTTTGAGTAATATAACCCTTAGATGATATATCCAGCCGAGTGACTTACCTCACAGTCCTACTCAAATATATTAAAGGCCGTTTCAGATTCCTGGTTGGAAAATGTTACCTGTCAATATGTCAATTCTGAGCAATTTCTCCATTGTGCCCACTTTGTTATAGAAGCGGCTCTCATTCACAGGTAGCTTGTTCCTGAGTTTGTGGTCTATATGAGCACCATAACGTCATAAATCAAAATGTTGTTACGGCATATAAAGAGCTATAATATGGATGTTTTAAAATAACATATCTGGTTTTTCTCAACTGGTTACAGCTCAAATCTACTTTTTTCCAATCAAAGGATAGTTTTTCGTGTCCCTTGTACCTCAGACTCGACCCGTGAACTTTAAGCCCAGCTCTATCCAATTGGCTAGAGATGAGTTGTAGCTAAAAGCTGAGTTATCCACCCTCTATCCAGGGTGGTGGTGGGGTGTGGGAAGGCCTTCTATTTGAACTAAACTGACAGTTTTTGTTGATGAGCCATAAGACAGATTAAATGTCATATTGCTCTTCAGTTACTCCCAAAGCTTGGTGGCTCTATTATAGTTCTAGAATTTTATTTATGTCAGTAATGTTGACAGTCTTGATTGAAACCACAGAGAACTGAGATGTTGATTAAGAAGCATCATATTGACCAGGGTTTAAGTGCGTAACAGGTGAACCAAGAGGCTCCATTTGGTCTGCCCATAAACCCGTTGTTAGCAAATGTGCTTTGGATTTCAGTTTCTCAGTAGTATCAGTAATATCTGTGCACTATGTGGAGTTATTGCAGGAAAATTTTCATTTTGTCCAATACTTATTTAGTCTTGTATTCTAGTTGTGTAGACCCCTACATATTATTCCCTTTAGAAACAGAATTGGAAATATTCAGAGTAATGAATATTTAAGAGAGAATGGGCGACAGGATAACTAAGAAAAAGAAACAAGGAAGAGATGGATAGTGAGTGAGAAGTAAGTGTAAGTAATTCAGAATATATTTTATCAAAAATTGCTTTTTAAGTGGCACTTTCTCTCGCTGCAGAAGACATTATTGAACAAAAAACAAGCCCCATGCAATTCAATTTAAATTTATCACTCTATTATTTTAATATATTTACTCAGGGTTAACAACTCATTAAGCACCAAATTGCTCACTCTTAATGAGTCTCTGATGCTAAAATCAAGCTGACTTAAACTTTACTGTAAAATAACAACAGTACTATTGCATAAGGACGTAATAAAAATTTAGCAAATGCTACTGAGGGCCTGTGGAGTGGAAACCAGATTTGTGACATGAAATAGAAAATATATCATATACATGTGGCTTGCAGAAACATGAGTAATAGATGTTATCCACAAAGACATAAGCCTAATTTTGTTTCTCTGTAGTATATTCTATAAAACATGAAGTCATATGTATTTTATTTGCACATTCACCTTGTTTCTACAAGAAAATATCTCCAGAATGTGCTAAAAAGAATATCTGCATTTAATCCAGCTGCCTTAGACCCCACCAGCCTGTAACCACCGTCAAGGTTCTGATGACAGTAGCCCATGCTGGGTTCATTGTCAGAAATTAGCACTCTTCCCCCACCCCCCATTAGATTTATTTATTTATTTATTTATTTATTTATATTTTTTATTAACATATAATGTATTGTTAGCCCCAGGGGTACAGGTCTGTGAATGGCCAGGTTTACACACTTCACAGCACTCACCATAGCACTTATCTTCCCCAATGTCCATAACCCAACCACCCTCTCCCTTCGTCGGTCCTCCGTACCCCCCGCCCCCCAGGAACCCTCAGTTCGTTTTGTGAGATTAAGAGTCTTTTATGGTTTGTCTCCCTCCTGATCTTATCTTGTTCGATTTTTCCTTCCCTGTCCCCCAAGCCCCCCATTTTGTCTCTCAACTTCCTCATATCAAGATCATATGATAATTTTCTTTCTCCAGTTGACTTATTTCACTCAGCATAATACCCTCTAGTTCCATCCATGTTGTCACAAATGGCAGAATTTCTTTTTTTTTTGATGATGGCTTTGATGGCTGCATAGTATTCCATTGTGTATATACCACATCTTCTTTATCCATTCTTCTGTTGATGGACATCCAGGTTCTTTCCATAGTATGGCTATTGTGGACATTGCTGCTATAAACATTCATCAGCATGTGCCCCTTCGGATCACTACGTTTGTACCTTTAGGGTAAACACCCAGTAGTGCAAAGAAATTAGCACTCTTTTTTTTTTTTTAAAAAAGATTATTTATTTATTTATTTATTTGACAGAGAGAGATCACAAGTAGGCAGAGAGGCAGGCAGGCAGAGAGAGAGAGAGAGAGAGAGAGAGACAGAGAGGAAAGCAGGCTCTCTGCTGAGCAGCGAGCCCGATGCGGGACTCAATCCCAGGACCCTGAGATCATGACCTGAGCCGAAGGCAGCGGCTTAACCCACTGAGCCACCCAGGCGCCCCAGAAATTAGCACTCTTAAATTGTTATTTTTTGGGATATCTTTCAAGAGTGTGTCACATATGCCCTCAAATAAGGCAATCATCTTAAGGTATCATATTATCTAAACTAGACTTTGTCTCGCCATCATCCCATTGTCTGTGAAGCACTGGCCTCAAATCTCATTACATATATACCACCATGAAAACCACCCATCATGAGAATCACATATGCCCCTGGTAGGGGAGGTTCTCTCTCCCCAATCCTGCAGACCCCTGAGGGTCAGAGTGATGCTGAGTTTTCCATAGAAATGTTATTGATGGTCTCTTCTGTAATTCTATGCCATGGAGTTTCACCTGGGCTACGAAATTCTGTTTATAGCTCAAATTTTTTTTTTTTGAAGATTTTATTTATTTATTTGACAGAGAGAAATTACAAGTAGATGGAGAGGCAGGCAGAGAGAGAGAGAGGGAAGCAGGCTCTCCGCTGAGCAGAGAGCCCAATGCGGGACTCGATCCCAGGACCCTGAGATCATGACCTGAGCCGAAGGCTGCGGCTTAACCCACTGAGCCACCCAGGCGCCCCTATAGCTCAAATTTTTTAAGTTTCTTTTGAATTTTATAATTGTTTTCTCAACTTTTAGCTACAACCCATCTCTCAAGCCCTATTATCCCGTCTATCTTGCTAAAGTCAGGGCTTAACTCCAACAAAACTCCTTCTTTATCTCCCATTAGAAAACAAATCCCTGTGAATATCAGCGGAATGCAGTGGTACCTAGTAGAGGACAAAAAACATTGAGATAATATTTTCACAAATAGCATTGAGGACTCCCACTGCCAACTAAGAATTTTGCTATAATTTTATTCACAGTGTCTATGGCTTTGAGCAACATTTAGATGAAAAATATTTATGAAAATATATGCTATTATGTTTCTGGATGTGAAACATACTTCTTACTAACATAGTATGAAATTTAAAGGAATTTACTTTTTCTTTTTCCTTTATTCTTTTTTTTTTTTTTTCTCAGAAGGTTCACTCTTCTACCACCATACCTTCTTGAAATCTTCATTCAGGAATCATCATTATCACTAATGGACTCTGATTTGAGCCACAATCTCATATTTTATCCTTATCAATAAGCAATCTTGTATTGGGATTTTAAAAATTGTTTAAAATAAGGATAAAACTATTTTTTTGTTCTACTTTGGTCCACTGCTTAATACGTTCACAGAATCACAATTGTCAAAACAATACAAAGTGAATTTTTAATAATAATAATAATAATGAACCTTATAGAAGAATTATAAAAAGAAACCCCTTTAATAGATTTTAAAGTAGTTGACTTTTCTAATCAAATTTGAGCATTAAAACTAGTCTATATACTATATTGGAGGAGACTATAATTTGTATGTTTCTTTTAACTCAATGTTATTTATGTATTTAATATGAATGACTTTATTTCTTTTTGTCATGGCTTCCTAGATTTCTAACTCAGTGTTTTAAAGATTCAGTAATAATAGAGCTTCCACTTGTGTGTGATGTGCATTCTCTAATTTACTTGCCCTTACTTCCATGCAAGTGAACTTTTATCTGTTCACAGTCATTTTTATGAATGAGCCAATTTCTTTTTATTTTATTTTATGTATTTTATTGACATATAATGTGTTATTTGCTTCAGAGGTACAGGTCTGTGAATCATCAGTCTTACACATTTTATAGCACTCACCATAGCAAATACACTCCTCAATGTCCACCACCCCTCTACCCTATCCCTCCCAGCACCCCACCCCTCCAGCAACCCTCAGTTTGTTTCCTGAGATTAAGAGTCTTTTATGGTTTGTCTCCCTCCCTGGTCCCATCTTGTTTCATTTTTTCTCTCCCTACCCCCCATGACCCCTGCCCTGCCTCTTAAATTCCTCACATCAGAGATATGATAATTATCTCTCTCTGATTGACTTATTTTGCTTAGCACAATACCCTCTAGTTCCCATCCATATCATTGCACATGGCAAGATTTGGGGGTTTTTTGATGGCTGCATTGTATCCCATTGTGTATATATGCACCACATATATATATATATATATATATATATTTTTAAGATTTTATTTATTTAGGGCGCCTGGGTGGCTCAGTGGGTTAAGCCGCAGCCTTCGGCTCGGGTCATGATCTCAGGGTCCTGGGATCGAGCCCTGCATCGGGCTCTCTGCTCAGCAGGGAGCCTGCTTCCTCCTCTCTCTCTGCCTGCCTCTCTGCCTACTTGTGATCTCTGTCTGTCAAATAAATAAATAAAATCTTAAAAAAAAAAGATTTTATTTATTTATTTGACAGAGAGGGCAATCATAAGCAGGCAGAGAGGCAGGCAGAGAGAGAGAAGGAAGCAGGCTCCCTGCTGAGTAGAGAACCCAATGCGGGGTTTGATCCCAGGACCTGAGATCATGACCTGAGCTGAAGGCAGAGGCTTTAATCCACTGAGCCACCCAGGTGCCCCACACACCACATATTCTTTATCCATTCATCTGTTGATGGACATTTCCATAGTTTGGCTATTATGGAGATAGCTGCTATAAACATTTAGGTGCATGTGCCCCTTTGGATCACTACATTTGTTTCTTTAGGGTAAGTACCCACTAGTGTGATTGCTGGGTCATAGGGTAACTCTATTTTCAACTTTTTGAGGAACCTCCATGCTGTTTCCAGAGTAGCTGTACCAGTTTGCATTCCCACCAACAGTGTAGGAGCGTTCCTCTTTCTCCACATCCTTGCCAACATCTGTAGTTTTTGACTTCTTAATTTTAGCCATCCTGACTGGTGTGAGGTGGCATCTCACTGTGGTTTTGGTTTGTATTTCCCTGATGCCGAGTGCTATTGAGCACTTTTTCATGTGTCTGTTGAGCATTTGGATGTCTTCTTCACAGAAATGTCTGTTTATGTCTTCTGCCCATTTCTTGATTGGCAAGAAATCAATCTTTGGGTGTTCTTTGGGTGTTGAGTTTGCTAAGTTCTTTGAAAGCCAGTTTCTTACATTGGGGGTTATTTTGATGTTTGGATAGAGCAGTGGTTTGCTTTGGCTTAATTTTCATTTGTTGAGATATAACTTACATATAGTGAAATGCTGAGATCTTCAGTGTACTGTTCAAGGATTTTTGAGAAATGCATGTAGTTTTGTGCTTCACACCCCTAAAAAGACACGTAACTTTATAATACCCCCAAAAGTTCCCTCATACCCTTTACCAACCTCCCCTCCCTGTAAGCAACCACTGATCTGATTTCTATCACCATAATTCAGTTTTTTTCTTTTCTAGAATTTTATAAACATGAAATTATATATTCTATTCCTTTTTGTCTGGCTTCCTTTACTCGGCATACTGCTTTTGAGATTTGGTAGATTGCTTTTTAATAATATATATACAAATGAGTCTCATAGACCCGAACAAGTTAGAATTCTTATGAAATTAGACATTGTGATTTGCTACCTACTGAATGATGAAGATGAAACTATTTCAGTAACTTTTAAGACCCTGAGAGTGTTTTCACCACTGAACTAAAATGTTTTGATCTTCTCTACTATTGCTTTGAAGTTTCAGTATTCTCTTATAAATTAAATAACTTATTTAACCCAAGAACTAAACCACAAAGCCTTTTTCTTTGTAATATACTTTCATACTCAATCTCCTGAATACTGATTAATCCCATCAACTTCTAACAGTAAGACCAACTAACAAATTAGTCACCTATTTTCATTTTCCTTGTATGCCTTTTGTAAATAATTTGCTAACATAATTTCCAAAGACCTTCACTTTCTTAAATAAAGAAAAACAATATAATTAAGTGTCGATCATTTGGCTAAAGTAATTTTTTAAAATTTTTTTACTGTTTTTGGTGGGGGAGGAGCAGAGGGAGAACGAGGTTCCTCAAGCAGGCTCCTTGCTGAGTGGACTTGATCCGGGACCCTGAGACCATAACTTGAGCCAAAATCAAGAGCATTCTGGTCGTTCAACTGAGTCACCCAGGCACCCCTTCTTAGCTAAAATCTTAAAGAGCTATTTAAGTATACAAGTCAAATAGAGATTGTATCATCTGTCAACAATGTTTTGTTTCTCTAAATGGAAAAGAGTAGGCAAAACAAGATGTTGTAGAATGTCCAGAAGAATAGCAGATGAAGTCCAGAGGTCTCCAGCTGTGGGTTTGATGAAAAATAATGACACATTTCTGACATCATTTAAAAATCTTTTCCTTTTTTACAACATTAGAACCTTATTTAAAAAATAAGGTGTCATATATTATAAATTTCTAGTATTTTAAAGGTAAAAATATATAGTAATTACTTCCTTTTATTCCTTTATTTGATAGTACACATCTGTCATAGTATCAAGTTCTGTTTGTACAGTGAGATTTATTAGGCTGATAGTCCATATCTTATCCCCTTTTCATATAGAATTCTTGAGAAAAGAATCTTCATTTTGAGATAATTTTCTCCCCTCGACTTAATTGCTTTTAGTGTCAATTCAGTAAATGAGAAGAAATTACTGTTGTAATCATTTACTTTCTTAAGAAACTAAGACTCTATAGCTTATAAAATGGGAGGATAAATATATTTTATAAAATACGTGTGTATGTATTTAGGTATGTGTGTGTTAAACAACGGTAGTTTAAATATCAACTTTGGGAGAAACAAACCAAAAACGGCACCAACAGATATATTGTTTTTTGTTGATCTGGTACCACTTCAGAATGAAACATGAATTTAATTGTGGTAGAAGAGGTAATAACTTTGGATTTGATGGATCCTTATTTAACAAAGAGGCATCACAGTTTTTAGAAAATATGTTAACAACAGATATGCCTTCCTGAATCTCTTCAGCACCATAGGCAATTGGGACAGCTCCACTGGCCTGAATAATGAAACAGTAATAACCTCAGTTAGAACAAATAATTATTTTACTGGTACAGATGCACTTAACTTTACAATAGATGCCCTCCTAAGGTGCCACGTCTAAATCATTTTTTAAAAGTTGAATAATCATTTGAATGTTTTAAGGCAACTCATTGCTGAGAAAATCCCTTTGAAGTATTCTTTTTTAATGCAAGAAACCAATACTGACTTACCTGTTTTGTAAATTAGGGTGTTTCCATACTAGGTTTGTTGAAAAGTGACATATTTATCTAAGTGTAAAAGTTTCTTTGAAAATAATGTGTAAGTATATATAATTCAGCTGTTACAGGATGTAAATGCATTGGTCCTTTAGTGGTCCTCAGAAGGCTATAAGAATCATTGGGGCTAGGGATGTGTTTGAATTACGCGTCCTTTCCCTACTCTTATGAAAATCAGTGCCATAAAGAGTCATTGATTCTAATCAGAATGTGCTGGATCCTTGAGATATGTGAGGACTGAGAATAAGAGATGAATGATAATAACCTAGAGATATTCCATCCTTTAGAATACATATCATTACTTTTTGGTTCTTTATGCTTTCACATGAAGATGGTCCCTGAAATAAGTTATGGTCAAATGTAGTACAAATGCCATTTCGACCTGAAGAAGATACTCCAGTTTCTAGGGGTCCAGGTCTGAGTGAAGTTGGCCCAAAAGTTTGTGGGAGATAAATGTAGAAATGGCAGTTGAAGGGGAAAAATTCTGAGTCCGTGAGAAATAAAGTCACAGATAACAAGAATGACCCCAGTGTTTATCTGGGTGCCTTGGGGCTTCCATTAAATTTGTGTTTACTAAACGGTCTGAGTTTCTTCTAGACATATCTTTCCAGGACATCATGAATTTTTCTTTTTTTTCCCCTACACATTAGACAATTCCAGGAGTACTTATGTATACCTTATTCAACACTTTAAACAATTATTGATGCCACACAATTGACAGACATCACTTATGCATATTTTAATTGAAAATTAGTAGTTGTTCATTGGTGTTTTATTCTATGACAACATTAAAAACCCTTTCCAGAAGTTAGTTTCAGAAGTCATCATTCACAGAATGCAAGTCTTCCCTCAGCCAGTCTGCATTTGCCATTGCCACTCCCTCTCTGTTCAACCAGCTCTGCTTCTGGTCTCTAAGAGATTGGAATTGGAAGAACAGACCACCCGCCTGCGGCTCTGTCTTGTCTTATTTATGTTGTAGACGATTGTCAAGACATGAAAAGGCATGTGGAATATTTACGTACAGGAAATGCCTTCTACTCTGTGTTCGATCTATGGGATTTAGCTTTCATTTTCATAGTTGCTCACTGTGCAAGTCTTAACATAAGCTTTTCCCAAATGGTATCTACCTGTTCCTCTAGACCTGTGCTGTTCAAAATAGCCACTGACATGTGACTTCGAAGTAATTAAAATGACTTCAAAGTGAATGAAGAAACCGAGTTTTAAACTTATATTTGAGTATAATCAATTTAAATTTAAAAACTGAAGCAAGATAAGATATTTTCCATTAAACACAACTTTATTAAAAAACACAACTTTGTTGTTCTGATAGGATTGTGTTTTCTCTAAAGCTTTGAAAATTTAGCATCTGAATTGCAATGCGCAGTATAAGTGTAAAATATACTAGATTTCAAAGACTTAATATTAAAGATATAAACTATCTCATTAACAATTTTTATATTAATTAGATGTTGAAATTATAATATTTTGAGTAGATGGGGTTACATAAAATATATTATTAAAATTAATATAACCTATTTCTTTGTACTGTTTTTTTTAATATGGCTCCTAGGAAATCTATAATTACATAGGTGGTTCACATTAGATTTCTATTGTACAGAGCTGATCTAGATCATTCTGAAATGTGTGGCAATTATTCTTCTGTGGTTTCATAAAGAGAATATTAGTCCAAGGTTGAGAATTAGTTATACAAATCTGAAGACAGCAGGTTTTCTTCATGGTTTGTGCCATAAAGGAAAAGGCCTCTTCCTAGTATGTTAAAGGACAAGACTGGGGCCTTGGTAATTTTTTTTTCCCCCTTTTTGTCTCACCTTTAATTTTCTCCTATGCTTGTCATTCCACTGTACATGTAGTACATCCTTTCTCATGTGTTTTGGGAATATAGTTGAGGTTTAGTAGGGTGAAGTCCAGAGCTAACCACCAAGAAAGAATTCTTGAGGTGTCTTTGGTGCAGGTGGTGGTTTTATTTAAGCACAGGACAGGACCCAGGGCCAGAAAGAGCTATTGCACCAGAGTTGTGATGGGTGGCTGATTATATACTTGGGAGTCGGGGAGGTAAGGAAAAGGGAGGAAAAGGATTTTTGTATGTTAAAGAAGGCTCAAGGTTACTGGAGGCCTTGCTATTGTCAAGTTAAGGTTGTTTTTCCCTCTAGCAAGACATTAACATGAAGACTGTTGGGAGATTCCTAGAGAAATTCCTAGAGAAACCCCCAGCAGGGGTTGGTGGGGCTAGCTTGGAGGGCATCAGCTAGTGCTTTGTCCTCAGCTAGGCTTCTGCTCCCTCATCACTTTCCTGCAATAGGTTTAAGGGCTCTTTCCCTCTTTTACTTTTTAACCCATGAAGCATGCATTATGACAATAGGTGAGCTGATAGTCCCCAAGGGTAATAAAGATTCAGCATGGTATTGTCGGAAAGACGGGAGTTCGAATCCTTATTCTTGCAATTATTTGGTGCATGGCCTTGGGGAAATTGGTGTTTCCACATTTCAGTTTATCTAAATATGATAGCTAATAAAGAAATTTTGGAAATCAAAATCCATGAGATCTGAAAGAAACAGAAAGTAGGAAAATAACTTTGTATATAATGGGGTTCACAAATGTGTTCTGAACAAAAACAACCTGAGCTTTCACTTTCTATCTTTACTTAGTGACCACATGGAAACATAGTGATGAAGTTCTAGAACATAGGCGAGGTTCGGTGGGGTGAGGTCTAGAGTGGATGACCAAGAAAGAATTCTTGAGACATCTTTGGTGCAGAATGATGGTTTATTAAAGCACAGGGCAGGACCCGTGGGCAGGAAGAGCTGCTACTCTGGGGATGTGAGGAGTGGTCTATTACATACTTGTAAGTTGGGGAGGGGATTAGGGATGGCGTAAGTGTCTAAGGAATTTTGGAAGCAAGGTTTCTAGGACCTTGAGGGGCTAGCTATGGTCTGGGGAAAAGGTTATTCGTTACCAGTAATAAAAACCTTCTTGTGAGATCCTTTAGATGTCTATCAGTGGGTCATATGCTTGGGAATGATTGTGGACACTATCTTGGAGGTTTAGAGATAAAGTTTCCTAAAAGAATTGTTAAAGTAGACTTCTAGGATCCTGGTTGGGGGTAGGGGGTTGGTCAGGCTAGGATTGTCCTTTGCCCTTAGCAAAGCCTTAAGGTGGGGGTCACTCTGCCTGTTTTAAGGCCTTGTCAGTAAGTAAGGAAATTTAATAATTATTCTTCTGCCTCTGTGTCCCACATCAATAGCTGCTGAGATCTATCCAGCAGTGAGTCTGACACACGTACCGGTTTACCAGATTGCCCCCCTGCCTGGGGAAGGGAAGATCCTGTTTCTCAGTGATCTCTCTCTTTCTGTGCTCTGCAACCTTTCCGTTCTTCTACTTACATTAAAATTAAATTACCACTTAGATTAGATCAAAAGATTGTCCCTGGTTATGAAGAGGAGAAAGAATACTTTAAGCTAGCACTAATCCCTTAATACACCACGATATTTGGGTACCTTTTTTTCTCACATGGAAATTATTTTTCAGCCTTCTCTGAAGTACTAAAAGTCCTTTACCAACATAAACCCAGTGCAAGTTAACCTGATATGAGATTTGTTTTGTGCTTTGGAAATACTTGTCAGACAAGCTTTCAACACAGAGATGTGTGATTTACATTAGTTTGCATAAGAAAATGTCACTCCAGGGACAAATTTCTCTCTTTATTCTTTCCTATACTACAGAACAGACAAAGAGGGTAAAGTGGTTGTTTTTTTACTAAGTAGAAAAATCATTTGGCATTCAGACACACAAAAATAAAGTGGTGTTATCGCTCAAACCTTAGTTCTGCCCAGCAATATTCCCTAATGCCCCATTTGTCTTACTTTTGTTATTGTTGTTGTTAATTAATTTTTCAGTTTAGGTGACTGGTCCCAACCAAACCCATTACCTCCCTTATCTTCTTATCTGTTACTATGACTTCATGTTTACAGAGAACTTACTGAAAGTAATGGTCAGTGTGTCCCCAGGTCTTAGAAGACCTCGTCCTTTCTGAGAACTCAGGTAATTGATTCTCAGACTGAGTCAGGCCCTTGGAGGCGTGGAAAGCAAAGTGACTCAGACATGGCTTTTAGAATCCCTGTTCTTTGGATGTAAACTACATAGGCAGAGGAGGGGATTGCAACAGGCTGATTAATCTCAAGGCATAAGGACTAAGTTAAAATGCATTCCAACCTCAAGAGTGAACATTCTAAGATACCTTTTATCCAATGCCTCCGCAGCCCCATCCTCAGTGTGAACACTAATTCTTTTAAATTTTGAATGCTCAAACAAGAAAATATAGAAGTTAATTTTCTTAATTCCTCTGTGGAGGTTGTGGGGGGATGGAGAGGTGAAAGATAATAGGAGACTTAAGACATGCAGTTGGGGGGCGCCTGGGTGGCTCAGTGGGTTAAAGCCTCTGCTTTCAGCTCAGGTCATGATCCCAGGGTCCTGGGATGGAGCCCCACATCAGGCTCTCTGCTCAGCAGGGAGCCTGCTTCCTCCTCGTTCTCTCTGCCTGCCTCTCTGCCTACTTGTGATCTCTGTCTGTCAAATAAATAAATAAAATCTTTAAAAAAAAAAAAAAAAGACATGCAGTTGGAATAGGAAAAGGGATTTTGCAAAGATAGATAAACTCGCGGTCGTCTTTGCAGTGTAGTTCATGCAGAGTTGGGAGAGAACTTCAGTTGTGGCAGAGATGTATTTAGGGGTTTGTGGCGCAACATTATCTTCTAAAAGTCAGGTTGTGGTTATCAGACAGCAGGCCCTAGAATCTTAACACTTGGGTTCCATTTGCTGTCCAAGGCAGACATTTTCTCCTGGACATTCCAGACAAAAGTCCATCTATCTTGTACGCCATCTATCTTGTGGGTCTCCTGCTATCGGTTAAGGTGGGCTTGGGGTTCTGTTTGATAGTATTTTATACAGAAAGCTGAGAGAAGGCTAACATATAGTATCTGCTTGTCAAGGTTCCTGAGGGAGCTGCTAATATAGGAGAAGTGTCCAAGGGCCGTGTTACTAAGAGCTGTGGAAGCTCTGTTATCCACAAAGCAGGGCTGTTGAAAGTCTAGACTTGGGCTGGAAGCCTAAGCAGAACCTTCCCTACTTTCCCCAGAACAGATTTCTAAGCACCAGAAAGAACAAAGGTGTCCAGAAGGATGCGAGGTTGGGAAAGGCAGAGAGACCAATGCCATGTAGAACCTGGAAGAGAAAGAGCACATATGTTCTGTGTTTTTTGAGATATAATGACTCCATCCAAGAGTAAAGTGTTGTCAGGTGAATGGCTTCAAATCTGACCAGATTATCAAAGCCTTGTATGATGAAAGAGCTTGGGGGGAGTGTAGTCCAAGTTTTAAAGCCCTACTTTAAAATCTGAATATTTTTCTCCCTCCGAATCCTATCTTGTTTCAAACCACAAGTGACTCTTAATCTCACAAAACAAACTGAGGGTTGCTGGGGGGAGGGGGGTTGGGAAAAGGGGGGTGGGGTTATGGACATTGGGGAGGGTATGTGCTAGGATGAGTGCTGTGAAGTGTGTAAACCTGGTGATTCACAGACCTGTACCCCGGGGGGGGGGATAAAAATATATGTTTATAAAAAATAAAAAATTAATTTAAAATATCTGAATATTTTTCAATGCAACCTCTTCTGTGTTTGGACAGCTCAAATTCTCAGAAAATTTTTTCTTCAATCAACTTTCTATGTGTTTCCTACATTGTGCTCATGCAACCCAACTCTGCAGTCTTAAAATAAATAAATCATGCGTGAGAAGATTAGAAATTCTATATTTTAATATAACTACTCACTGTCCAGCGCCCACTTTCAAAATTGAGCCATTACTTTCCATCCTCCGATTTCTGAATCTGTTTTCATCATTACTTAAGACTGTGAACCCCGGTGCCACAATCATATATATATAAGTAGAACAACACTCATTTGGGCCTTATCCTTGAACTCACAATCTAATGCCCCCCTCCCCCACTCTCACCTCTCCTATTGAGCTTATCAGGAGTATTCTTCTAGTGTGAAGATCATTCTTTGAGGAGGAAATATTTAAAGTACCTGGCCCTACTTCTGTGCCTTCACACCTCTGTTTTAAGCCATAGCCCTAAACCTTCCTTGTTGTTGCTCCAGACAGATCATAAATATCACAATTTTAACCCACAACAAGGCAAAACAAAACTTTATAGGTTATCATTGGCTTTTTTTACAAGATCTGGTTAATCCCAGTCTTCAGGTTACCTGGTGTTATTCAAAACAGCAGCAATAATAAATATTTATGTAGAATTTACTTACCCTGTCCACACTGTTCTGAGCACTTTCTATTTACTCGGTTGACATTAACAATTGCTCTAGGTAGATATTATTAATATCTCCATCCTATTGACACGGAAACTGAAACTCAGGGAAGTGGCTCGTGCTCAGGCACAAAACCAAAAAGTGGTGGAGCTGAGGTTTGAGGTTTGAACTGAGGCCGTCAGGCTCCAAGGTTCATGGGTTTTTTTTTTTTTTTTTTTTTTACCATTACACCAGGTTGCAATGTTAACTTATGGGAGTATGCAACCTTGTATGTTCTTTCCTGGTTTTGTGAACCTCATTTTATCTTTTATACCTTTTTAAACTCTGAGCTCCTTAGAGATTTTCCAATGTGGCCAAATTTCTTTAGGTTCTCTGAATAGTCTCTGAATGGAAGAGAGTGTTTTCCATCACACATAAAAACCACATGAGTACTTCAAGTGCACAAAGCTCAGTGTCAGAGCCTGAAGGAAAAAAGTGTCACAGCATAAGTAATCATAATAAAAACCAAAGGGAGATAAAACCCCAAATATTTTAAGGTCAAATGCGAGAATCTACAAAAACACTGTCCTGGTTAAGCAGGGAGGGAAAGGAAGTAGCATAAGGCAATTCAGCAGGAGAGAAAAGTGAGGCCAACAGAGTTAAATCAGTGAAGCCAGAAGGCAGGTTCTACAAATCTAGTTATGGAGGAAGATAATAGAAGAGGGGAACAGAGTGGGCTAGAAATTCTCAGGTCTCCTGGAAACTTTAAAAACCAGAGGACTCAGCACCCAGATCTAATTGGGGTTCCTAATACCACTCTCCAGGAAGAGGAACCAGGGGCCCTTGGAGAAGTGGCTATTTCTGGAACTTTGCAAGGAATGTACAAGGCAAGCCCATAGCAACTTGTAGTGATGGAAATTAAGAAAGTACCTGGGGGGTAGGTGGGGGGCAAAGAAGGAGAGGAAGGGGAGAAGAGAAGAAAGAGAACACCCAAACAAAATACAGAGGTACATCACAAGGACACAGGAGCCAATAGAAAGAGCTCCCAATGGCCAAAGCCAATTTTAGCAACAAAATAAAGTAATACTGGATTATAACCTTAAGTGCAAAATAAGTCTATACTGATATGAATGTTACTGAATAAATAAATGAGAGAGAATAGACACATCACCCATAGAAGAATTACAAATAAATTATGTAGATATTCCCTCCTCAAGGAAAATGAAGTGTAACTCCCCACTCCTTAAGTGTAGAATGCATGTTGTGACATCTTCCCAAAGAATACAATGTAAGAGGAAAAAAAGTAGTTCCCATTGAAGAAAACTACCTCAGGAGCACCTGGGTGGCTCAGTGGGTAAAAAACTCTGCCTTCGGCTCAGATCATGATGTCAGGGTCCTGGGATCAAGCCCCACATCAGGCTCTCTGCTCAGTAGGGAGTCTGCTTCCCCCACCCACTCTCTGTCTGCCTCTCTGCCTACTTGTGACCTCTCTGTCAAATAAATAAAATAAAATTTAAAAAAAAGAAAAGAAAAGAAAAGAAAACTACCTCAGCCAGGCAGTCAATGTCAAAATCAGTAGTGATACTTCTATCAGTAATGTGTACCCTTAATATGATAGGATGAAAATGGCATTTTAGCACTCTGATCTTCTTTCCCAAACCCATAACCACAGTCTAATCATAAGAAAAATGTCAGACAAATCCTGATTGAGGAACATTCTGCAAAATATCTGGCTGGTATTCCTCAGAACTCTCACGGTCTTAAGAACAAGGAAAGTCTAAGAACTGTCACAGCAAGGAGGAGCCTAAGGAGACATGACTGCATTTAATGTGATGTCCTAGATGGGACCCTGAAACAGAAAAAAGGACGTTAGGTAAAAACTAAGAAAAACAGAAAAAAGTATGGGTTTTGATTAATAACAATGTATCAGTGTCTGTTCATTAATAGTGACTAATGTACCACATTAATGTAATATGTTAGTAATAAGAAACTGGATATAGGTTAAGTAGGAATTCTTTGAACTTTCCTTGAAATTTTTTCTGTAAATCCAGCTATCCTAAAATAAAAAGTATATTTAAAAATATCAAGGGCAGGGGTACCTGGGTGGCTCAGTGGGTTAAAGCTTCTGCCTTCAGCTCAGGTCATGATCCCAGGACCCTGGGATCAAGCCCTGCATTGGGCTCTCTGCTCAGCAGGGAGCCTGCTCCCCCACCCCTGCCTTGTGATCTCTGTCTGTCAAATAAATAAATGAAATCTAAAAATAAATAAATAAGTAAAATAAAAATATCAAGGGCAGAGGCTTCTTGCTGCCCAGCCAATTTTGGAAGCTCTGGGGGAAGCAGCCTTGGTACTTTATGACATCATCACTAAAGGGTGTCCCCTGAAGGTAAGATAATGGAGGTGCCTTGACATAATGATGTAACAAGGTCAGTATAAGGCCAGCCTTTGACTGTACCGTGGCCCATTCCTTCCATATGGTTCATTTTTTGCCTTCCAGTTTCTGTTTTCCTGGAATACACTGTAGTCTCCAGTTTCAAGATTATAGCTTTTTTATATCATCCTTCATTTTACATCAGGTGTGTGTGAGTATCCGGGTACATGAGTGCATGCCTTGAGAAGGGGGCAATATTAATTCGAGTGTAACAATTACCCAGATGTCTAAAAAGGCCCAAGTTGGTACTCAGGCTCTGCTGTACACATTCACATCTTGGCATTCCAGAGACATCATCCCTGCTGCTACTTCATTAAAGGATGAAGTCCTAAAATGCTTTAGAACCACGAGTGAGAGGGAGAGAAAGCTCCTCGAGTACTCCTGGGACAGGGCCAGGCTGCCTACCTGGCCCTTCTAGCTTCGTCCCTAGGGCACACAGGGTTTCTCAGGTATCTGCCCTCTGTCAAAGACTTTGACTCTGAGGTTTGCAGAAACTTTTCTCAATTCCAGTGAATGGGATTGTGGTCTCTTTTTCTCTGTGTACTTGCTGCCCTTTCCATGAGGAATTAGATTCTGCATCTGCTCTTCGTTGTTTCTGATGGAGGCCCAAGGGTCCCCAAGCTATTCGTATGGTAAGGATGTACCTATGCTTTCTGCCCTGTCCTCGGATCCCACCTGATGAGTAGATTTTTCATATGTGTTTTTTTGTTGTTGTTGTTTTTGTTTTTGTTTGTTTGTTTTTTAATGTTGAGTAAACAGCTTACACATTTTCATTTGAACTTTAACCTGCTTCACTTCCAAGGTACATCATTCTCCTATCTTGGTCACAGTCAAGCCCTCATTTTAACAAAGTTTCATTCTGGTCTCATTCACCAGAACACACACAGAATACACAAGATGTTGGCTCCACCATGTTCCTTGGGTTCTTAGGAAGGAACAGATCAAGACACCATATTGGGTTGGTCATTTTAGAGGTCACTTTCAGCTCATTACATTAAAATAGACGTTATAAACTCATATGCCTACAGGGAGGATATCAGATAGATGAGCCAGGGCACCTGGGTGGCTCAGTCAGTTAACTGGTTAACCCGCTGCCTTCCACTCATGTCTCGGTCCCAGCGTCCTGGGATAAAGCCCTGTGGCTGGCTCCCTGCCCAGCAGGGAGTCTATTTCCTCCTCTTCCCCTGCCCCTCCCCCTGCTTGTATGCCCCTGTGCTCGCTCTCTCTCTCTAATAAATAAATAAATAAAATCTTTAAAAAAATTAAAAATAAATAAGCAAGCCACCGACTATATTCCCTCTGCTGTACCTTTCATCATGTGGCTTATACATTCTATCGCTGGAAGCTCTTCTTCAATGGTATGGTGATAGCATTGTGTGGTGACAGACGGTAGCTCCACTTGTGAGCATAGCATCATGTACAGAGGTGTTGAATCACTGGGTTGTACGCCTGAAACTAATGAAACATTGTGTGTCGGCCATACTTCAGTAAAAAAATAAATAAAATTAATGAGCCAGGAGGGGCTGAGGTCAGGAAAACAAACAGTAGGTCAAGCACTAACCTTTGGTCTCCAGATCAAAGTTATGACAGAGACTAGTGAGGACTGTGACCTATGACATTGTCTTATTTTTCAAGAGGAGCCAGAAGTCCAGACTGTTATGTTTACTCTTTGAAATTGTTACCTGCATTGAAAAGTTCTTTTCTGGGGCACCTGGGTGGCTCAGTGGTTTAAGTGTCTGCCTCCAGCTTGGGTCATGGTCCCAGGGTCCTGGGATCAAAGCTTACATCAGGCTTTCTCCCCTTCCCCCCTGCTCATGCTTTCTCTCTCTCTCTCTCTTTCAAATAAATAAATTAAATATCAAATAAATTAAAAGTTCTTTTCTTGAAAACACGGATTAGACTAAAATAAATCTGGAAGTAAGATACTACTCACCTCCTGCAAGAGCAGTGCCTCTGTGTTTCAAGAAGAAAGAGACATGCAAGAAACCGTCTTCATAATCCTTGTGCTGTGGGAATAGGATTAATATCCCAGTTATAGGGGAACCGTTTCACAGCAACCATGTCGTTATTCCATGTTGCATCTATGAAATTATGTCATAATGAGCTATCTCATACCAAGATCATACAGGCTATAAAATCATTTTATGGTTCCAAGAGAGAGCAGCTTCTGAGTGAGTTCACTGTGCTTATTGTTTCTTTCCATCTCACTTATTTTTGAATTTAAGAAAACAAATGTTCACCCAGCACTTTCTTCTCAACTCCAGGTTTTACAATGCTCTCCAGTGTTTTCTCAGCTTACTAAAATTATCTTGCTCCGTCTTCTGGTCTCTTGTTTCTGTCTATGTCATCCTTCGTCCTGATAGTGTCCCCACTAGTGCATTTATATGGAGGTGGGAGGTCACTCCATTGTGTTTTGTAGTTTACTTGTCTACTCTGTGAGGTAGGAATGTAATGAGCTAAGGTTCCCCAAAGATGAAACTTGTCCTGTGTATACACATATTTAAGCAAAGACTTAGCCAATTCCTCTAAGAACGAGAGGAGAATATTTGAAAATGAGAGATATACCCATTTTCTGTAATTTTTCTTTAAAATATGCGTTTCCATGGATGATCTTATTAGTTGACATCAACTATTATGTGTGAGTCTTAAGATTATTTATTTATTTATTTGACAGAGAGAGTGAGTTAGCACAAACAGGGGGAGTGGCCGTGAGAGAGAAGAGGAAGCAGGCTCCCTGCTAAGCAAGGAGCCCAATGCAGGGTTGGATCCCAGGACCCTGGGATCATGACCTGAGCCAAAGGCAGATGCTTAAACTGACTGAGCCACCCAGGCGCCCCTATTATGTGTAACTCTTGAGGGATTCCTAAATCTAACTTGTAATCATATTTTCAACTACCTGCCAGGTATCTCGGCTGAAATTACATTTTGGCATTTTATGGTGATTCAAGTCCGCTCACTATCCTGTATTCCATAACATTGCTCACTTGCCCCTGTATCAAGACTCTGAGCTTCAGAGATCAATCCAACTCCTCTTCCACTTTCAGACCAACTACTAGGCAAGCCCTGCTTCAACATCTGAAATACAGGTGGGATGCTGCCTTTTTTCAATCCTTCCATTTCTTACAAGGAATCTTATTCTAGCTTCTGAGCTGATACTCTCACCTTTCTCCTGCCTCCTGTCCAATCGATTATTCACAAATTCCCAATGTTCTTTTCTTTACAATGGGATGATAACTTGTTTCATTAAAAGACTGTCAAAACACTCCCTGGGCCAGGGGAGGTGAGAAAAAGCACAAGCACATTCAATCTCTTTATTGTGGTATTCAACACCTAATACACATTTAGAGCCTCATCGTCTGCTTCACACCCTCCTGAGCCCCAAGCTGGAACCATAACCGTCTTATTGTTGTTCCCCTCTTCTGCTCTTTTAGACCTCTGTGTTTTTTTCCATGTTACTCCTTCTGCCTGGGTGGGTTCTCTGGTTTACTTTGGATTAGCTAATACCTTATTCACGTTTTCCTTTTCTGTGAAGCAGGATATTTGTTCCCTTCTCTGAATTCTTTGACACCTGATTGATACATGTCTTAAGGCACCTTTTACATTTAGCTCTTGTTTTAGTGATTTTTTTTTTTTTCACATTCTTTCCTTTCTGAGGGGAGGTTAGGGCCCAAGTCTTCCTCATCCTTTGGCTTTACTCTTCCCTTGCACAGAGAAGATAAATATTTGGAAAGTTAATTTAATAATTAGTTGAAAATTTCTCCTGTTAATGAAAATTTGATGAAACCAATAAAAAATGGTGAGTATTTACTACATTCTCTGAGAAATCTTCTCACTTAAAGGTGTTGCGATGGTCAGCTATAGAGGAGTGGGAGAGAAGAAATACAAATAAAAAATGGGAAATTTCTGGAATAATCTTATTTCCCATTTGATTTTTTTTTCAACTTTTCTCATGCCCTCCAAAGTTTATTCCAAGAAAACTTTTCTACTGAGGTGAAAATTAGGTTTGAAATCCCGCCCTAATCTAAGGAGGTAACTACATACCATTTGGAATATGGGGGAAAACAGATACAAAAACCACAACCATTGCTTCTGTGCGTCAGAGAGAGGCTCTTTGTTCTTTTTATCTTTTAAAAATATGATTTGATTTATAGTCATTGTGAATCTACACGACTGATCTTTTCTTGCGGTCTGACGAGGATGCAGCCTTTCTTCTGAAGTATCTTAATGAATGAGCCATCTGGGCGAGAAGGGCCCATGCCTCTGTGTTGGGAGAGCTTCAGGCCATGGTTCTCTTTGGGATCACCTTGACTTCAGCCTCAAAAACATCTAGGAGCTCTGTTTTCAAGATGGTGCCTGGGCCTATGTCAGGATAAACTCTTAGAACAATATTTCAGATAATATTTTCATCAGAAATAATGATAAGATTATCATGTTGGGGGACGACAAGCTTGCGTATAACCAAATAGTCTAAGAGAAGGAGTCCTAGGGTCCAGACAGGATCCTGCCTGGTCCTTGTGTATGCCATTAAGATATCACGTTGTTTTGATGGGCAACGTCATTGATGGGTACCACCCTTTTCTGTGCCCAAGCTCTGTCCCCTGCTGGCTGGAATAAGGAGCGGGACACAAGTGGCCGTTTGTTACTGAAAGTAATGGATCCAAAGGTATATAGGACGCATGCTGTGGAGTTCTTCTTGGTTAATGATGCCAGAATAATGGAGGGACTCCATGATTTCCATAGTAGAAGGGTCCTGAACTTGAGGCTGCAGCTTTGTCTGTCGTCTGTTCTGGAATTAGCTAATGAGGCTCTCTTTGTTTGAGCATTGGAAAGCCTCCAAAACCCACTCGGGAGGGAAATTTACAAATGTCTTTCTTGTTACATTTGGATAAATCTTCATGATGAAATGCACAGCCATTCCACATTCTCCAGTCTTCTCCCTTCTTCTTCCCCAGTGGATGTTCAATGGCCATGGAGGCCGAAATAAATAAATAAATGTGGCGATGAATTTATTCTTTGTTACACTTTATTATTTTGTTTGTTTTTAAAGAGTAAGGGCTAGTTACAAGTGATTGTGAGGTTCAGTCTTCAGGGGATACTTTTTTTTTTTTTAAAGATTTTGTTTATTGAGAGAGAGAGAGAGCGAGCCTGTGCGTTCTCCTGCGCTAGTGGGGAAGGGGGCGAGGGAGAGAAGCAGACTCCCCACAGAGCATGGAGAGTCATGTAGGGGCTCAACCTGAGCCCACATCAAGAGTCAGTTAGTCACTCGACCCACTGAGTCACCCAAGAGCCCCTCAGGTGGTACTTGAAATAGACCACCTTCCTGCAAGCATTTATGATCATTTCAACACCAGTTATTTATGTAATCGATGACCCCCAGCGGCTGCTGGCATTGTCCTCACATGCTAACGTGGGGACAGTGGCAGTTACCTGACTCATTTCAGTCAGCATGGACCATCTCAAAGGGTCACAGTTCATGTTTTTCTCTAAGAAGTCCCTGCATGAATCTGATGTTTACAGAGTAGGATAATTCTCTCCTGGGCTTTTTTATGTTGTTGATTTTACTCATCTGTGTTTATGTTGGAATTTCCAGGGAATGAACTGTCATTCTGCGCCTACCAAGTGCCGTAGAATATTCAGATTCTGGGGAGCACCAGGGTGTTTAATCCAGAATCATGGTTTTCAAGAAACTGAGTAGTATGCAAAATAAATAATATGAACAAGTAGTTACAGTCTAGTATATATGGGCCAATGCCCTAGGCACACCATGGCAGGAGCGAAGTGGTCATCTTGGACACACTTGCATGCAGCGTTACTGGGAAAAACCATGAGGAAAAGGGAGTTTTAGAAGAGGCAGTTACATTACAGATGCATCTGACAGCTTGCGCTGCTCTAAGTAATCCAGTTCAGTGAGTTTATGCTGATAAAAGGGTAGATATTGTTCACGAAACAGCTACATTATATATATTTGGATGTGTTTATGTGTATGTGTACCCATGTGCATTTGCATTTGTATATATGTATGTCTGTGCGTGTTTGTACTCTTGTCACAATAAAATGTATTTATTTTGGGTTTGGCAGTTAGACACATTTGAAAGCTATCGACGTAAGTGATAGAGAAGACAAAATTCAGACAGCAACATTTATATACATTTTGTATATGCAATTTCATTCTCTAAAATCTAGTATAAAGTTTATTATGCTAGTTAAGAGGGAATAGTCTTTTCAGACGAAAAACACTGGAGTTGTGACAAAGACAGCTTTCCTCCTGACCAGCGGTTTGCTCTTCTAACTCTTGGGAGAAAAAATAAAATAAATATTCAGCAGCGTGTGAACCTTCAGCCCCAGAGAGATGGACATGACTGCATAGGTCCAGATACGATATTCAGCTATTTTGGCGAAATGTGACTTAAAGGAGTCACTATCTCCCACAATGGAAAAGAGAAAAATTCAGGATTTGCCTATAACTCAATTTTTTGTTTTGTTTTTATCTTTTTCCAGGACCACATCTTTCCTGGGTGGAAAAAATAGAATTTAGGTAATTCAAGGAGAGGGAATATACTTTATTAAGGCCACAGTGAAAAGGGCAGTTTCAGCCACATATTTAAATGTTAATCCATGAACTCTTTTTTATAGCAGACTAGGCTCTGTGGTCCTGTAAATACTTTTTTCCCCCACAGGGTCACTCTGATTATATTTTAAGGCTACTGATAATCTGATCTCATTGATAAATATCCCCAGATTTAGGGGTGTTTCTTTTTCTTTCAATTCAGTGTTTATATTTTTGTCTTGATACTTTCTTTAAAATTACTGTTACGCAACATAAAGGGGCCTGGATAAAACAAGGCTCAAAACTGTGTATAACTAACATACTTATTCTAGAGGAACTATGAGGAGAGTTTGAGAATTTGGTGACGTTTGGGTAATCTACTCTATTTTATCTTATCTCATATTAACATGCTGCTGTGAAATTTTCAGATTAGATTTGGATGGGTGACAAATGAGTGGCGGAGCTGGTGGAGGGAGAGAGGGTTGGAGAAGTTACAAGAACCGGGAAGGGTATTGGTGATGGTGCATTGATGTACCTACCGTGGATGGGTAATGAGGAGCCCCATTATCTTTCTTTCTTCATTTAAACAAAAAGAAAACTGAATGATAGGCTGAGTTTTCCTGCTAGAGCTCTCTGTAGTACCTACATCACATTCCCATTTTCTAGTGGAAATAAGAAGGGGTTTTCTGTAGGTAAGGATTGGAATCTGATGCCCATGGATTTTTGCTGGTACTGGTTCAGCTGCTACCCTGCCTGGCATGGCTGGTATCCAGCCAGCCTACGGCACCTCTAGTTTCCTATCTCATGGGGCAATATGTTAATGGATAAAAGTGCCAAATAGAAGTGGGACACAATTCCAAATACCTGCACACTGAAAAACACTTCTTTTTTATTTGTTGATGTTTTTTCTTCATATGCTTTTAAAAAATATTTTGTGTAAGAAGATCAAGGATATTCTTAATAAAGTGTATTTATTAATTGGCCATTTCCAATTTAGGTCTCGTATTTCAAGATCCAATTCTGGGACCCATATGTTTCCAAATGTTCTCCTGTATATAATTCAACTCACAGTGATCGTCCCCTCTCCTAAAGCCATCATTTTTATTGACTCAGTTCTTCAAAGAGAGGCAGTACATTATGGTAAAAAGAAAATTGAATTGCAAATCAGAAGAGCCACGTTTTCCTTCCTGATCTTTCCTATCTGTATTTTAGTCGCATAATTCAATCCCTAGGTCTCCTTCATTGTGACTCAGTGTGGTGAGTTTGTGTGGGGACGTGCCCACCACATGAAGCTGGACTGGAAAGACATAACCAAGAGACTAATGATGGGTGTCCTAGGGATGTACAAATGGGAAAACTGTTACCGGCCTGCGCTTCAAATGGAAAATGATTCATACCATCAAAGGAGGTTGAGGTCTCCTTGCCACAAAACACAAGATCAGAATAAAGATACTTTCAGAGAAAAACCCAGATTGGAGAATGGGAGGAGCAAGAAATTAGAGCCTTCAAATGAGTCTATTGAGAAAAGTTTGGGGAAGAAATCGATAGAGTGGTTGGTGTCTACACATTATTTTGATCACCTGTAAAGGTGAAGGCTAATTTATAGTAAGGTTTTGAAGCAACAAGAGGGATTCTATCACATGAAGCGAGGAAAAGAAACAAAGCAAGTCTGACCGTGCCACTTAGAGATGGTCACTAGATGCTTAATGAGGAGGAAATAGAGACTGATAATATACTAGGCATCACTTATTGATCCCTTTATATTGCTATGAAGAGTAAATGGTATGTGGTGTCCTTCATAGTGTGGGTTCAGTTGATTTTCATTGATTCATATGTTCATTGAATAGTGAGTGCACAGCTACTGTGTTCAAGCTACTTTCTAGCAACAGGAGTACTGAAGTAATACCGAAGTGAATGACCCAGACATGCTAACTTGGAATTTACTGTGTAGAGAGATTTTGAAATTAAGCTTAAGATGCACAAATAGTGTTACATACAGTATGCCAATGATGTGGGCATGACCTAACTGTTAGAATCAAGATTCTGATACCCATTGAGGGGAAAAATCCGAACAAAATAAAACAGAACAAATGAACAAACAAAATCAAAAGACAAGGTATGCAGCATCGTTTAACAACATCTTCTTAAGGAAAACATGTTGTTAGCTGGGTAAATTCATGTCAGAAAGTACTGTGAAGCACTTAGCAAACTAGATGGTGCTTGGTAGCTAACATGAAATTGTATGGCTATTAGAGATCACATTGGTATTTAACGTTTTGCATAATCATCACTTTTTCTCTAGAATTAAATATAAAATCCTTAAGAGAAAGGATAAATGAGAAGGAAAGTAACATTTGCAGATCTCTTGCTTTGCTCTAGTCAGGACCCTGGGTACGAAACCTATGTTACTTCATTCAAAGATGAAAGTCAGGAAGCACTTCTAATGCTCTCGGCAGCCCCTACACTGTCCAGTGTAAGAGTTTGCATTTGTAGGTGCCTCAAAATATTTGTCAATTGACTTATATTTTAAACTACTTCTAGAAGAATAAATGTAGTCTTTCCCAACAGACTCATGTCCTTCCTTATTAGGCATGATAGCTCTTGCCTTGTCATCTTCTCATAGAAGTAGGGTGAAGACATGGTCATTTTTATATTAGACACTTTTATACATTTTGTGTTGTTGCTCACTTATTTCGTAGAGCCTTTACGGAGCTAAGGACAAGTACGGTACCCATTTTTTCGTTATCCTTTGAGTTCTGGGCTGAAAGCTGCAAATGCCTGGACATGATGTAGCTTCTCCCTTTGGAGAGAGCAGTTTGCAAGTGGGATGTGACACAGCCCCTTCCGGAGGGAGGTTTCCAAAGAGGGGCACCTTCAGCCATTGGTTTGTCGTACGGCTCCCTAGAGAAAGATCAGGCCACTTCACAAGGGAATGGCTCAGCTTTTAGAGAACCAAATTTAGAATGCAGTTTTAGTGAAAAATAACTATATATTTCTTTCTTTTAAGAAGTGTAGGAAGAGCAAAACCAAACACATGGACGGGTACTGTGTTCTAAATTGCTAAAGAGATAGAAGTAAAATATTACAGAAAATGCACATGGTACATATTAAGTGAGAAAGGCAAAATACAACTTGTGAACATGTTCCAAGTAGATAAAGAACAACTCCAGGGACAGCTCCCTTCTGCACAACATAGGATGTTTTTTTTTTTTTTTTTTTTTTTAATGACTGAAAAGTCCTGGGGAAAAGCGCCACCCAAAATATGGCAAAGTGATGGAAATAGTAGACAGACTTTATGCAGCCATGTGAAGAAACTGCCAGTTTCTCCACCATACCCATTTTCTCTTTTTCTTTTAATAAACACTCAATATTATTTACAGTGACAGTGTACCCAGTTTTAAAACCAAACAAGAAAAGACTTCCCAACCTCCCTAGCAGCTAAGGGAGCAAGTAACTTAAAGTCGGATGAACGACGTACCTGCACCAGTGCTTTGTTTGTTCCAAAACAATTCGACTGCTTAAAGGGACCTGACTTTGGTGCAAGGGACACCCCTTGCATTTCTTGCTGCCTGGATATGGTGACTGGAAGTCAACATTCATATTGGATCATCAAGTAATGCTAGGGCAAAAGTCACGTGCTGGGTAGAAGTGTCTGGGTCCCACACGACTCTGTGGAAGATTTTTATCGGTCTTAAACCACCTAATCCTGAATATATTTCTGTGAGAGAATGAATCTTTGTAGTGCTTATACCATGACTTTTGATATCACACTTACTCACGCTGAGCTCAATTCCTAATTACTATATATATAAGCTTCGCTCGGGTTCTAATCAAATGTCTTCCCTCCAGCAGGAGAGAGCTTAATTCCAAGCTGCCTCTGGACTCCAAGGACACTTCCAGCTTCAAAAAATACATTCCCACCTGGTTCACAATCTTTGTTTAACCTTGTTTAGCCAAACCACTCTCAGCTCTGAGTAGCAAAGAAATGACTCACATTCTGCCTTAACCTTGGTTTCTCCTCTTCCAAGTAATCGACCAAGTGTGTACCAGTTGGATAGACATTGCCCAAAGAAACCTCAGGCTCCCAAATCCTAGAAGAGAGTAACCAACTAACTGACTGGTGATTGATTCGCTAACCGATGCTCACACATACTCACTTGTTTCAACCAGTATGTTGATTACTTTTGCTCACCAGGAGCTAGGTAGGTTCACAGCATATGAAGATATATCAGAAACCGTTCTAAGTCAAACTTTCATGTCCAGGCTAGCATGAAGTACACTAAACCAGAGCTGAAATATGTGGGACACCAGTAGCTGGTGGTGCCTCTCCCCCAGTAAGTATCGTTCTCCCAGCGGTAGACTTTGTTGAATTAAATTTTTCCCACCAATGCTGACATTTTAAGGCTGTCTCTTAGATAGACAGATAGATAGACAGACAGACTGAAGAACCAATACCATATATTCTGTTAGCAGAAATTGTGCCCAGTTATCTATTACCAAAGATATCTGCTGCCATTGTTAAAGGCTTTAGAAGACAGTAAGTCCTCCAAAAATATCAGACTTGAAATCTGGTAGAGAACAGAGGAAGCAGACAAGAGATGGCTCAATGCAGTTCACCTCTGTGACAGTTCTCTTGAGAAAGAACACACATGTACACACATACACTCACACACAGTGTTTGAAATAAGAACTTCCTTCAAGGAGAAGCATGAAGGGAACAGAAGGCCCAGGGTTTGTTATTGGCTTTAGAGGAGCTTACTGTTCACTTATTTATGAATGTAAACAAAGCCCAATTAGTCTTTAGTTCAAGGATGAGAGACACAGAGAAGAATGGTCATGGATGGCCTTCATGATTTTTTTTTTTCCCATCTGAAGCAGAGAAACTCATTTTCAGTATTGTATTTTGTTTAGATTGTTCTCAGAGGCTGGCTGTGCAGTAGTCATTGTCAAAGCCTTGGAAGTTACATTTTTTTCTACCTCCGAATATAAAGGTATTTTTTTCCCCTCCTTGTTTTTCCCTCCCCTCTTGTTACGCTGATTGCATGCAAAATTAATTATCAGTCCTGTCACATCTTGCACTGCTGACAGTGGTCAGTATTGAATTATGGGGAACGCGAACACAATTTTCAGCAGCCTAATTGCTTCTCCTGTACCCAGCGAAACGTTACATTAAATACCCACGGCAAGCAGATTGTATTCGATTTCCATAACAAACTGGTGGGATTTCATTACCGGAATCCCTAGCATCTCCTCACATGACTCTTTCCTAACTGCTCCATCAGGCTAGTCTTGCACAAAGCAAATTCCTTTCCAGAGCCGCAGCTGCCTAGCCAGGTATTGATATATCGTGTATCAAGCAGTCCATAAGAGTGAAGTGGGTGTGTTAAAATGAGACGAGTTCTTCTCTTTTGGAAGATGACTGACTTAATCCCACAGAGCCTCACTCCATTCTAAGCAATTAGGACTGCAGTGACAAAGGATCCCCAGGGCTGTCACAGTGTTGTACCTAAAGATTACAAGAGATTTGCCCATAGTGACAGATGACTAATGCTTTCTATAGACATTGATGGAAAGCTTCTACCATCCTGTCTTCAAATAACTCATAGATTAGGTAAACGGGAAGACAAAATGTAAACAAATATTCATAAAGCACTGTTTATACTGATAGATGTATCTTCAGGGTACCTTGGTAACTTAGAGTATACTGTAGTTGCATAAGAAGACCCAGATATTCACCAAAATCTTAAAGGAGAAATTAACACTTGGGTTGACTAATGGAGGTTGAGTAGGAATTCATTAAGCAGACATAGTGAAGAAGGGCATTTTATAAAAAATAATGCTAATGACTGGCATTTACAGAGAGTTTAATTGTATCATCCTGGTTTGAAACTCATTATTTGTACCAAAGTATTTGATCCCCATAACAACCCTATGAGATATCATCCACATCTTTTAGATGAGGAAAATGAAGCACTGGGAAATTAAGAAACTACCCCAACTGTGATGGTTAATTTCATGTGTCTACTTGACTGGCTACAGGGTACCAGGATTAAACCTTGTTTTTGGGTGTGCCTTTAAGGGTATTTCCGGATGAGATTAGTATTTAAATCAGTGGACACAGTGAAGTGGGTTGCCGTCCCCACTGTGGAGTCTATCAAGGGCCTGAATAGAACAAAAAGCAGGGGAAATGAGAATTTGCCCCTTTCTGTTTCTCAGGCTTTTGGACTTTGACTGAATCACACTACTGGTTGTCCTGGATTTCAGGGTGACAAATGGTAGATCATCAGAGTTCTCAGTCTCCATGATCACCTGATCTAATTTCTCATAGTGTATGTATGATTCTGTAGAGAACGCTGTTTAATACAGATTTTGAAACCAAGAATGGTTCTAGAGGAACAGGTTTTTAGGGATGAGTTTGTTTATTTATTTATCTATCTATTTATTTATTTAATTTTCCCAGTGTTCCAAGATTCATTGTTTATGCACCACACCCACTGCTCCATGCAATACGTGCCCTCCTTAATACCCACTACCAGGCTCACCCATCTCCCTACCCCATTCCCTCCAAAACCCTCAGTTTGTTTCTCAGAGTCCACAGTCTCTCATGGTATGTCTCCTCCTCCGATTTCCCCCCCTTCACTTTTCCTTTACTTCTCCCCATGTGCTGTGTGTTATTCCTTATGCTCCACAAATAAGTGAAACCATATAATTGACTCTCTCTGCTTGACTTATTTCACTCAGGGTAATCTCCTCCAGTCCCGTCCCTGTTGATACAAAAGTTGGGTATTCATCCTTTCTGATGGAGGCGTAATATTCCATTGTGTATAAGGACCATATCTTCTTCTTCTTCTTTTTTTTTTAATTGGTTCCGATATTTCTAGAATTGGCTCTCTAATCTGATTAAAGATGCTAACGACTCTAAAGAGACCACTGGTCATCTGTAGTGTGAACTGTTTATAGAAATACCCAAAATGTCTGCCTCGGACACTCTTACTCAACCAGTTGGAGGAGGCAAGGAGCTAGATGACTCTTTATGGTGCTTTCAAACATTAGAAAACTATAGAATACGATGGCATTGGTTGGTTGTCACACAACTAATAAGCATCAGAGCAAGAATTCAGACCTAGCAGTGTGAAGAAGTCACAGATCAGTGGAGAAGACAACTATAGATCATTAAGGATCATATTAGTCATCCAGGAGGATGAAATTAATCTGTGGGCAATAGGGAACCAAAGAAAAGAAGCAGCAAAGTCAGAGTTGCATTTTAAAAATATTGCTGTGTAAGTAGACAGAAGGATTGGTTAGAAGGAAGCCTAAACTAGAAGCTGGGAGATCAAGACTTCCACATTAGTCTAGCCCGGGGCTGATGGTCGAGAGGCCAAGCCATGAGAACAGCATCTGGGGTATGAAGAGAGGATATATATGAGAAATATTTTAAGGGGGGCATTTGACACAACCTGGTAAAAGATTGAAATGATCGATGTGGGATTAGAATCAGTTCATCTACGGCTCTTACCTCCTTCCCCTAATTCCAAACCCACCAGGTATCTTGAAACTGGAAGCAAGGGAAAAGGATTGAGAAAGAGGAAGAAAAGCTAAAAGAGAACAGGCTTCGGAGGGAGGATTGAAAAGTATTCCAAGGGACTTTGAGATTCCCTCCAAGGGACTTGGAGCCTGAGGAATGTCTGCAAACTGTTCAGGTATTCCATGTGGACCAGCCATTGAGATTCACAAAACAGTTTAGAGGGCATAGTTTAGAGAGTTTATGATTTGAGTAGTCTGACTTCCTTGTTTTATGGATAAAGAATGAGGTCTAGAGAGATTGAAGTGACTTATCTCAGGTCACTTAGGTAGGTTGTTACAGAGCCAAATGTATGCTTCCCATTTCCATTTGTTTTGGATCATGACACCCGGAAGTGGTAACCTAGTCCTTCCTCCCTGGGAGAGGATCCTTAAACATGAAGTCTTTTTTTTTTTTTAAGATTTTATTTATGTATTTGTCCAGAAGAGAGAGAGAGAGTGGGGGAGGAGAGCAAGTGCACATGAGTGCTCAAGATCATGAGAGAGCACATGCAGAGGGAGAAAAAAGCTCCCCGCTGAGCAAGGAGCCCTATGCAGGACTCCCTCCCAGGACGCTGAGCAAGGAGCCCTATGCAGGACTCCCTCCCAGGACGCTGGGATCATGACCTGAGCGGAAAGCAGACACATAACCGACTGAGACAACCAGGCATCCCTAAACATGAAGTCTTGTCCTAAGATGCCTGCAAGAGATCTCGTAGGGAACACTGAAGTACACTGCCCCGATTCCTCTCCATCTCAGCCTAAGAATCCACACGCTCAGCTGCTGGGAGTTTGGGCTGCTGACTGCTCTCAGCTGGGTACCTTTCCAGGCATTGGTCTCTGCAGGAGGACTTTACCTGTCTATGGTTAAATTAAGCTAAAAAACAATAACTTTTTACAGAGGTTATTTGTTGTCAAGAGGGAGTAGGGAGAGCACTATGTGTATAAGATAAATTCGCAGAGGTGGAATTTCTGATTCAGTGACATTATCCTAAATTTTTACATGATACGTATGATTGGAACATGTTCCCAAAGGTTTTTCAAAAGTGGACATCAATAGTAGTAGTATTTAATATTATTAATTTCGGCACTTTTCTCACCGTTTTTTAAGAAGCTAATTCATTTTGCATCTCTGGATTCCCCTAAGCTTCAGGCAAGGAGTTAAAGAAGTAGACCACACCTTAAAGAATATGAAGTATATATTTAAGAAATTTTATCTTCTGCAGTTAATGACAAATGTTAAGAATAGAGAAGATGCTAAAAACTGACCGGTATCAGAAACCCATATTCAAATCTCATTTTTTTTTTTTTCACTTGGAATGAGCCTCATTAAAGGCAATAATTTTTCCCTTCGCTCACGGAGGAGTGAGTGAATTAGTGACTCTAATTAGGGACCCTAATTAGACTATGACCAAAACTGGTGTGATGGAGGAAGGGATACGGAAAGAAGCCTATTAGATAAAGGCAAAATATGAGATGGTCAGAGGCACTTTAATCAAGCTACTCTTTACCAACTGCAGAGTTGAAAAGTGACACAACAGGGTTTTCTGGAACTTGAGGGCTGAGTACTATAAAATTATTGAGACTTGACCATTATCATTTTAAATTTTGAATTCAGAGAATGTAGCTGAGTAACAGTGACATAAGGGAGACTTAAGTTTGCCTGATGGACTTACACTCTCTACGTTCTAACATAAAACCTATTCATTTGTATTTTCAAAAAGGCCTATAAGTGATTTAGTGTGTATTTCCAAAAAGGAATTATTGTCTTATCCATTCATGGGCAGCAAGGCCTACGTCTACCTAAAGTTGGCCCTGGAGCTGTTTCTGAAGTTAGCATTGTGTGATCTGGGTTTTGAAGACTGGGTAGAATTTGGAGATGCTAAGAGAAAAACAGGGATATTTATGGTTGAACATTAAATAATTTCAAGAATGAAAGCAAAAAGCATAGATCGTGACCAGAGAATGATGTATATGGCTGGAAAGTAAGGGTTATAGGATGGTCGTTAGGAATAGAGCTTTAATATAGCAAGCACTGGGAATTTCTAAAGAAGTTTGAGTTTAAAAAGTTGATTTGGACTGTTGGATTAAGGATTTGGCTTTTTGGCAATGTGATACCATCAGGGTATTTTGAGCAGAGAAGTGACCTCATGGGAAGATAGTTAAGGACATGAACAAGGATAGATGAAAACAAAAGCTAATTAGGATGCCAACTACTATTGTGGTGTTATAAAGACTTGAACTAAGGTGGCAGCATCGGAGTGCAAAAAAAGATTACAGCATTTTACAGGAAGAATCTCCCCATCTGGGTGTCTGACTGGACTTTGGAAGAAAGAATTCATTCCTGAAAGAATGGAAATTAATGGTGCCATTTCTAAAACTAGATCATTGATTTAGAGGGAACTGGCTTGGTGCAGTGGAGAGAAAAATCCATGTTTTCTCAAGATACTTAAGATAATAGGGAAACAGTCAAGCCGAGATACCAGGGAGGCAGTTGGATATGTAGGAGTGGTAGTCCAAGACCATGAAAAGAGGTGAAGGAAGAGATTTTGGAGGCTTTTTTTTTTTTTTTTTTTTTTTTATGGAGGCAATCGTTGAAGTCTTGAGAGTGGAATTTGAAGTGAGGGGCTCCTGGGTGGCTCAGTTGGTTAAGCCTCCAACACCTGGTTTCAGCTCAGGTCATGATCTCAGCGTTGTGGAATCGAGCCCTGCAAGGGGCTTCCTGCTTAGCACAGGGTCTGCTTGTTCCTCTCCCTTTTCTTTTCCCCTCACTTGCTCACTCGTGTGGGCTCTCTCTTTCTCAAATAAATAAAATCTTAGAAAAAACCCACAAAAAATGAATGTATGGAATTTGAAGGGAACAGGATATAGGTAGAGACAAGAATCACTTTAGGAAGTGGTAGGAGAACGGAAGAGAAAGAAGTGCCTAAAGAAGGAAAAGGAGTTGAAAAGTAGAACCTGAGGAAAGTGAGAATTTCAGGAGACATGGAGCGATCAACTCTATCAAAATACTATAGGGAAATCATTAAGGAGTGTCAGGACTAGGTTCCCCCACCACGTAACAAAAATGGTATTATTATGAGGTCATTCTGAGGATTAAATGAAATCATATATATTAAGCCTTTAGCATGAGGCCAGGCACAAGAAAAACACTTGACCAACAATACCTGTTGTTGTAAATAGTATAATTACTAATCATCTCCCAACTATGATGAGTGCTTTTCTAGTTACTCATTTGAATATGCTGTGACTCTTAATTTCAAAGAGATGGGTGTCAATATGAAGAGAAAGATGTAAGCAGGTAAATACCATTTTATGGTATTGGTTCAATGAGAAAGATGCATACACAGTAGAAAGAGGCTCTAAGAGGGAAAAGTGAACACCTTATGAGTCCTTTGTCAGATGCAAATGATAAGATTAGCCTTATACACTAGATTTCATCTTGGACTTGTAAAGTTTGCTGAGCTAGTTCATGGAGTTTTGAATCTGTGTAATTATTTTGTTCCTTGTTCAAACTTGGGAAAACAAACTCTTGGGAAGGAACAGCCAAGATTTAGGATCTTTTATCTCTCCTTTGTGCACAGACCTCTTGTGTACTTTCTCTACCATAGACAAATCAGAATGGCTTTGAACAATGGACAGTTTTGGAGCCTGAACAATGGTTGGTCTTTAGACCCAATTTAAATGCGGAAAACGGATAATTCATTTATAGAATGTCAAAAATAGGATTTGGCTGAATCCAACTGCTTTCCTAGTGCTACTCTTTGTTCTTCAAGGAATGGATCCCTTTACCCTTGGCTGAATCAGGTTTTTTCAAGCTATTCTACTCAAAAAATGGTACTCGGACCAACAGCATGGGCATCACTTGGATGCTTCTTTCAAATACAGAATCTCAAGCCCAACGCCACATCTCCTGGATCAGAATATGCATTTTGGCAGAACTTCAGGGAAACTCTCTGTAGGTTGAGAAGAATTGGCTAGAACACTATCTGAGGTCCAAGGAACTTGAGTACATTCCCTTATTGCTTCATTGTACTATTGGGTGATGTCAGGGCATCATGAAGGAATCTTGGGTTATGGTCTACCTCATAGTTCATGCAGGGGAGACTACCATTAGAACAAGGTACCACTGCTTTTCTTATCTGAGTTACTTGATATCGATTAGCACAAATGAGTATTTCTGATTGCTATAGACTAGATATTTATGCCCCTCCCCCATTCATACGTTGAAATCTTAAATCCCAACATGATGGTATTATGGGGTTTTTGGAAGGCATCAAGCAGAGCCCTTGAGAATGGGATTAGTGCTTATATTATAAAAGACACTTAACAGAACACTCTTGCCCCTTCTGCCCTGGGAGGTTGCAGCAAAAAGATGATGATCTAGGAAGCAGCTTTCACCAGACACAGGATCTGCCTGCACTTTGATCTTGGAATTCAGACTTCAGAACTATGAAAAGTAAATTGCTATTGTTTATAAGCTACCCAGCCTATGGTATTTCTGCTACAGAATCCCTAACAGTCCCATTCATGTTAGGGGTAGAACTGAAAATGCCACTGGAAATTGTTTCTCATAAGCAATGGGCTCATAAGCAAGTAAAATTTCCCAAAATCGTAAATATTGGCAAAGAGCATCATTGATGGTTTATATAAAATTTGCTGTCACTTGTGAACTGTGTGACTTCAGGCATTTTTTAACCTCCCAAACCTTAAGTGTTCTCATTCACATAATGTGAATAATTATTGTATCTCTACCTTAGAGTTGAGGGGAAATTAAATGAATTAGGATGTATAAAGTAGTTATCATACTGTCTAAGATCTAGTAGGGCTCAATAAATACTTATTATTTAGTTTATTATTCCATTGTAATTGAGTATCTATTATCTAATCTCATATAAGGACACTAAAATAATAGATTTCCAAATACTCTGAATGGAATTCAGGAATTTTAATTTAAGTGAGATCAACAAATACCATGATATTAGAAATCTAGGTGACACTTCGGGAATCTGCTTTCTTAGTCTCCATTCTTTGACCAGTAAAACCATTTATTTCTTTTGTCCCTGCTACATTGGACACAGAATTCTCCCCTTTCTCAAGGCAATGCTATCGTTTTACCATCCCCACACTGTGCAAGTGCCTTTCACAGCTGCAGAAACAGGTTTGATCAGATGAACACAGCAGCATACAAACACATGTTTACCCTCCTTTGCCACAATTCATCTTACTTTACATTTCCTAGGAATACATTTTAGGATGGAAATGCCTTTATTCCATTTATATTTACTCAATTATTTGGCTTATTTTCTGTCTTTACAACCTAATTAAACTCAGCCCATCAACTTAGCGGAAGGCATGACAGCTGTAGAAAGTTGGTTTATCGGCTTTGAGAGAAAAAGGACAAGCTGGCAGATTGTCTCCCCATTTTGTGACTGTATGCAATTGAGTATGAGTATGAATGGTATTCTGGCCCCTAATATTAAATTCTGCTACTAAGCCACCATCGTCAAAATGATATAAATGACTGTAACCTTTCATATTTTCCAGGAAGACACAGTGATTGCTTCTAATGGAATGCCAATTCATTCTCTTATTCAGAATATTTAATTCTGAACTATTGGCCTATTACCCAGCAGCTGTCATTTCTGATGTCTTTTGAATGCCTTCATAAGACTGGAAGAAACTCTTAATTTCCTTAATCTATTTTTTTTTTTTATATATTCTAGAGACCATGAAAGAAATCCTTGAGCCCTTCGTTCATATGTTCTCCTTAAATTGTAGAACCTTAGAGCCTTTTGATTTCATTGACTCTAGACTTACGCTTGTGAATCTATTCTCCAGACCCTTGGAAAGCTCTGACAGGAGACGCTCTCCCTCATCAGTGGATGCTTTCACATAGATTCCCCACCTGTCGTCATCACGGTTCAGGTTCACGTATTAAAGATAAGGATTGCCTTTGGTTAACTCCACCACCCAGCAGTAGTGCTGCATTCCTCCTAGGTGCAAAACAGGTGATCTTGTAGATGTGGCTTTCCCCACATGGCTGCATCGCTGGTTAATGATTAAAAATTCAAAAGGCTATCGAAGACCCATGTTATCGCTCCCTTACAGGGAACTTGAAAAGCATGTTGTCTCAATTGTTTCTTTTGGGGCTTATATCGGTTCCATTTTTTAAGCTATCAATTTGATACCTCTTCACGGGTTCATAGGAAAAAGTGACAGGAGAAAATGTTATACTACTGACTCATTGTATGTACCAGTTTGGAATTTCACTTTATATTCCATTTCCAAAATGGGATAAAAATACATGAGATGAGCTCCTAAGTCAGGTAAGTCTTCACATCCTAAATAGCTCCTCCCTGAAGCCTCTCCAAATTCCGTTTGCCCTCTGGGCAGATGTGAACATACTTCTTTATTCCCTGTGGTGCTGTGTATCCTGCTTTATAGGCCCAGTATCTATAAACAACACAGCTGTTGAACACGAGAGCATAGTGCTTAACAGCTCAGGCTTTGAAGTTACTGTCCTGAATTCAGATTCCAGCTTTGCCATTTTCCAGCCCTGTAGACTTACACGGGTAACTGAGCCTCTTTGACCCAGAGTTTCTTTATCTGTAAACTATGGACGATAATAATGCATGTCTCATCGGCTTGTTGTGAGGATTAAATAAAATGTAATTAGCAAGTTGGTACGAAGTACCAAGTGTAATACTAACCTTATATAGGTATGAAGTAGTTGTTTTCATTACTTTTTAGCCTACATGTCTGTCTCAGAACACTGTAGACTATTAGATGACAAGACTTTGGTTGTATTTCATTTTTGTGTCTCTCAAAGTAGTGGAGGGCTCTGCATTTAGAGGTTTAATGAATAGTGAATGAATCAGTGTATGAATGAACAAATAATAATTTCCAGTCTATAATTTGTCAAACAATTTCCAGATAGATTCCCCCCCCCCTTAGGGAGTTTTCTCTAAAATGGTCCTAGCGCTAATACAGTGGGAGCCAAAGTTAGATCTGCAGGCGGCTGGGACGTGAACTCCTTGGCAGTGTCTCTGGAGAGCAACATAGATCTGTCACGTTCACCTTCATTCATTGGTTTACGCTTTAACTCATTTTTTTTTTTTCACCATGTAGTAACCCACATGCTCAATTTTCTAATGCTCATTGTAATTTTAATTTTCTTCTTTTTTTTTTAAGAAAAGCAACAAAACTATGGCAAATGTCGAGACAAACCCACATTTTCTCCCCTCTTTAGCTCAGAACCTCCATTATTCTGCATAGAAACGGGCTGCAGCTGTTGTAAGGTGCAACAGATCTGAAATATGACATTTTCTCTGATCGATCCATTACTTATTTGTGGCAGAAGTTATCCTTCACCCAGTTTCATCTCTTTATGCCTCACCGCCTGTTTGCGAACTAGCCACTGTCCTTGAGGGTTCACACCTCCACGCTTGCTCAGCACCATTAACCCTGATAATACCTCTTCCTTCCATGGTTTCCAGATTCTTCAGATAGAGTAATATTTCTATCCTAATCATGTTTAAGGATATTATCTTACATTTTTAACAAATAATGAAAGGGAAGTTAAGCAAAGCAATAGACAGATGAGAGGACTAGGTTGGACTGGTCACTGATCAGACCATCAAGGTTTTTAGGTACTTGCCTGTCAAAGAGCCTAGGGGAGAAATAGGAAGAATGGAGAGTGACAGCCTTGGCTAAATCCTGTACCCCCATGGAAGATGAAATTATGACACATGGGTTAGTTAGAAAGTATCTTGTCTTTGGTGGCCATAAGCATATTGCTATAAGAGGTATAGTTTATACTTTTCAAGTATAAACTTTTCTATCGTTTTCAAGATGGCAATTTATGACTTCTCATAGTCTTTTCCTGAGGTGGGTTTCTGGCCAGCTGGATAGTGATAGAAATACAGGTGTTACTCAAAGTTCTGGGAAGAGATTCTTTAGACCATCAGACTATGCTACCCCAGGAGTATTACCAACTACCCACCACCTAAGAGCAGAGGGTGAGGTAGGCATTCTTATTCCCTGCACTGTTCTATTTTTTTTTTAAGATTTTATTTATTTATTTGACAGAGATCACAAGTAGTCAGGCAGGCAGAGAGAGAGGAGGAAGCAGGCTCCTTGCCAAGCAGACAGCCCGATGTGGGGCTCGATCCCAGGACCCTGAGATCATGATCTGAGCCAAAGGCAGAGGCTTTAACCCATTGAGCCACCCAGGTGCCCCTATTCCCTGCACTGTTGATTTGCTTCCTCATACACCACTATGCATCTTTTCTTCCCTTTGGTTTGATTGATATGCTCAGCTGTGGAGCTCTACCCGGGTTCATTCCAGCCCCGCTGCATAAAAATAAATAAATAAATAACCTAATAGAAATGGACATCTAAGGCCTCTAGCTCTGACTGCAGAACAGGTTGAAAAATGATAACTTAATTGCTTAATGCATTTACAGATTTGATTACCTATCATTAAATAGTTAGCACAGCCTTTATTCATTAAGTCTTGTATCAATTCAGTCAGAGAGAATGAATGAGTATCACCTAGAACTGGGTCACATGCTGATTTTATTACTTCCTGGCTTTGAGGATATTGGGTCTGGTTATTAACCCCATTGAATGTCAGTTTTACTTTTAAGGTTTTGAGCGATAGTAACTAACATCAGGTTGTTAGAGAATTAAATGTGGTATGTATATAAAACTTCCAGAGTGGGGGCTGACATGTAGGAGGTGCTCAAGGGTCGGTAGCTGAAAAGGATGTTTCTAACCTTTTTTTTTGATACTGGATGGGGTAACCATTTTCAATACAGGAAGTGTTTGTATTTGTAGACTCTTTATAATAGCATTTTGAAATTCTATTTTAGAATTTTAAGAATTTGAGGTGTTGGATTTTGTTCTTATTGTGTTATAAAAAAGATTAAAAAGAAAAAAGTAGGTTGGTTTCATTTTAATAGATCTATTAATAGGAAAGCAAGCACTGAGATTTCTTTGGAGTGCAAAAAAGTAGGAAGTTCATAAGCAAATGCTTATAATAGGAAGGTATGTTTTTCTTCCATAAGCAGATAGTTTAGAGGTTTTAAACTAGTTAAGAGTCTTACCTTTAGGGAAAATTGGAAATATTATCTTATTCTTATAAAATGAGTCAAGAATTGTGGACTGACTTTCCAAGATTGTTGCATTTGTGGGACAGAGAATTTTGCCCCTAAAAGTCTTATTCTGAGGATTTTGGCCAGGTACAAGTGAAAAGCTGTGTTTTTCATTATACAGTTGCTATGATATTTGTGGAAGTATCCAATTCCTTTCTAATATGTCAATTCTGTGAGTCTTACAGTATCTGGATCTCTAGATCGTAGCTGTATTCTGGTCTAAACTTTTTGCTAGAAGGGTAATTTGACAGGATTATTCTGATTGGATTTTGCTGGGGTTTGGAGCAAAATGAGGACTTTCTTTGACTTGGTCCAGGTCCTTTGCAGGCCAGGCCTAACTTGTCCAGATAAGGACAGGTACTGGACATGTGGAGGAGAATTATGTTCCACCGTGTTTGAGAAGCTCAATAACATCTCAGCAGAGCCAAGCCTTCGGAGGGAATGCCAGCAGTAACAGAGCGGCTTCCTGGGATTCTGGGCACACAGGCAAGAGTAGTTCAAAATTTTGGAGTATCCTCCTGAAGAAGGAAGACTTCCTAGGAATAAAGCTGTAAGACATGTCTTATGAGACCTCAGAAAACTAACTGATGGAAGCTGTGGCATTTCCAAGAATCAATTAGATACTGAATGATCTCTTCTAGGAGAGTGTGTTCCCCACCAGTGGAAGTATTGGAGAAAAAGGAAAGGCAAGCAGTTCAGTGTTACTGAAGGAATTCATATTGAAGGATACATGTTGACCTTATTAAGTACTAAGTTCTCTCTGCCTTAGAGTTTCAGTGACTATTAAAATTAGATCCACTTTTTTAAAAAACACATTTCCATTGGAAAGTTCTTCTCTGATGTGCCAATCCAGTTTTTCCTCTTTAGAATTCATGAGAAATGATGGAAATCCAGAGCATATAGGAGTGATGGCTAATTAACAGTATTCCTCTCAGAAAAATATCACCAGATTACTTTTTAAAATGGTGAAAACTCTGTTGGGGTTTTTATTTATTTTAGCAGCACTCTGATTTCTTCTACTTTGTTGGTGAAGGAGAGAGAGAGAAAGCAGGGGATCAAGAGAGAGCATATTCAGTTTCCCGTAAAAAGAAAGAACAAACAATAAATTGAATTTTAAAAAAAGTAAACATAGCTCTTTGCCCAGGCTGTTATGGTCATTTATCAAGCTCCTCTTCCCTTACGTGACTCTCTGCTGATTCTGAAGCATCTCCCTCAAGAATGTCATCACACAACGGCTAGAAATTCTGATATGTCGCTGTTTTATCATGCTTCCTCCCTCGTATCCCAGCTTGGAGAGTTTGCAGAGCTCCTGTTAATTAATGCTGAACCTTTTAGGGTATCTATGAATCTTGGCAGGGGCGGTAGGGGACTAGAATTTAATTAAAGGCACAAGCTATGTGGGGATTTTGGAGTCTCATATTCCAGGAGGGAACCTGACACTGTGTGGAGGCTGCGGGAGGGAGGTAGGCAGGGTGGCAGTGCGCGGGGACTACAGGAAGATGAAATCAAACGGCCTCAACCAGGAAGAAGAAACACAGAGATTGGCACCTCCAGCTGAGTTTTGTCAAAAGCAGGGTCTGGAGAAGATGTGTGTGTGGAGCATGTGCACACTGGCTTGAAGGTAGCAGCCCTTTCCCCTGATAGAAATTCGATGATCGCAGCAACAAAACCTAAACAGAGAATAATTAAAGAGCAAGGGGGTAGCTAATGAAATGAAAATAACTTTAAAAGGATGAAAAGGAATTGTTGTTAACACACCATGTGGTTAACCTCTGAACCTAGCTGCTGTGGAAACATAATAACACAGAGTCAGCTCCTGCAATGCAAATAAGCCCCTTCCTGGGTGGAAATAGGGCTCTTTGGAGAAAGATTAACTTTTCTGTCCACGGGGGTGTGATTTAACTTGCTGGAAGGGTAATTTGACAAATGGCGCCATTGTGGAGCAAGTGAATGCTGCTGGTTTCTATTAGAAGGGCATATGCTACAAAAGCAAGAAGAAAAACATTCTTGCGGTTCCCCCCCCCCTTAACCTAAGGACAACTTTGAGCCTGTTCATTTTTGAGCATTCCATAACTGGAAAGAAAGCTCCAAGTTTTGGGTAACACATGACTTACTCAGAGCCAAATGAGCCTAGTTCAGAAAACATTTCTTAAAGCGGGGGGGGGGGGGGGGGGGCGTGTGGATTGGTTTAACCCACACTGGGTTTTAGGATCTTGACTATTCTTGTCACTTTCATCCACCTGGTTCAAGTTAAAAATAAAAAGAGTTTTGGCGTGCCTGGGTGGCTCAGTTGGTTAAGCATTTGACTCTTGATTTCGGCTCAGCTCATGAGCCCAGGGTCCTGAGATCCAGCCCTGAGTCAGGCACCATGATGAGTATGGAGCCTGCTTAAGATTCTCTCTCGGCCTCTCCTGCCCATCCCCCATGCACTCTCTCTCCCTATTAAAAAAAAAGATTGGAGGAGTCAAGATGGCAGAGAAGTAGCAGGCTGAGACTACTTCAGCTAGCAGGAGATCAGCTACAGAGCTTATCTAAAGAGTGCAAACACCTGCAAATCCATCGGCAGATCGAAGAGAAGAACAACAGCAATTCTGGAAACAGAAAAACAACCACTTTCTGAAAGGTAGGACTGGCGGAGAAGTGAATCCAAAGCGTCGGGAAGACAGACCCCAGGGAGAGGGGCCGGCTCCCGGCAAGCGGCGGAGCAACGGAGCACAAAATCAGGACTTTTAAAAGTCTGTTCCGCAGAGGGACATCGCTCCGGAGGCTAAACCGGGGCAAAGCCCACGCGGGGTCAGCGTGGTCTCAGGTCCCGCAGGGTCACAGAAGGATCGGGGGTGTCTGAGTGTCGCAGAGCTTGCGGGTATTGGAACGGGAAAGCCGGCTGCAGAGACAGAGCCGACAGTAAGCTCGCAGCTCGGGGTTGCCTTGAACCGGCTGCAGGCTCGGTGAGCTGGGATTGCGGCCAGAGGTCAGGCAGACGGGAGTAACTGGGTGCTCTTCTCTGAGGGCGCACTGAGGAGTGGGGCCCCGGGCTCTCGGCTCCTCCGGGCCCGAGACCAGGAGGCCACCATTTGTATTCCCGTCCTCCGGAACTCTACCGAAAGTGCTCAGGGAACAAAAGCTCCTGAAAGCAAACCTGAGCCGATTACTCAGCCTGGCCCCTGGTAAGGGCGGTGCAATTGTGCCTGGGGCAAAGACACTTGAGAATCACTACACCAGGCCCCTCCCCCAGAAGATCAACAAGAAATCCAGCCAAGACCAAGTTCACCTACCAAGGAGTGCAGTTTCAATACCAAGGAGAGCAGCAGAATTCCAGAGGAGGAGAAAGCAAAGCACGGAACTCATGGCTTTTTCCCTGTGATTTTTTTAGTCTTGCAGTTAATTTAATTTTTTTCTTTTTCATTTTTTTTCTCTTCTTCTGCTAATTTTTTTTAAATTTTACCCTTTTCTTTTTTAATGTTTTTTAACTAGTTTATCTAATATATATATTTTTTCTTTTTTATATTTTTCTTTATTCGTTTTCTTTTTTTTAATTCTTTTCTTTTCTTTTTTTTTCTTTTTTTACTTTCTTTCTTTTTGAACCTCTTTTTATCCCCTTTCTCCCCCCTCACAATTTGGGATCTCTTCTGATTTGGTTAAAGCATATTTTCCTGGGGTTGTTGCCACCCTTTTAGTATTTTACTTGCTCCTTCATATACTCTTATCTGGATAAAATGACAAGGCGGAAAAATTCACCACAAAAAAAAGAACAAGAGGCAGTACTGAAGGCTAGGGACCTAATCAATACAGACATTGGTAATATGTCAGATCTAGAGTTCAGAATGACAATGCTCAAGGTTCTAGCCGGGCTCGAAAAAGGCATGGAAGATATTAGAGAAACCCTCTCGGGAGATATAAAAGCCCTATCTGGAGAAATAAAAGAACTAAAGTCCAACCAAGTTGAAATCAAAAAAACTATTAATGAGGTGCAATCAAAAATGGAGGCTCTCACTGCTAGGATAAATGAGGCAGAAGAAAGAATTAGCGATATAGAAGACCAAATGACAGAGAATAAAGAAGCTGAGCAAAAGAGGGACAAACAGCTACTGGACCACGAGGGGAGAATTCGAGAGATAAGTGACACAATAAGATGAAACAACATTAGAATAATTGGGATTCCAGAAGAAGAAGAAAGAGAGAGGGGAGCAGAAGGTATACTGGAGAGAATTATTGGGGAGAATTTCCCCAATATGGCAAAGGGAATGAGCATCAAAATTCAGGAGGTTCAGAGAACGCCCCTCAAAATCAATAAGAATAGGCCCACACCCCGTCACCTAATAGTAAAATTTACAAGTCTTAGTGACAAAGAGAAAATCCTGAAAGCAGCCCGGGAGAAGAAGTCTGTAACATACAATGGTAAAAATATTAGATTGACAACTGACTTACCCACAGAGACCTGGCAGGCCAGAAAGAGCTGGCATGATATATTCAGAGCACTAAACGAGAAAAACATGCAGCCAAGAATACTATATCCAGCTAGGCTATCATTGAAAATAGAAGGAGAGATTAAAAGCTTCCAGGACAAACAAAAACAGAAAGAATTTGCAAACACCAAACCAGCTCTACAGGAAATATTGAAAGGGGTCCTCTAAGCAAAGAGAGAGCCTACAAGTGGTAGATCAGTAAGGGACAGAGACAATATACAGTAATAGTCACCTTACAGGCAATACAATGGCACTAAATTCACATCTCTCAATAGTTACCCTGAATGTTAATGGGCTAAATGCCCCAATCAAAAGACACAGGGTATCAGAATGGATAAAAAAACAAAACCCATCTATATGTTGCCTCCAAGAAACTCATTTTAAGCCCGAAGACACCCCCAGATTTAAAGTGAGGGGGTGGAAAAAATTTACCATGCTAATGGACATCAGAAGAAAGCAGGAGTGGCAATCCTTATATCAGATCACTTAGATTTTAAGCCAAAGACTATAATAAGAGATGAGGAAGGACACTATATCATACTCAAAGGGTCTGTCCAACAAGAAGATCTAACAATTTTAAATATCTATGCCCCCAACGTGGGAGCAGCCAACTATATAAACCAATTAATAACAAAATCAAAGAAACACATCAACAATAATACAATAATAGTAGGGGACTTTAACACTCCCCTCACTGAAATGGACAGATCATCCAAGCAAAAGATCAGCAAAGAAATAAAGGCCTAAACAACACACTGGACCAGATGGACATCACAGATATATTTAGAACATTTCATCCCAAAGCAACAGAATACACATTCTTCTCTAGTGCACATGGAACATTCTCCAGAATAGATCACATTGAAAAAAATCATGGAAACAAATGATAATGAAAATACAACGGTTCAAAATCTGTGAAAAGCAGTCCTGAGGGGAAAATATATAGCGGTACAAGCCTTTCTCAAGAAACAAGAATGGTCTCAGGTACACAACCTAACCCTACACCTAAAGGAGCTGGAGAAAGAACAAAAAAACCCTAAGCACAGCAGGAGAAGAGAAATCATAAAGATCAGAGCAGAATCAATGAAATAGAAACCAAAAAAACAATAGAGCAAATCAACAAAACTAGGAGCTGGTTCTTTGAAAGAATTAATAAAATTGATAAACCCCTGATCAGACTTATCAAAAAGAAAAGAGAAAGGACCCAAATTAATAAAATCATGAATGAAAGAGGAGAGATCACAACTAACACCAAAGAAATACAAACTATTATAAGAACATACTATGAGCAACTCTACGCCAACAAATTTGACAATCTGGAAGAAATGGATGCATTCCTAGAAACATATAAACTACCACAACTGAACCAGGAAGAAATAGAAAGCCTGAACAGACCCATAACCAGTAAGGAGATTGAAACAGTCATTAAAAATCTCCAAACAAACAAAAGCCCAGGGCTAGACAGCTTCCCAGGGGAATTCTACCAAACATTTAAAGAAGAACTAATTTTTATTCTGAAACTGTTCCAAAAAATAGAAATGGAAGGAAAACTTCCAAACTCATTTTATGAGGCCAGCATCACCTTGATCCCAAAATCAGACAAGGATCCCATCAAAAAAGAGAGCTGTAGACCAATATCCTTGATGAACACAGATGCAAAAATTCTCACCAAAATACTAGCTAATAGGATTCAACAGTACATTAAAAGGATTATTCACCACGACCAAGTGGGATTTATTCCAGGGCTGCAAGGTTGGTTCAACATCCACAAATCAGTCAATGTGATACAACACATCAATAAAAGAAAGAACAAGAACCATATGATACTCTCAATAGATGCTGAAAAAGCATTTGACATCTATATGTTGCCTCCAAGAAACTCATCCCTTCCTGATCAAAACTCTTCAAAGTGTAGGGATAGAGGGCGCATACCCCAATATCATCAAAGCCATTTATGAAAAACCCACCGCAAATATCATTCTCAATGGAGAAAAACTGAAAGGTTTTCTGCTAAGGTCAGGAACACGGCAGGGATGTCCATTATCACCACTGCTATTCAACATAGTACTAGAAGTCCTAGCCTCAGCAATCAGACAACAAAAGGAAATTAAAGGCATCCAGATCGGCAAAGAAGAAGTCAAATTATCACTCTTCGCAGATGATATGCTACTATATGTGGAAAACCCAAAAGACTCCACTCCAAAACTGCTAGAACTTGTACGGGAATTCAGTAAAGTGTCAGGATATAAAATCGAGGCACAGAAATCAGTTGCATTTCTCTACACCAACAACAAGACAGAAGAAAGAGAAATTAAGGAGTCAATCCCATTTACAATTGCATCTCAAACTATAAGATACCTAGGAATAAACCTAACCAAAGAGACTAAGAATCTATACTCAGAAAACTATAAAGTACTCATGAAAGAAATTGAGGAAGACACAAAAAAATGGAAAAATGTTCCATGCTCTTGGATTGGAAGAATAAATATTGTGAAAATGTCTATGCTACCTAAAGCAATCTACACATTTAATGCAATTCCTATCAAAGTACCATCCATCTTTTTCAAAGAAATGGAACAAATAATTCTAAAATTTATATGGAACCAGAAAAGACCTCGAATAGCCAAAGGGATATTGAAAAAGAAAGCCAAAGTTGGTGGCATCACAATTCCAGACTTCAAGCTCTATTACAAAGCTGTCATCATCAAGACAGCATGGTACTGGCACAAAAACAGACACATAGATCAATGAAACAGAATAGAGAGCCCAGAAATAGACCCTCAACTCTATGGTCAACAAATCTTCTACAAAGCAGGAAAGAATGTCCAATGGAAAAAAGACAGCCTCTTCAATAAGTGGTATTGGGAAAATTGGACAGCCACATGCAGAAAAATGAAATTGGACCATTTCCTTACACCACACACAAAAATAGACTCAAAATGGATGAAGGACCTCAATGTGAGAAAGGAATCCATCAAAATCTTTGAGGAGAACACAGGCAGCAACCTCTTCGACCTCAGCCACAGCAACATCTTCCTAGGAACATAACCAAAGGCAAGGGAAACAAGGGCAAAAATGAACTATTGGGATTTCATCAAGATCAAAAGCTTTTGCACAGCAAAGGAAACAGTGAACAAAATCAAAAGACAACTGACATAATGGGAGAAGACATCAGATAAAGGACTAGTGTCCAAAATCTATAAAGAACTTAGCAAACTCAACACCCAAAGAGCAAATAATCCAATCAAGAAATGGGCAGAGGACATGAACAGACATTTCTGCAAAGAAGACATCCAGATGGCCAACAGACACGTGAAAAAGTCCATATCACTCGGCATCAGGGAAATACAAATCAAAACCACAATGAGATATCACCTCACACCAGTCCGAATGGCTAAAATCAACAAGTCAGGAAATGGCAGATGCTGGCGAGGATGTGGAGAAAGGGGAACCCTCCTACACTGTTGGTGGGAATGCAAGCTGGTACAACCACTCTGGAAAACAGCATGGAGTTTCCTCAAAATGTTGAAAATAGGACTGCCCTATGACCCAGCAATTGCACTACTGGGTATTTACCCTAAAGATACAAACGTAGTGATCCAAAGGGGCACATGCACCCGAATGTTTATAGCAGCAATGTCCACAATAGCCAAACTATGGAAAGAACCTAGATGTCCATCAACAGATGAATTAATAAAGAAGATGTGGTATATATACACAATGGAATACTATGCAGCCATCAAAAGAAATGAAATCTTGCCATTTGCGACAACATGGATGGAACTAGAGCGTATCATGCTTAGCGAAATAAGTCAAGCAGAGAAAGACGACTACCATATGATCTCACTGATATGAGGAAGTGGTGATGCAACATGCGGGCTTAAGTGGGTAGAAGAATAAATGAAACAAGATGGGACTGGGAGGGAGACAAACCATAAGTGACTCTTAATCTTACAAAACAAAATGTGGGTTGCTGGGGGGAGGGGGGTTGGGAGAAGGGGGGTGGGGTTATGGACATTGGGGTGGGTATGTGCTTTGGTGAGTGCTGTGACGTGTGTAAACCTGGTGATTCACAGACCTGTACCCCTGGGGATAAAAATATATGTTTATAAAAAATAAAAAATTAAAAAAAAAAAAAGAGTTTCTTCTACTTGGAAATTGGGTTAGTTGGGATTATGATATTGGGATTGGATGGACATTTCCACACCAAATTACACTTACCATAGTGTGTAGCTGATACTAATTGATTTCCCTTCACCAGGGAAACTGATAAGCATCTTCTCCCAGGTTGGGCTGAGGGAGTTTTTGAAGTTCTGACTGTGTTGGGATTTCTCTTCTCTTATCTCCTTCTTTTATGTGCCATTCACTGATCCTCATCTCAGCCCCAGGCCATTGTGCAGGAAAATATTTCTTCCATAAATAAAAAGTTTAGACCAGAATCTCCATCTCTCTGGGGGCAATTATTGCTCAGTGTTCAAACCTCATGTTCAAAGTTCTTAATATCGATATCTCTTGCTATTGTGATTCTTAATATACCCTTGCATAGAAGTGTTTAGATCTGGAGATGCTTCAATTTGAAGAGAGCCCCTCTCTTTTGGTACGTGCTCTGCACAATAACTCTGCTTGAGCTGCTGTAGATGGCAGAGATGGGAGCGGATTTTTACACGGCCTCGGCTGTTGCCAAGGGAAGAAGAACCTTTGTAGGATGTTCTACTAGGAGGCACCTGTAGTCTGTTGAAATCATCCATTCGCTCAGTATTTATCTCCTGAGTGCCTCCTGTGTTTCGAGAAGGGCTCTAAAGGGAACAGGTGGGAGCAGGTCCTTGTTTCCATGTATGCCATTTGCTAATGAGAGGAGGCAGATGACACTCCCATCCCTAATTCACACATCAGTTGCCCATAGCAATGAATGCTGCATGCACAGGAACTAAACAACGGCAGGAGGTTCCTTGGGGATAGTATGGCTGGAGACAACCGCTGAAAGGGGGAGACCTCCCACCCGAAATCTGAAGAGATGAGAAGGAGCCAGTGATAACAGACACGAAAGAAGGGAATTCTGGACAGAGAGAGCAGAAGGCTCCAAAGATAAAAGCCCAAGAGCCAGAATGGCCGGAACGGAGGGAGGAAGGGAACTCTAGGAGGCAAGCAGGGGCCAGCTCCTGAAGTATGTGCTCGTTCACTGACAGTGACCATTGTCCGTCTCATCCACTTTTTACAAAATTCCCCTTCGTAATTAAAAAAAAAAAATTATGTCTCTATTTTTTCCTATTTTTGCCCAAGATCATTATTAGCTAATAATAACAAAAATAAATGTATTAAGTCCATTGCATATTCTCATCACATTGGGTATTTTACGTGTATCATCTCATTTAATCCTCCTGTGAGTGCTAAGAAGTAGTGATGAAACCATTTCTTCATTAGAAAAAAGAACCAGCGTCCCAAGATTTAGGCATAGCTACTCAGTTGCGTTGGCTTGTTTCCAAAGGGAGAGATTTACTTCTAAACTTTATAGCTTTTCCAGCATTGCCATTGTGTTCTTGCTATGTGCCAGGCACACTATATTTTATACATATTACCTCAATATAGAAACTAATCCTATGGAGTGGCTATTACTCCTATTTGCAAGTAGGAAAGCTGAGAAATAGAACATTGAAAGGATTTGCTTGAGGCCAAATGTCAGTAATTGGCAGTGTTGGGATTCAACACTGTCCTTGTCAGTCTAATCACTATCCTAGTAAATATTCTATTGAACTATGTCCTGCCTCCTGATGTCATCAGGGCGTCACTTAGGAAACACAGGTCCAGGTTGCAGGAGGGCTAACTTGATAAGGATGGGTTGTTCGGACAGAATTTAAAACGTGCGTCGTTTTACCAGTATAATTTCGTGCTCCCGTCTGGGCAAAATCTTACCCATTTCTCTTCTCTATCAAATACAGAATTTTCTATGAACTATTTCTTGATTAGTCCGAATCCAATACAAACTCAGCATCAGGTGAGCCCCATGGCACTTGTCACTCTGCCTTGGTTCTGGTTATGTTTGTAAACACTTCATTCTTTCTACTTAGGTTCTATATGTATATTCACTCCCCGAAAAATAGGGCTGTGTCTCTCTGCTCTCGTCTGTATATCTAGCTGCTTAATGTGTCTCTAGAGTAGGTGATCTGCAAAGATTTCTCTAAGTAGCTGATAAGTCAGGAAGGCTGGGAAGCACCCTGTCCCTGTTAGCCTATTTCTTAGACTCAAGCACTCGAAAGGCTTTGTTTGGAAAGCCACCAAAGAATATTGTTAGTGAGGCAGATAATGAGACTGTCTTCTGAGATGGGAGAAAACATCAGTACAAGGTGAATGGCCGCAGAACCATACAGTTTTTTGCCAACTGACGTCTGTTCCTCTTGTCCCTGTAGGAAGAGCGAACCAACAAAAGTTTTCTCTCACTCTTACGGAGGTCTAACTGGATGTGTTTTTAACTTCTGTGAATGGAGTTTTGGCCCTGCAGCTCTAGGATTTTCCTGGGCCAGATGGGGCCTCTCCAGGATGGGATATGCCCCAGGCAGCTTTGCCATTGGAACCTCTCAGTACCTCATACTCCATCCAGCGTCACCTGATCTATCACTCGGCCTCACATACAAAACCAAATCAAATTACAAAGAAAGAAAAAGAAAAAAAGATCTTAGGCTGCCCCTGCTCCTTTTTGGCATGACCAAAGAACATTATTCCATGGGGCATGTGCTCTTTAGAAGGAACGATTTTTCTACAGAAACAAGCTGTGGTTGGGGGAAGACACAAGGTAAAACAGGAAAACATTCTCTTCGATCTAGAGAAGAAACAGAAAACAAAGTGGTTAACCATAGCAATCTTACTGGCTAACTCACAGTTACATACGGTATCTATCCCCCATTGTCTCTGAGTAATAGGGAACGACAGATGTTAGGATATATTAGAGAAAGAACAGTTTATAGCCATAACCTCTCTTGCTTTACATTTGACAGGTTACTTGTTGAAAAAGCCTCAAACAGATTCCAGGGTTGGCTTCGATCCAAGTGAAAATAATAGCCTGAAAACTCATTACTACTCTTAATTTTGACCAAACCTTTTTGGTTTTATGATACTATGTTGCTTTGGGGGGAACATGTGATAGGAAAATAGGCCAGTTTCTGCAAAGCAAGTTAATTTGAGACTCACAAAAATGTTGTGAAGTTGATTTAATTGCGCCCATTGTACAGTTAAAGGAATGGAGGCTCAGTGTGTTTAAGGAAAATGTCTGTGGCCATTCCACCAGTGAGCTGGGGGCAGGGCAGGGGTTCTATCGGCCTCCAAGAGCCAAGTTCTTTCTTTTTTCTTCACTGTCTAAACATATCTCAAGCCCAGCCAACCTCAACAACACTGGTTTCATATTAAACAATATAAATAAATAAACTCATTTAAAAAAAAGAAATAGGGGAGCTTGGGTAACTCAGTGGGCTAAGCATCTTTCTTCAGCTCAGGTCATTATCCTGGAGTTCTGGAATCTAGCCCTGTGTCTGGCTCCCTGCTCAGCAGGGAGTCTGCTTCTTCCTCTTCTCTGCTCTTCCCCTTTTCCTGCTTGCTTGCTCTCTCTTGGTCACTCTCTCTTTCTCAAATAAATAAATAAATAAAATCTTTTTAAAAAGACAAAAAATAAGCAAAAGCACTAGCTAAGTCAGAGGATCTTGATCGAGCTTTGATGGTGGGAATATCAAAGTTCAGCTCTTGCCTAAATCCTCAGACAAGAAAGGCAAGAGAAATTGATCTAAGGCTAATCATCCAGGAACCAAGGTTGGGATGGGGGTTCACCAAATGTATCTGTTTCCTTGGGATAGTATAGCAAAGTATCATAAACCAAATGGCTTAAAACAACAGAAATGTATTGTCTCATAGTTTTAGAGGTTAGAAGTCCAAAATCAAGGCAGGACAATGTTTCTTATGAAGGTTCCATGTAGAATCCTTCCTTTCCTCTTCCTGACTTCTGGTGATGTTTGTCAGTCATTAGCATTTGTTGGCTTGTGACTACACCACTCCAATCTCTGCACGTCATCACATGGCACTCTTTTGTGTCTGTGTCTCTCTTTGTATGGTGTTTCCCTCTTCGTGTAAGGACACCAGTCATTATGGTTTAAGCTGTACCCTAACGACATCACCTTAATTTGATTACATCTCAGAGACCCTATTTCCAAATAAGGTCATATTCACAGGTATCAGGGATGAAGGCTTCAGCGTTTCTTCTGAGCAGATACAATTCAACACATAACACCAAGTTGTAAATGTGCTTCAGAATTTCTCTGCGCTGATGCCCATGGTCACCAAATGTATCACTGCTAATATGCTGAGGTGTGGGAGGAAATCAAGTGATTTAATGTCTTTGACAGGCAGCCCTAGGATTCTCTTCTCCTGTCACACCACACTTTGCTGTCATTGTCACTTCCCCATCAGTTGCAATAATTTTTGTGTCATGCAGAGTGCGTGGGTTGGCCTCTGAGGAAGGGAAGCCTAAATCCTTGGGGCTCTCACCCAGGGCAGAAAGGCAGAGACCCAAATGCCTTCTCTCAGATTATCATATATATGTTCATATATCCAGAGAGCAGATACATAATGGATATGGTACTTGATCTAGAAATCAAAGTGAATAGTCCCTAAGGGAAACGTTAATTCTGTTCAGCTCTTAGTAAGTGTAAACACTAGGGAGCACTGCCTCCACAGTGTGCTCGGACCATCGGTGCAGAGGGAGACCCAAGGAGCTCACAGAGCAGACACAACCACACCCCAGGGGCCTGGACTCCTCCACCAAAGAGACAGAGATGGCATGTTTAGCAAAGGCATTTGAGGACCTCCGGTTTGTCCTGTGCATTTCACTGCTCTGAAAGGTTAAATGACTTGACTAAATACCTTATTGCCAGGTGGATGACTAGGAAAGTGAGCGTAACTCTGACCATCGAGCCAGCTGGTGCCCCTTTAAGTGACAAAGCAATGAGTTTCTTTGTTTTCATACAAGCACTGGATGGCGTACGGTCATCGCCGTGCCGGCATTAAGAGTGTAGCTAGACAGCCTGGATTTTGATCCTGCTTCCTTCACTTAGAAGCTGTGTGATTTGGGACAAGTTCTATCGTGTGCAAAATGGCAATACTGATAATACTATCTACCTCATAGAGTTGATGGGGGGGGTCAAATTCAGATGTGTTTGAAAGCACCTAGAACAATGTCTCATACATGGCAAGCGTTAAGGAAGGATTGGTATTAGGATTATTATTATTGTCCTTCACTTCATAGTCAAAGTGTCCCGAACATTGTATCTTCAGAGATCGGAGCCCCACTGCTTTGTGAAGATGCATTCATGTCCCCAAAGCTGTGGTGTGTTTGGGGCGGCAGGAGTGATGGCGGAGTCAGGGCACTGGGGGATGGGCATGGGCTGAGGGCACAGTCACCAGATAGTGAAGCAGAAAGGGAACCTCACGGAAGGTACCCAGCTTCCATGGCGGAAGGCACCCCCCCCAGAGAAATGGAGAGCCTTCTTGGGCCTGGCAGCAAACAAGTGGGAGATCCGAAAAGTCAGGCTGACATGTATCAGCTCTTTCTGGTCTGATGGGAATCCCTGACCTCAGAGCTAACTGACGAGGGTGCTTTTGTTGTAATGACGGTGATCTGTGGAACTGGTGGGAAATACAGGAAACTGGCTGGCAGTTTCCTCCACCATATATCTGCTGGTGTTTTTTCCTTCTTTTCTCTGTGTCAAGTGCCATGGCTCGTACTGTCGGTGTATTTGCCTCTGGATACGTGTCTCTCACTCTCCTCCTTTCTAGTCAGTGGCTTTTCACGTGCTATAAGCCTGCAAAACAGATCACCGTGCTTGTTAGACTTTGTGTAAATCATGCCCCATGCTGCACCACTCTGCTTTTCGTTTACATCAACCGGGGAGTGGGGGGAGGTCTTTAAGCAGATGAAGAATTTGAACAGGAGTTATGAAATTCAGATTCAAGTTCTGGTTCTTTTCCTAGTTGTTTCATGGTCTGATTCAGGCCTCTTGATACTTTAAGAAAAAACAAAAATCCCACTTTACAGGTGTAGAAACTGAGACACAGAAAGATATCTCACGAGGAAAGAGAATAGGAATTCAAAACCCGCGTCTGTCCAACTCAATACCCATGTTCTTTATGCTTAATGGCACTCTTTTTTTTTGTTTTGTTTTGTTTAAGATCTTATTTATTTATTTGACATACAGAGATCACAGGTAGGCAGAGAGGCAGGCAGAGAGAGAGGAGGAAGCAGGCTCCCCGCCAAGCAGAGAGCCCAATGCGGGACTCGATCCCAGGACCCTGGGATCATGACCTGAACCGAAGGCAGCGGCTTAACCCAATGAGCCACCCAGGCGCCCCTTAATGGCACTCTTTTAAAAGTCTTAAAAATGATTGAAGATACAGATATTTGCAGCATAGGGACATGGATGTATTTTCCTTAATTAATCTTGAGACAAAAACTTAGTGGTGTCCCTACCTATGTTTTTCATGCATCAGTCACCACCACCGTCTAGGTTTCCTCAAGAGACCCTGTACTGATGACTCTTAAAATTACTGTTGTGCAAGGTGAGTGGGAAATGAACAAGATGGGAGAGCCTGGGTTGGGGAACAGACTTTGAGCACTGAACAGCAGGCAGCATTGCTGTTGGCAGAGTAACAGAGAAGGTGCTGTGGCTTACCCATGCCATCGTGGCAAAAAATAGCACGGAACAGCTGGTGAGCTGTCAGAATGATCTTAAGGAGGAAATGTGAAATGTCTCTGCTTGGTACATTAATCGAGAGTTATTTGGACAGAACTGAACTGCCAGGGGAGGAACCGGCAAGGTGGTAACTCACCCTTCCCTGGCCTTCCATCTCTCTCAAATGTGCTTCTGTGTCACTGCCTCCTTCACATACACGCTCCCTCATTTGTATACTCTCTCTCACCACCTCACCTGACCCACAACCTGAGATACAGGTGCACGTGCACAAAGAGATAACAGAAGAAAAAACATATTTAGGTACTTACAGATATTTCATCCAGACGAAATTCGAAGGGTCTTTGGGCACATGAGCAATTATGACTTTTTTGGAAGGGAGACCTTTCTGAATACTTGTGGTTAAGTCCTAATATGGCTTTGGTCATTCCGTGGAG